>NC_142009.1:328018111-328353111 GCF_049901735.1 Notechis scutatus | reverse complement strand
TTCAGAAGTTTTTAAGTTTGCACTCCCCCAAAGTCAATAATGTTGGGGTTCACAATAAAGGGTTTGGGATGGAAATTACATTAAATTACACCAGCTTTTGGATTATAAGAGTTTTTAAGCAATTTTAAGGTATGTGGACTTCAACTCCCAGAACTCCCGCTAACTTTCTGGGGAACAGAAGACTTTATTAAGCCAAATGGGTCTTCTTGTTGTTTTGCTTAGCACATACATGTTGCATGTTGCTAAGCATGATCATGTGGTTGCAGGATGCTGCATCTGGGTGTAAATCGTGAGCCAGTTGCCAAGTGCCTGAATTGCAATCACATGGCTGCAGGGTAGCATGATGGTTGTAAATGCAAGTTCAGGTTGAACTTGAAGAAAACCGAAGAAGCTTCTTGGATGAGAAGTGAAATGTTTGAAGGAAAAACCCAAGAAAGTTCAGTTGCCTTTTGAAAAGTACCTTTGGGATAACCATGACCTGGATGGTTGACAATTTCCATAGACATTCAGCCCCTTTTTCTGAGATCATCCTAACTTTAAATCATTGTTAAATGAACACTCGTAAGTCAAGGACTATCTGCAATTCATATATGCCAAAATACCAGGAAAAGAACAGGCAATATTGCCTTAAAAGAGAAATTTTGGCTCTTTCCAGAAAGAAAATCTTCATCAGGAGAATATATACTCTGAAAAGGATTTGTATCATTATTTTTTTTTTTGCTGCAGTTGGCGGAATATGAGAAGGTGATCCAAAGAGACAGAAAGATGCTGACCAGAATTTCTGGCCCTTAAGTTTCATGAAATTCTGTTTGAAAAGCATCAGGCAAATTGTCAAATATACAAATATGAAAAAAGCTTTATTGCAGAATTCTAAAACAGGTAAACAAACAATTATGAAATAGCTTGTCCATGCAACAACAGCATAGAAAAAGGAAGAGCAGCTTTGACACAAAAGTTGAAAATTTTCAGCCAGCCATTGAAAATCCTAATTATTCTAGAAAGAGAAAAAAAAAAGTATAGGTGGATTAATTTATTGTACATTTCAAGGCTTTTTTTAAAGGAACATATTTATCAAATTTGTATAGCTGCCCATTTCATGAAGAGAAACGCTTGGCAAGTGTACAATTGGATAAAAACCAGAGTTATAAAAACAAAGATGAAGAAATAAATAGTATAATCACAAATTTGGAAGATTTGGAAATTTGGTTTTTGCACCATTTGGAGAAAAGCAAATTTGTCACATCCATGGGCATTGCATGCAGAAAGTTTTTAGTTCTAGTACAGGGGTCTCCAACCTTAGCAACTTTAAGACTTGTGGACTTCAACTCCCAGAATTCCTCAGCCAGCAAAGCAAAGCTGGCTGAGGAATTCTGGGAGTTGAAGTCCACAAGTCTTAAAGTTGCTAAGATTGGAGACCCCTGTTCTCGGGCACTGATTGTGAATCTATAACATGTGTCAAAGGTAACACCTGTAGGATCAGGAATGTATTTTCCAAAACATGGATAAGGCACAGATGCGGGAATGAAAAAAAAAAGCATAGCTTTTAATTTAGAAGTGGAAGGCTGACTTGTGCTAAGGGGAACAGTTGGAATATTTAAAATGCCATGGGAGTCAAAGATTGGCCGAAAAAGTGGATGGATATATTAAATTAGGGTGCTCTTAACATCTTATTTTTTTCTGCATTATCAACTTTGGTTCAAATTGTAGGATTTTTCCTGCACCCCAGCTCCCAAATTTTGCCCTAACATTTCTATCATCCATTTCTCTGCAGGTTCATTTTGCCATATTGCCTAATTGTATACAGTTTTTGCTAACGGAGTTTCTATAAAATAACACCTTCCATCATTTGTGGGGTCCTGTGAGCTTGGTGGTTTTCCTGTAGACATTTCATTACCAAACTAGGTAACATGATCAGTGTTAGGACTGATGATTACGTTGCCGAGTTGGGTCATGAAAAGTCTGCAAGAAAACCACCAAGCTCAGAGAGCACTAAGGACTCCACAGTTCAACTCTCAAACTGAAAATATTCTCTTCTACCTATACATCATTTCCATGAAAATATGGCCTTTGTTTCAGAAAGAAAGAAAAAGGGGTTTGATACTTTCAGGTGAGATTTTCCTCCGGGAGATCAGAGTTGGACATCTCCACTTAGACAGGGCTGTAAAGCGGTATATAAGTCTAAGTGCTATTGCTAAGTACTATTATTGTTCTCTCTTCCAAGTTTTCTGTGCCCAAACCACCCTCTGAGGCAGCAGTGGGATCCTACCTGTTCCACTACCGGTTTGGTGATTGTGCGCAGACGCAGCTTTCCCCACACCAGCTAAGGCCTGCAGCACCAATTAGCTGAGAGCAGGGGTCCCCAACCACCGGTCCATGGAACATTTCCTACCGGGCCGCCGGTTTGCTGGGTGCCGCCATCTTGTTTGACGAGAAAGTGCTTCCGGGTGAGCTTTTCCGGTTGGAAAGCGGCGTTTGGGTCCTGAAGGAATCCTCGCGCCTTAGTTTCATCGAAGGGGGCTTTGAACGAAACTAAGGCGCGAGGATTCTTTCAGCACCCAAGGCAAGGCGAGCCGAGCGACCGTCCCGAAGCCGTCCCGAAGCGAAGCCCATCGACAAAGGTACAAAGGAGGAGTTGAAGGTGGCGGGGAGAAGCGGGGGACGGCTGGCTGGCCGGTCGCTCGGCTCGCCTTGCCTTGTCATGTGTGCTGATGCCGGTACCGGGCCCTGGATCATTTTGTGATGCCGGTACCAGGCCGTGGCACAAAAAAGGTTGGGGGCCACTGGCTGAGAGGATAAAGAAGAAAAAAGGGCAGGGACAGGTGGGAGGCCCGATCCCTTTTCTCTTCTTTCTCCTCTGAGCTGATCATGGGAGGCTTTTTTTACTACTGTTCTGCCGAACCAGTAGTTCGGCTGAGCTGGGCCGAACTGGTAGCCAAGGCCACTATTAATAGTGACTAATAATAATAGTGACTAATTAATAATAATAATTAATAGTGATGATAATAATAATAATAATAATAGTGACTAATAGTGACTGGGTCAAAATCACTCCATGAGGTCTCCACAGATGATTGTAGCAAGCAAAGAGAAAATCCTTACCGGGGCAGGGGCAACTGGCTTCTGTCCAAACATCTTCAGAGTCATCGTTATCAACTGTGCCACAGCCTTGGATGGGTGTGTCCGTGATTTCTGTACTTTCTAAGCTCTTTCGGGAGCAAGTGCCACTGCTTGCCAGAAGACAGTCCTCTGGAAGTTTGGCGTCATCCCCGGACGTTTCTGATGCCACTAGTTCTTCTCTAGCATCTGCCGTTTGGGGTGTTTCTGCTGCAGTGCCCTCTCCATTTTGGCCCTGCTGTAAGAGTTGATGTGCGTAAGGGTCAGAAGTTAATCTCTAGTGTTTTTTTTTTGTGCTTGGATACAGAACAACAGAGTTGGAAGGGACCTTGAACAAGGAGGGATTCAACCTGGAAATAAGGAGGAACTTTCTGATACTGAGAACAATCAACCCATGGAACAGAAGTTGCCCTTGGAAATTGTGGGAGCGTCATCACTGGAGGCTTTCAAGAAGAGATTGGACTTCCATTTGTCAGAAATGGTATAGGGTCTCCCACTTGGGCAGGGGGTTGGATTAGATAACCTATAAGTTCCCTTCCAACTCTGATTATCTGTTATCTGTTGTAAGTCATTGAGTCCAACCCCCTACTCAAACAGGAGACCTTATACAATTTCTGACAGATGTCTGTCGACTCTTCTTGAAATCCCAAAGGTGCTTTTTTCAAGAGGCAACTGGACTTTCTGGTTTTTCTTTGAAGACGTTTCGCTTCTCATCCAAGAAGCTTCTTCAGCTCTGACTGGATGATGGGGGGAAAAGGCTGACTGGATGGTGGGTTTTTTCCCCCCACCATCCAATCAGAGCTGAAGAAGTTTCTTGGATGAGAAGCGAAACGTCTTCAAAGAAAAACCAGAAAGTCCAGTTGCCTCTTGAAAAAAAGCACCTTTTGGACAACCGTGACCTGGATGACTGAGAATCTCCTTAGACATTCTCTTCTTGAAAGCTTCCAGTGATGAAGCACTCACAACTTATGAAGGCAACCTCTTCCAGTTGGTTGATTGTCCTCACCGTCAGAAAATTTCCCCTTATTTCTAGGTTGATCAGACTGAGGAATGGCTGGCTTCTCCTGTACAGGCAGTCCTCGACTTACATTTGTAATGCAACCTGCCCATTAAGGTCATAAGTCATGACAGTTGAAAAAAGCAGGCCACTCACACCACTGAACCAGTTTTACAACCTGTTTTGCAATAGTCGTTAAACTGATACTGTGGTTGGGAATGGAAATGAATTTTTAAAAAAAGATTATTAATGATTATCAGTAAAGTGAAGATAAAATGAGACATATTAAATTATTTTAGCGATTGATTGGAGGGGATACTTTAAAATATATACATTTTAAAATATACAGTTGATTATTTAATGGATATTAGAAGTGTATAATGAGAATATTTTATTAGGATTAAAGTAGGGGAATGGAAAATACCATGTGGATCCTAAATATATTGGCTTTATTCTATTTTTACTCTTTTTAGATTGTTATATATTGGCTTAGAGAAAATTAAGGATAATAATGATGTGTAATGTAAAATAAAATAGATGGTAAGCTGAAAATGGAAATAATAGGGGATACAGAATTGAAAACCTATGTGTGGATGAAATGATATTGATATTGAATTAATGAATTGAAATATGAAATGCAAATTTATTTAAAGATGAGTGAAATGGATAATATGATATAATATTATATAAGATTAATGGAAATGAAAGTATGATTATGTACAAGTGTTATAATCTGGAAACATGTCACTCACGTGAAGAGATGTGTAAAAATTAAAAAAATTAAAAACTTTTTATAAAAAAAACCTGATACTGTGGTTTACGGAAGCAAGCACTGTTTTTTGGAGGGTGGGGGAAGCCATAAAATGCAGTCACATGGCCGTGTGACATTGCACCATGATTAAGGGAACCCACTGTTTGCAGTAGCAGAGTTTTGCTAAACTGTCATAAAATGTGGTCCTGTGGTCACAGGACGCTGCACATGACTGGGTTAACCAAGTGCCAAAATGCGATCATGTGACTGCACGGTGTGCGTTTGCAGTGACTGTCAGAACTTTGAAACGGGGTCGTAATTTAACTTTTTCCAGGTAGATCACAAGTCAAGGACTAGCTGCAAACAGTGGCTGTGTAGGTTCTAATGTTGCTAAGACAAGAAAAAATGCTTAAAAAAAAAAATACCGGTGAAATTGGGTCTTCCTTCAGCCTCACCAAACCATTCTTCTCCTCGTATTCCAGGTCATCCTCTGTGTCATTCTGCGACTTATACTCCTCACTGTCAGATTCTGAATTGGAGGGCTGGTATGAAAAGAAATATATTTACAAGACCTGGAATAATTTCTGTTCTCTGAAAAAAGTACAAATCACTCAATTGCCCAAGAAAGCAGAATATAGTAACTAAGTAGGAATGTGTGAAAATTTTGGTGTTATTTGAGCTTGATTGTTTGCTTGCAAATGTTTCATTAACCAGCTAAGTAGCATCAATCTTGAACTAACAGACATTCTCTTCTTTTAGTAACAACATACTATTTCTGTTACCAATTCATAAAGTCCAAACTGCAGAGGTGGTATTCAGCAGGTTCTGACCAGTACTGGAGAACTGGTAGCAGAAATTTTGAGTAGTACGGAGAACCGGCAAATCCCACCTCTGACTGACCCCACCCCCATCTATTTTATGCCTCCCGAGTCCCAGCTGATTGGCGGGGCTTTCTTTAGTTGCCCTGAACAGGAGAACAGAGCTGGAAAGCAGGTTAGTGGAGGGAACAGGATTTTGCAGTAACCTTCCCCCAGAAGTGGGGAGGGAATGGGAATTTTGCAGTAACTTTCCCCTGCCACGCCCACCAAGCCACATCATGCCCAAGCCACGCCCACAGAACTGGTAGTAAAAAATTTTGAATCCCACCACTGTGTATATGTATCTATTCCTCTCCAAGAAAATAAGGTGTCTCAAACGTTCTGCTATCCCAGGATTTGCTAAAGAAATCATAGTTGGCTAATCTGTACACAGTGCTAAGCAAAAATATTAAAAACATGTTAACACTCAGAGCAATTTATAAATAAATATAATTTATAAATTTATTCTAACAATCAGACAGCCATTATACAAGCCATTTCTTCTCCAAAATGGCACACCTTTTTAAGAACATGCAGAAAATGCAAGAAAACAGATTTCTAATTGTATACTTTTTTTCTGGTTTCGCTGATGTATACACCTGTGAAATAAACGTTTTTTTATTGCAATCTAATTCTGAAGTAATAGAGAGGCTAATGGAGACTTTATGTCTGAAGGGCACCTCCGACCAAAGTCTGCCAGGGAGTCTCTAGAGAAAAGAGCTGATGCCTACAACACTATTTGCCACCTTCCTGGAAACTCTCAGAAGGACCCTAGAAGCAAAGGATGTTGGTAGCTGGAGGACATTTTTGGGTCACGGTACCTCATAGGTGGGATCCTGTGAATCACTATCTGGAAGGTCTTTCAGGATTGTTTTTATCCAGCACTGGGGCTCATCCAGAACAGCATCTTCTTCTTCCATCTTCCTTTTACTCCCTCTCATAGAAGGGGTGACAGATGAGTTCAATATCTCTGCAAGGGAAGAAAAGAGTGCTGTGGGGCTGGAAAACACAGGGGTGATTTCTGCACCCACTGCTTATCCCAAATGAAGGCTGAGGAAAGAACTGGATAAAATCAAAGCATGTCACACTGGGTCAAAAACAGTTGGGCATAGACTTTGTTACTCCACCATCCAGAAAAGCCTGGTCCAGCAGAGGACACGAAAGGGCGATTTTTGTCTTTTAAGCTTCGTGATGGAAAACCTCAGCTTTAAAGAAAGCCAAAAGACTGTAGAGTTCCACATTTTTGTAAACTTAAGTTATTAATCACCTGCTGTCAATCAACAAACTCGGGAGCCATGATTTCAAAGTGCCATAAATCTTCTATCCAACCATGACGACCTATTCTGAGGCTAATTGAGAAATGGTTTACTATCATCAAGTTATGGAAGAAGAGAACAATACCATCTCTGAGGAAAAATTGCAATACCTAGTCCAGGGGTCTCCAACCTTGACAACTTTATGACTTGTGGACTTCAACTCCCAGAATTCCTCAGCCAGATATGCTGGCTGAGGAATTCTGGGAGTTGAAGTCCACAAGTCCACAATTCTGGGAGTTGAAGTCCACAAGTCGTAAAGTTGCCAGGTTTGGAGACCTGACCTAGTCAATAGGCAAGGAATGTTGCAGGCCCATCCCCTAAGGAGATGCGTCTGGTGAGACCTAGGAGGACCTTCTCTATGGTGGCTCCCACCTTTTGGAATATCATCCCTTCAGAAATTAGACTGCCTACCCACTTTGACACACTTTCGTAAGGCCCTGAAGACTTGGTTTTACCAGCAGGCCTAGGGAACCCAGAGTGAGATGGAGCCCATCAAATGACTCATTTTGACTATATGCCAGGAGCAGGTGTGTGAGGGGTCCTATTGCTTTTATTTTTATTTTCTATACTGAGAAGCAAAATATCTTCAAAGAAAAACTAGGAAGTCCAGTTGCCTCTTGAAAAAGCACCTTTGGGACTACGTTACCAAAAAGCACAGATACCATGAAAATTACCCTTTTGTGTTTTTAATGGCTCTTTTGCTCTAGATGTTTTGTAGTTTTAATGACTCTTTTGGTCTAGATCCGTGATGGCGAACCTGTGGCACACGAAGCCCTCTCTGCGGGCACGCGAGCCGTCACCTCAGCTCAGCTTGTGCACACATCTCCCGCCTGCCAGCTGGTTTTCAGGTCTTTGCCACGCATGCGCAGGGTTGGGGCACAGGCAGAAGAAGCGTGTGCATGCACAGGGGGCAGGGAGCGCAGGGCAGTGCGGCGCAGCCCCTCCCCCTTGCTCCCCATTTTGGGCCTAGTAGGCCTCCCTGCAGCCTCCTGGGAGCAAAAACAGGCCACAGTGGGGTCACGCTGCCTACTAGACCCAAAAACGGGGCACTGGGGGTATGTGTGCATGTGGGGGGGTCACACACACATGTGCAGAGGGACAGGGGTCATGCATGCATGCGCAGAAGGGCAGGGCAAGTGGGAGGGGGTCATGCACATTGCATTATGGATGCACTTTCAGCACAAGACAACAAAAAGGTTAGCCATCAGTGCTCTAGATGTTTCTAGTATTATTGTGTGACTCTTCTCTTCTAGAGTGGGAGGAAAGCAAGCTGTTTATATAGCGTTGCTGACTATCCCAGCCTAATATAGCTTTAAACATTTTTGGTTATCCTTTCTAACATTTCCAGAGTTTGGAAAAACAAGGGAAAAATAAAACCCTACTGGTCTTTCCCTGACTTACCTTTAACTTCAGTGGTCTGGCACATGGTATGTAAAAAGCCAAGGGCCAACTGAAGTCGGACTGGGATGATGGCAAAGAGGATCTGAGCCACTGTGCCCAGGCGCTTAATGGCAGGCTGGCGCTTCTTGCTGTCACGAGGTTTCACTAAAAACAGGCAGCGAAGCCAGGAACATCCCTTGTGGAACCACTGTAGCTGGAACAGTAAAGCAAGCAAGCATACACGTGAATATGCCAGTCTTCCTAGAGGACAGCAAGAAGTAATGCAAAATGCCCAAATCTTAAATTGGCCAGGATTTTAGAGAATTAAGCCAAGGAGGAATTTTTGATGCCAGAATCCTCCTTAGGCCAAGCAGGTATATCTGCAAAATTCCCCAAGCACAGTCCCTTCCATGGTTTCATCTCGAGCACTGAATCACAGCTGTGGTGTCCGAATAAGCAAGATGACATTTTGCCAATCTTAATTCTGAATTCCTCATGAAGGAGTACAGCCTGAATAAACAGGGTCTGGTTTGTGAAGACCACTTTGGTGATTTGCAAAATATTTAGGACATCTTTAGGAGGTCCCTCTAGGAAGTTTACAATGTGACAAGCAGCCATTTCTCTGTGAAACCCATTAGCCTGGCATTCAGAGATCAATGGCTGTGTTCAAACCCTGCTTATCAGGCTGTACTAAATAAACCATGTTGCCTGGCTTTGCGGGCTAAATTAACACATTTCACAAACTGACAAAGCTGTGTTCACAAATCGCCACCCAGCAAGGCAATATCATTTAGCAGAATGTGCAAACCCAAACAATTCATCCTTTTGTCTAATGTGTTTAAAAAAAAACAACACAAGCCATTTCTAGCAGCTGTCAGCTCCCGCATAGGACAGAGATCTAAATGAAAACATCTTGAGAACATGCAAGGCAGGAGACTTAGCATTTCCCTTAGAATTGTGTTTATTATTACAATCCTAGTTTCCCCCCAGAATTCAGTTGGACCTTTCTCTAATTTAAATCTATTATTGTGTCCGGCACTTGGAACAATAGAAAACAAGACTTGGCATTCTTTTCTGTAGGAGCCATTCAAGAAATATCCCATTTCTGCTTTTCCCAATAAACTCTCCCCTACTTGCAAATGGGAAAAATGTTTGCCACCCAACATAAAGATGCGTTTGTGTGTATGTGTGGTTCAAGTGAGCTGTGGTGATTAAGACACTTGCAAATTACAAAAGCCAATTGGCATAGGAAAGGACAAATCTGATTTCTTTCCATCTCTCTCACCCCAAGTTAGCTACCTCCAGACACTCGATGGAAGTAAAAGGATTTTAAGAAACAAAATAGGAAGAGTCTGGATGCTTTTGAACTTTGGTTCAAAGATTCCCAGGATAAGAAAACCAATGGATCATTGAATAAATCGGCCTTTTAGACACAAATGACCTGGCTCAAATTATCCTACTTTATTAAGCAAAGATCCAGCTCTCTGGAGAAGCCTCCAAATGGTGGGAAAAGCAGAAATGGGATATTATTTGGCTGGCTAGAGCAAGGTGTAGGAGAAAATGAGGCTTAAAGGGGACTGAACCTAAGTCTTTGCTGGATTATTAATACTGGGAGCAGCTGGCCGTGGTTGCATGCAGGTTGCTTAATTGCCTGCTGGTCACATGAAAGACCGATAGTGGGTATGTTTGTGTGACACATTTGGTGTGGTTTTTAATCAGGTTTTGACTCCTGGAAGCGTCTGGACAAATTATTTCAGTTTTCTTTGCAAAGAAAAAGGGAAAGAGAAGAGGATGAGTAGCAGCAATTGTGGATGGACTCAGTTACAGTGGTGACAAGTACTGCTAGTAAACCTAAAGTACACTTAGTAAACCTAAAGACCAGGCACAGGTAGTCCTTGACTTACAATTAAGCCTCACATTTTTATTGCTGAGACATTTGCTATGTGAGTTTTACCCCATTTTATGACCTTTCTTGCCATAGTTAAGTGAATTACTGCAGTTAAGTTAGTAACCTGGTCATAAAATGAATCTGGCTCCCCCATTCACTTTTGTCAGAAGTAGCAAAAGCAAAAACATGACTCCAGGATACTGCAACTGGTCATAAATGAGCCAGTTGGCAATACTTTGAATTTTGATTACAAAATGGGGATGCTGCACTGGTTGCAAGTGTGAAAAATAGTCATACATCACTTTTTCCAGTGCCATCGTAACTCTGAATAGTCACTAACCCAAAGGTTGCAGGTAGAGGTCTCCCCATAATCCCTCAAGCTTCCAATCTAAGACTCTTAAAATTTACCATCTGCTCTAGGATGGCCCTGTAAAAGACTCCACCCCAACGAGGGCACTCTTCAAATGTGTGCATTTCTAACTTTCAGAATTCCCCTGCCGGTATGGCCATTGTTAAGAATTATGGTCCACACATCTGAAACATGGCCAACTTAGAGAAAGCAGGATAATCTAAAAGGCCTGGTAGGACACAGGGCCTTTTTTTGCCAAGTGCCCTACTTCCAGTAATGGAGGCAAACATGCAGGAAACCCTAAAACAAAACAAGTCATTCCTTACTCATTTTCCAAATCACCACCCAGGATACTTGGCTGAAAATGAAAGCTTGACCAGAGATGTTTTTTGCCTAAAACTTCAACCTCTCCCTATTTTCCAGAGCCATTATTTCCCCTCCCCACCCCCCAACCCAAGGGGGAGGAAGGCAACTTACCAGTAACCTCAGTGGCCAAAACCAGTCTATTATTTTAAAACATACTTTCCAGGTGGCTTCTGGGCTTTCTTTGAGGGGAAATGTAGAAATCTAGAAGGGAAGTGCAGAAAGACAGAAGTCAGCTGCTAACACATTAAAACATTTAAGAAGCTTGCAAGCAACCAGGTTAGATAATCCAGAATACTAATTAACTGGTCAATGGGCCATTGCAAGTTACTCTGAGAGGCACATTATCCAAGGAAACCACCATTGCTCTTGAATAGTTTAAGATGCAGAGACTTCAATTCCCAGAATTCCCCAGCCAGCATGCTGGCTAGAGAACTCTTGGAAATGAAGTCCATAACCACTTAAAATTGCCAAGGTTGAGAAACATTGGTTTAGAGCAAGGGTCTTCAAACTTGCCAAGTTTAAGCCTTGTTTAAGCCTTATTATTCCCAATAATTCCTGAGCTAACATGACTGGAGGAGGAATTCTGGGAATTGAAGTCCACAAGTCTTAAAGTTGTCAAGTTTGAAGACCCCTGGTTTAGAGGGAGAATTTCCCCCCAATAGGAGAATATAGAAGTTCTTCCACCAACACCACCTGGTTTTGGGGCTGAGAGGGAAGGACTGACCCAAACCCTTTCCCCATTAATAATCTTTTCTCTTTCAACTCAAGCTCTAAGCAAATACCAACAGCACTATTACTTGCTGAAATGTCTCTCACAAACTTCTTGTTTTTCTGTTCTCCTCCCCAATGATATAATATAAATGCAATAACAATACCTGGGACAAGGACTTTTCTCCTTTCTGTTCCATCGTAACTAGAAGTGAAAAAAAAGTAAGCAAAGTTCAAACTTTCAATTAGGTTTAAATAGACCCAGCCCCAGGTGCAAACCTCCCAGCCTTTAGTTAGCCAGCTTCCCACCTCACCAAAGCCTGCCTCTGTTCCTGATCCTCAAAATACTTAAGGATAGGTTGTAATAAAGGGGCTTCAAATAAGGGTTGGGTGTATATACCAGGTGCTAAACTCTGAAATGCTAACCCTTGCTAAACTCACCAACCACAACAGGCCATTGTGAATGCAGTTGGGAGATCTTGAACTGGTTTAGTTAAGCAACCATGCAAAATGATAAGCACCTCACATTCAAGAATCTGGCAATCAAACGGGGAAGGTGGTTTTAGTCTGATGGGTTGCAATCCTGAAGCTGTCCCCTTGGATGTTGCATTTAGGAAGTTTGGGCAGTGGGATACCCCAAACCCCAAAAACTTTAACCTTAGACTGTCTACTACAACTATGTATACACTTATACTTATTATCTTGTAAACAATTGGCAAATCAATAAATAAATAAATAAATAAAAATAAATAAATATTATTTGGCTGGCTAGAGCAAGGTGTAGGAGAAAATGGGGCTTAAAGAGGGACTGAATCTAAGTCTTTGCTGGATTATTAATACTGGGAGCAGCTGGCAGTGGTTGCATGCAGGTTGCTTAATTGCCTGCTGGTCACATGAAAGACTAATTGATAGTGGGTATGTTTGTGTGGCACATTTGGTGTGGTTTTCAAGCAGTTTTTTGACTCCTGGAAGCGCCTGGACAAATTCCTTCAGTTTTCTTTGCAAGGTTTTGGAAGTGGTTTGCCATTGTTTCTTTCCTAGAGCCGAGAGGAAGAACTGGCCTAGGATCACCCAGGTGGCTTAAGACAGGGCAAGAACTCACAGTTTCTTAGTTTGCCTGGCCTTTATTTATCCGTCCTTTACTCAATTCAGGTTTCTGAGTTCAAACCTGATATTCTCTAGAGTCTCTCTAGACCTTAACTATCTCAACTGCATTGATTGACTAGGTTAAAGGGGGTTGGCTAATGTAGAACTGAATATATTATCTGGAAAAAAAAAAAAGGCGAGGAATCCTTTTGGTTGAACTCAACTGCTTTAGGAAATAGTAGTTCGCAGCTTTTTTTTTTTTTTTTGGCATATTTTAAATTCTATCTACTTCTCGGTTGCTTGAGATCCCACTCAGTAACTTAATCAGATAGTAGCCTCATCCTGCTCAATTTCTGAGCCTAGATCAGGGGTCCCCAAACTTGGCAACTTTAAGACTTGTGGACTTCATCTCCCAGCATAGCTGGCTGGAATTTCTGGGATTTTGTTTGCCACTTCACAATTTCCAGCCAGCTATGCTGGGAGTTGAAGTCCACAAGTCTTAAAGTTGCCAAGTTTGGAGACCTCTGGCCTAGGTGAATCATCCAGGGGTTTTCACTTGCTGAATTCTTATAGGAACAGAGCCCATTAAAAAAACAATAGGCTTTGATGATTGTTCCTAATCAAATACTTATTCATTATTCATTCATTACACTGATTTATAAATCTAAGGAACATCTAGCTTTCAAGACTGGAGAGTTGACAATATTAAGAACCAATAAAAGCATCCTTTTGTTTATATATAAATCAAATTTCCAGGATAACAATCTCACAGCGACTCTGAGGGTATGCAAGATTAGAACAGGCATGCAACGTAAACCAAAGGTATTAACAGAGATGAATATAGGTAGTTCTTGACTTACAACAGTTGATTTAGTGACCAAAGTTACAGTGGCACTGAAAAAGGTGACATGGCCATTTTTCACATGACCATTGTAGCATCTCACATGATCAAAAGTCAGTCGCTTGGCAACTGACTCGTTATCTACGATGTCCTGGGGCCATGTGATCCCTTTCTGCAGCCTTCTGATAAGCCAAGTCAATGGGGAAGCCAGATGCATTTAACACTGTGTTACTAACAACTGCACGGATTCCCTTAACAATTGTGGAAAGAAAGCTAGTAAAGTGGGGCAAAATTCACTTAGCAACTTTCTTGCTTAGCATCATAATTTTTGGGTTCAATTGTGGCCACTACTTGTATTGGCATTTTTGGTTTTAGTTTTCTTCTTCTGGACTCCCTTGAAAGACTCACATTACCCCTCCATTTATCCTTGTAGGGTTTATTTTTCAGTGTCCAGAACCAATTCTTACTCATTTGAGTAGCTGTCTGTCCTCCTCCTCCTCCTCCATTCACAAGATCCAGTTTAGCTCTGAACTGGTTTTTGGTTAGGAATGTTTCCTGACCTTTAAGGATAATCCACCTTCCTCTTACATAAAATCCGTTCCTCCATTTCTTGCTCTATGGAACAATAGAAAACAGGTTGTGTTTTGTGACCTTTTGTGTGATATCCATTTAGGTATTTGAAAAATGTTTTCATGTCATTCTTCAACTTTGTATAAGTTGATTTCCTGGTGAAAAGAAGATTTGGGGGGTGGGGTGTCACAGATCCTTTTCTAATCTTCCCTGCTTTTGAAGGGTACAGCCTGACTCACCTTTTCTTTGCCGATGTCTTCTCCGGGCTTCTGTGCCATGTTCCACAATGCCCTTGTTGGTCTCTTGTCATCTTTTTCTCCTGTCTCAAAGTCAAACGCCATCCTTCTCAGAGTCCACCCTGCTTAAGCCTCCCTTGAGAATGTGACTCAGCAGTTGGAGCATAGGACGATAGGATTCCGCTGTTTGCTGCATCCCTAAACGAAGAGCATAATGTGCGTCCCACCCATTGGCTGCAGACGTCACCGGAGCGAGGAGATTTGAAGCCAAGTGTATAAAAAGAGCCCGAGAGAGATGGCCAAATGGGCTGTGGAGCAGTCTGATGACTCAAGAGGGATGGCTGGAAGCGATTTGTCATTTTTCAAGGGGGAGAAAAGAATGGCCTTTCAGAACCACGCACGATCCCTCGGCAGCTCTCCCAGAAAGCAACATTCTGGAGACTTTTTCAGGTATATGGTGACTCCAGATCGTATCCCCGAATTCATCATTCCTTCCTCGGGTGTCCTGGAAGAGCATCGGCGCTTGGGCAAGGCGAAGGCTTTGGCACAGACGCCCCAAGAGCTAGAGATGTCGAGGAACAAAATCAAGGCCTGTCACTGCTTCCCACCAGGGTCCTTTCTGACCTGCTACTCCAGACTCGAGGTGGATCTGGGGCTGAACGATATACCTGCTGATTCCGTCACCCGAGCCGCATTGTCTCTGCCCCATTTGCCAAAGATCATCACTCCCTATGGCTTTGTGTCACTGGGGCAAAGTCCTCAGGTGACTAAGGAAGAGGCCCTGTTTTTCGAGTTTGGTTTGGCTTCCTCAAGAGATCCCAACCCAAAGAGAGATTTGAACCCACAAGAAGGCCACCGATTCCACAGCAATGTTGACAACGTGCGGGCAGAATGCACAAACATCAGCCTGAGGAACCACTGTCCATACCATGCTGGGGTGGTTAGCTCAGCTCACCTCTCTGAAAGCAGTTCTAGCTCAATAAAGAACAGGTATGGACTGAAGTTTTCAGGTTCTGGGGAAAGACAGGATATGGATGTGTTTTCCAAATCGTCGGCCATCTTAGCAACAAGTGGCTCTAATCTTGATTGCCCCAGCCTGTCTTTGCAGAAATCGCTCAAAACTCTGTTCCAAAAGATCCTGAAGAAAGACTCTGCTCCTCTGGGGAATCTCAAAGTGGTGAAAATGTCTTCTCGGTATCCAACAACAGATGTTACTTACCACTTCAAAACCTGGGATATGTCTAAAAAATAGCAGAATGTTTCAGGAGTCCTAAGTTGGATGTAACATTTCAAAATGTTAATGTTTGTTGTGCTCAGTAAAATTTGTCTTCTCTCTCTCTCTCTCTCTCTCTCTCTCTCTCTGTCAGTCTCAAAAACAGTTTTGCAGATGTAAATAGGTTGACTAGAGGCAGAAGAACTGCCAGGTGGGACGTTTGCAATCTGAAATTAAATAATGATTTTCCTTCCTTCCTTTCCTCCTTCCAGTCCCTTCCTCTTTCTATTCCTTTCCTTCCTTCCTCCCACCCTACCTACCCTACTCTTCCTTTCTATTCCTTCCTTCCTCCCACCCTACCCTACTCTTTCTCTTTTTTCCTTCCTTCCACCCTACCTCTTCTTTTTCCTTTCCTTCCTCCTGCCCACCCACCCTACCCTACTCTTCCTCTTTCTATTAATCCTTCCTTCCTTCCACCCTATTCTACCTTACTCCACTTTTCCTCTTTCTATTCCTTCCTTCCATCCATCCGTCCTTCCTACCACCCACTCTACCCTACTCTTCTTTTTTATTCCTTCCTTTCTCTCTTCCTTCCTTCCTTCTACCCTACCCTACTCTTCCTCTTTCTATTAATCCTTCCTTCCTTCCACCCTATTCTACCTTACTCCACTTTTCCTCTTTCTATTCCTTCCTTCCATCCATCCGTCCTTCCTACCACCCACTCTACCCTACTCTTCTTTTTTATTCCTTCCTTTCTCTCTTCCTTCCTTCCTTCTACCCTATCCTACTCTTCCTCTTTCTATTAATCCTTTTTTTCCTTCCATCCTTCCTCCCACTTTACCCTACCTTACCCCACTTTTCCTCTTTCTATTCTTTTCTTCCTTCCATCACTCCTTCCTGCCACCCACCCTACCCTACTCTTCCTCTTTCTATTCTTTCCTTCCTTCTACACGGAACTTCTTGGTATCCATCTACAGTTTGATGGTTAGATTACCCAATTCCCTTTTAATCCGAGAGTAACAAGTGCCAGCAAGCAGTGATTATGGTTGGCCCCCAGCCCACTGCAATTGCAAGAGATTTGGCTTGTCTCATCTTTACATTCTGACAGATTCTATGACTTGGATAATATCCTAATAATAACTTCTGGGTTAATTGGCAGCATAAGAAGAGAAAACCAGACCAGCCTGGGTCAGTAGTTAAATATATGTAAAAAGGGAAGGCTGTAATGATGGGGAAGTTTCTTAAACCACGGTTCGTATCTATGGCTTGTAGATCTGTGACCCTGTGGGTTGTCTAGGCCTGTATGAGTGGGGAGGGAGTTCTGGCTCCCGGAACTACAAGGTTGGGCTGAGAACTCTGATTTAATCAATTGTGTAATATTTTGTTTGCCTACTTATATAAATCTAGTATTACATATATTTCTTTATGGACCAAGATGTCCTTCCTTAAGAATGGAATTGTTATTCTTGTGCCAATTTATGCTTGGTGGCTAAAAGGCTACAGAAAAAATAAATCAGAAGTGGCAAACAAATTAATAGAATAAGAATAGAATGGACTTTGTTGATCAAATAATCCAACCATCTGCTCAATCAGGAGATCCTATATCAGTGGCATCAAACTTGTGATGACATGTGTCATGTGATATATCCCAACTTCCCCCCCTTTGCTAAGTGGGGAGTGGGCGTGGCAAGCACTTGAAGCATCCGGCCCGTGGACCATGAGTTTGACACCCCTGCCCTATACCATTTCTGACAGATGGCTGTCAGTTTCTTCTTGAAAGCTTCCAGTGATGAAGCTCCCACAACTTTTAAAGGCAACTTCTGTTCCATTGGTTGATTGTTCTTTCTGACAGCAAATTTCTCCTTATTTCCAGGTTAAATCTCTCCTTGTTCAGTTTCCATCCATTATTCCTTGTCTGGCCTTCGGGTGCTTTGCAAAATAGCTTGACTCCTTCCTCTCTGTGGCATCCCCTCAAATATTGGAAGACTACTACTGTGTCTCCCCAGTCCTTCTCTTCCCTAGACTAGCCATGCCCAGTTCCTTGCAGTAATAAATCAGCTTCAACAGTTTCGGTACATACCAGGCCTCTAGGCCTCACGTGAGGCTGAAAGCATGTACCAGGAACAAAGAACATCAATCAACAACACGTCATCATGGGCTAATAACTGGACTGCAAACGCTGACTGGCTACTTTGTACCTTTCAAACTGACCATCTAAAACTGTAATTGGATGTTACTATGTGTCCACTAATATTTCTACTCATGTAACATAATGATTGGATAAAGTTCACCGCTTATGACGTATCACTATGTGTTTTTAATAAAGAGCTTCCCGAGCTCATGATCGGGGCAGCTCACCCAAGTTAGAACCAGCCTGGTGTCTTTCTTGATGCATTCGACCACCCAGTGAGAAGCCTTCCTAATGCAGAGCAAAGCCGCATCTGGTGACCCCGGACGTGATCCGTTAAAAGAAACGGGTGCGTCTGTCTTGACTGCTTATCTCACCCGGCCGGACGAGCCAGTTGCAACCAGGGACGCCGTTTCGTGTCATGGATCCCTCCCAGGAATCTTCTGCAAAGAAGACATCCTCCCTTCAGGTATACTACCGCCAACTGCCAGACCCTACTTGGAAGGGCCCTTGTTAGGGATATACACCCTAGCAGAATGTGCAACGGCAGTCAGTCAGTCAGGCAGATATGTGAGATAAACGTTGTTGTAGCTTACACTCAGTAAAACAGATACAATGTGCTAGTTAAATAGTTTTTATTCCAGTAAGAGTTATAGCATAGTCAAACAGTCCATATATCATACACTAAGTTCAGTCCGTCTGGGGATTATTCATTAGCAAAGTCCAGTGTCAAAAAGAGGTCAGTAAACTTACAAATAATCAGTCCAGTAATATATCTCTTTTGCAGTAGAGATATGAAGAAAATCAAACCTCTTTTCTTCGTTCAGCAATAGCAGGAAAACACGCAGTTATCACCATCAATCCATCATTGTCAGCAATCCAGTAAAAACCAGCAAACAGTGAGCTCTCTTGCTCCCTCTTATGGTGATTTTACAACCGCACCAAAAATACATGGTCTGCATTTAAAGTGACACACACAATCATAGTCTATATATATTATTTTACCCAAACTAAGTTAGGTAACCATGTTATTCCTAACAGCCCTGCTGGTCTCATCACCTGGGGTCGCGGCTACACAGCTATCCAGGTTCCAGATCGTGTCCTGTGGGTTTCTGGACGACACATCAGACCATACCACCCCAAGGTAGAAAAATCACCATCTGCAGAAAAATCACTCCTTATACTTCATCCTACTGCCACCGCCTATTATTGCTCCGGTCGACACCTCTATGATTCCATACGTAACATCTATGACTCCTGGACAGTCCTCAGCCCCTGTTCACCTCATCGTCATCACAGACAGTTTGCGAATCAGCTTGACATTCATGTTCAGGCCCCCCGCTTTCTACATCGGGTGAAGAGATCGCAGAACTCCACCAGCGTGTCAGATGGCTGCGCCCCCTGCCTGACTAAAACCACACAAGCAGGCTTCATTCAACTAACTCTCATCTACCATACCCAACAACCGCAGAAGTGCCTTCCTACCGGAAGAACTTGCCAAAACAATGGAACCATGTACCATCTATGTAAGATGAACTCAAAAACCATTTGCTACGATCCCAAGACGGCTGTACGTCTCAACGTTACCTTATGGGCGGGTCTTCCAAGAACCTCTGGCAGATCTGATCCTGAGGGGAGGGAAAACTTTATTACCTAAACCACACCACCGTGCTCAAGGATGGTACTAACCCAATTGTTTTAACCTTTGATGTTTGTGTTGCTTGTTCAAAACCAGGGGGTATTCATGTGGGTCGGCTGACTGGAAAACAACTTACGCCCACAATCATAAATATTTGTGTCCTACACCCATTAACTGGGCCATAGGGAACCCCAACCAGTGGATCCCTTGTGGAGGTTCCATCGAGTGCTCAGGTTGGTCTTGTGTCTGTGATTATACTGGGAGAGGGCACGCAGGTTGCAATCATCTGTCACATTTCAAATGAATATCAGGGTCTACCACAGACAATAAGGTAGAAATCACCATATCCAGACAACACCCTGCTTTGGATACTTATGGTATAGGGATTGATGGCACAGGATTAGATCCAAACACTTACATCACCATATAAACCGAAGTAATATATGAAGGTAAGGAAACATCGTTAGGCTGGTCGGTATATAATAATTTAAGGAAATTAGAAAAAGCCCTGATACCAGTGTAATTGCAAAAAACTTGTTCATGGATATGGCAGAAAAAATTGCAAAACAACTTGCAATAACCAATTGTTTTGTCTGTGGGGGAACCACCACAGGAGAACAATGGCCGTGGCA
Organism: Notechis scutatus; assembly: GCF_049901735.1. Lineage (NCBI taxonomy): Eukaryota > Metazoa > Chordata > Lepidosauria > Squamata > Elapidae > Notechis > Notechis scutatus. The sequence continues at coordinate 328,333,040 of NC_142009.1, read as the reverse complement.
AGCCTTAGAAGCCTCACCATCACTGTTCAATAACATGTCTTCTATAGGAAACATAACAGCTAGAACAGTTTCTGATCCACTTATCTGGACAATCACCACCAACTTAATTGGTAGAAACTGCTTTTTCCGAAATGGGTCCACTCCAGTAGGACACTTCCTTTGCTTCGGTACATGGGATAACTCCTACCAGACTTGGACAGCACCTGACAATGCTACCACCACACCTGCCAAGTTCAACACCTCCCTCCTCCCTTATCTCAATGACACAACATCTTCCCAAGACGGGTCCTATGGATATAGAACCCCCATATATATGATTAATAGAATCATTCGTTTACAAGCTGTTTTAGATTTAGCAGGCCAACAAATAGATAAGGCTCTAAACACTCTAGCGACTGCTACAGACAAATCACGCACAGCTGTCTACCAAAATCACTTAGCTTTAGATTACATACTAGCCAAAGAAGGAGGGGTGTGTGGTAGGTTTAATCTCACGAATTGTTGTCTTCAAATTGATAAAGTAGGCAAAGTAGTAGCACAATTAACAACTGAGATGCGACAATTAACCTATAATCCTGATCAAGTATGGCAAGGTATTAATCTTAAAAATATTTTTAGTTCCTGGTTCCCAAAACTACCAGGATTACAAGCTATAGTAGCTCTCATAGGTATGATTGCTGCAGGATGCGTTATTCTTCCGTGTGTGTTACAAATTTTTATTTGCACTTTCTCCAATAGTCTCTCCTTGCTAGCTGAAAAAGCGTGCCATTGCACAGGTTAATGCCCTCTGGGAAAAGGAACCTCTGTACAAAGTCATACCCTCAGAAGACCCTGATGTGTACGCTCGCACAGATTTTCGCATGGGCAGTGACGAAGATCCAGAATAAATTTCTCTCTATAAAACTAAAACAGAGGAGATGCAGTAATAAATCAGCTTCAACAGTTTCGGTACATACCAGGCCTCAAGGCCTCAAGGCCTCACGTAGGCTGAAAGCATGTACCAGGAACAAAGAACATCAATCAACAACACGTCATCATGGGCTAATAACTGGACTGCAAACGCTGACTGGCTACTTTGTACCTTTCAAACTGACCATCTAAAACTGTAATTGGATGTTAGTATGTGTCCACTAATATTTCTACTCATGTAACATAATGATTGGATAAAGTTCACCGCTTATGACGTATCACTATGTGTTTTAATAAAAGAGCTTCCCGAGCTCATGATCGGGCAGCTCACCCGAGTTAGAACCAGCCTGGTGTCTTTCTTGATGCTTACCACCAGTGAGAAGCCTTCCTAATGCGGAGCAAAGCCGCAGTTCCTGTAACCATTCTCCATATGCTTTAGTCTCCAGTCCCCTAATCATCTTGGTTGCTCTTCTCTGCACTTTTTCTAGAGTCTCAACATCTTTTTTTATAATGTGGTGACCAATTTTTATTAAAAGATATCAGTTTTACTGCAGCTATCCCACTTCTTCTGAATTTGGCTACCCTAAACCGATGCTTTTCAAACTTGGTAATTTTAAATTTAAAAAAAGAAATCAAGGTAACCACAAAGAAAAACTGAAATATGAAAGCATTGCAGACCCGTTCCTGGAAAAGCAAGAGAGGAGCTTTGATAGAGAAGTCGCTTGATAGTGAGACGAGTAGTGTATAACTTTAATAAATAAACAACTAGAGTACTAACTTGTACCCCATTGGCCTTGACAAAATCACCCTAAATCAATTGCAAAAGGCAGCTTTACTTGGAAAAGCTGATATCCTCCATTGGTACCTTTAAAACAGTGGTGGTATTCTACCGGTTCCGCCCGGTTCTGCAGAGCTGGTAGCAGTGATGAGCAGCAGAGACCGAATCAGTTATCTCTACTGCTCTGATGTTGGGCCTGCCTGCCCACCTGGGCTTCCATACTCACCTTTATCCAGGGGTGGGATTCAAATTTTTTAACAACCGGTTCTGTGGGCGTGGCTTAAGTGGTGGGCGTAGCTCGGTGGTCATGTGACTGGGTGGACATGGCTTGGTGGTCATGTTATTGGCTGGGCATGGCCAACTCAATATCACTCACATCGAGGCACACATCTCCTCGCCTGGCCTCTCATGACTGTGGGGATGTTGCAACAGTCGTAAGTGTGAAAAATGGTCATAAGTCACTTTTTTCAGTGCCATTGTAACTTTGAATGGTCGCTCCATACAAGCAAAGTACCAGCAAAGGAGGGGAAGAAAACTCCAGAGAGGTTCCAGAGACAGGAAGTCTAGTCCTTGCCAAGAATGTAACAAGGGTTAACGGAGAGGCAGTTTCTGTAAGCAACACCAGAATGTTTCCTTCCTGCCTTCCTTACAGGATTAGGCCAGTAATTTCCTCTAACAACTGGTTCTCCGAACTGCTTAGAATGTTAACAACCGGTTCTAGCGAATAGGTGCGAACTGGTAGAATCCCACCCCTGCCTTTATCCTTTGAATTTGAAGCGCAGCTGCTTTGCGCGGCACAGAAGAGTGCCGTGCAGCAACTGCTGAAGTGACTGGGATTGTGCAGGCTTGCAGGAGGTGAGTTAGAACACTTCTGCGCCTGCGCAAAGTGCGCGTTTGACACATGCATGCACACAAAGGGTGTGCACGTGCACAAAGCGCGCCCACCAAGCCACGCCCACCAAATTAATGGTAAAAATATTTGAATCCCACTACTGCTTTAATACCATCAAAGAACAACATCTGTCTATCCCTGATGCCTGGGAAGGATTCAATAGGTAGATAAAAATGCCAAATTAAGAGATCATTTCAATAACTCTGAGTGGAAATAGAAGATTAGAAAAAGAAGGCATGAGATATATTCAAGCCTGGATTAGAAGTTGGAAAACTTCATCTAGCCAATGAATTGGTAACCAGGATGATTAGAGGACTGGAGACTAAAACATATGAAGAACGGTTACAGGAACTGGGCCTGGCTAGTCTAGGGAAGAGAAGGACCAGGGGAGACATGATAGCAGTCTTCCAATATTTGAGGGGCTGCCACAGAGAGGAAGGGGTCCAACTATTTTGCAAAGCACCTGAAGGCCAAACAAGAAATAATAGATGGAAACTGATCAAGGAGAGATTCAACCTGGAAACAAGGAGAAACTTTCTGACAGTGAAAACAATCAACCCATGGAACAGAAGTTACCCTTGGAAGTTGTGGGAGCACCATCACTTGAGACCTTCAAGAAGAGATTGGACTCCCATCCGTCAGAAATGGGGTAGGGTCTCCTGCTTGGGCAGGGGGGTTGGACTAGGTGACCTATAAGGTCCTTTCCAATTCTGATTATCTGTTATCTGAATTACAACGGTGAATCTCAACATCAGCAAGTTTAAGACTTATAGGCTTCAACTCCCAGAATTCCTCAAGTTGGAGAATTCTGGGACTGAAGCCCACCCATCTTAAACTTGCTGTGTTTGAGAAACACTGAACTAGAGATTCCCCATGTTTACTGTAACTCATGCAGAGATATAATGGGCGGTTTTCCATTTCTTTTCAAATGAAAACCTGTTTGAAATGGAACAAAAGAGTTGCTAAAATAGTTTGTGCCTCATCTCTCTGGAAACAGAGCTCATGAATTCAAGCTGATTGATGTATTCTCCCCCCTGGATTCGCTTTCAGTCTTGCCGTTCCCTTTGGTGGTTTGAGATGAGCGATTCTTCATTCTGCCCCATAAAAAGAAGTGCATATAAATGAGTGGTGGGCCAGATAGAGAGAGACTGCTGTCCACAGACGAAAGGACCATTGTTGTCAAAAAAAACAACTGTGTGTCCTTCCAGAGGACGGGAAGAGAAAAAGCAGGATGAATCAGACCCTTATCAACTATAAACAGCTGGTTTTTACAGTGCCTGATGGAAGCCTAATGCCAAAATTTTGGAAGACTGCCGTTCAGCTATTTGACCATTCTGTCCAACTTATCACAAAAGAGGTGGAAAATCATCAGGCCTAATTTGGTTTTTCCAAAAATAGTTGGATCTAACTACAACCAAGTCAGTTGGTTGAACCCTGTTTTAAACCAAAAGCTGCTCCAGGGAATCAGCCGGCATTCACTCAACATGCTGGCTACAATAGCAATAGCACTTAGACTTTATATACCGGTTCACAGTGCGTTTACAGCCCTCTCTAAGCGGTTTACAGAGTCAGCGTATTGCCCCCTCCCCAACAATTTGGGTCCTCATTTTACCCACCTCAGAAGGATGGAAGGCTGAGTCAACCCTGAGTCGGTCAGGATCAAACTCCAGGTTGTGGGCAGAATTTGCCTGCAATACTGCATTATAACCACTCCAGGTTTCCTATGTGGGTCAAACCCCTGTACATGGTCTCTTTATGGTTATGAGGCCAAGACACCGACCTTCTGTCCCTCTCATGGTTGAACAAAGACACCTTGCAATCCAATTTTAAGGGTTAGAAAAGATCTGTTGCCAAATCTATTGTTTGTCAGCTTTGGAAGCCATCCTGAGACCAGGTGCTCCCACACTGTGAAAATGGGAGGGGGGAATTTCTTGGAGTGTATTAGTTAGACATAATAACATTCTTTTTCTAATTCAAGGTCATGTTAGTTTGCACGTAAGTGAGGGGAAGTCTCAAATTGGGACAGATGGTGATTGGGGCATGTGATGTGATGATGCGTGCAGGGGTTGAATTTGTAGTTTTTAACTTATTGCAAGGAAGCCTGGAATTTTCAGATTCGGGATTCCCCAGTTGTGCCAGTTTGCTATCCAATAAAAAGAAGAACTTTTGAGAGGATGTCTGTCTCGGAGATATTGGTTGGAGTGGAGGTTTTCTGGAATGCTGACATTGTTATTCATATTTTATGTCTTAGAACAATGGTGGCTAACCTTTTTGGGCTCCTGTGTCAAAAATTGCACGTGTGTTAGCATGTGCACACTCACGTGCCAGCACCCAGAATGCAATGTGCCCCCTCCATGCCCCCTGCGCATGCAGCACCCCTGCCAGTACCCAGAATGCAATACCCACCCTCTGCCACCCCCTTACCTGCACTGTGCCTCACAGCTGAGCTTTTGGCTGGTTTGAGGCCTTTTTCAGCCTCCCAGAGACTTGGAAAAAAAAAACCTGCAAGGCTTTTCAGGACGAATTATAGGCCTGTTTTGTCACTTCCTGTATTACAGGAAGTGACAAAATGGGCCTATTCTGTCTGAAAAGCCTTGCAGAGGCTTTTTCCAAGCCTTTGGGAGGCAAAAAAAGGCCTGAAACCAGCAGAAAAGCTCTGAGGCATGCGCATGTGCAGTGAAATAAGTTTGCCTGCGGCTCGCATGCTGGCACAAATGGCTCTGCGTGCCACTTATGGCACGTGTGCCATAGGTTTGCCATCACGGTCTTAGAATCTTAACGCAGCAATTTCTTTCCTTCCTTCTCTTCGGTTGTTTTCTGACAGTTAACAGTGGAGTTGCTTGACCTCTGTATATCCCAGGTCAAATGCAAGCACAGCTGTCAGCTTTAAGACTTTTAAAGTACAGGTAGTCCTCCACTTACAACAGTTCACTTAGTGACCATTTGAAGTTATAACGGCACTGAAAAAAAGTGACTGATGACCATTTTTCACACTTATGACCATTGCAGCATCCCCATGGTCACGTGATTGATATTCGGGTACTTGAAAATTGACTCACATTTATGATGGCTGCGGTGTCCTGGAGTCATGTGAACCCCTTTTGCGACATTCTGACAAGCAAAGTGAATGGGGAAAACAGATTCACTTAACAACCGTGTGACTAACTTAACAACTGCAGTGATTCACTTAACAACTGCGACAAGAAAAGTTGTAAAAGGGCAAAACTCTATTAACAAATTTCTCCCTTAGCAACCTAAATTTTGGGTTCAGTTGTGGTCATACATCGAGGACTACCTGTATATAGATAGGATCCCAGAAATCTGATCCCTCTTCGCGTCATCTTCTGAAAGTCTCCCATAGATAATGGGGTTGGGGTTTTTTGCATCTGATTCAGAGGTAGTATTCAGCCAGTTCTGACAGGTTCTGCAGAACCAGTAGTGGAAATTTTGAATAATTTGGAGAACCGGCCAATACCACCTCTGATTGGCCCCACCCCCATCTCTTCTCTGCCTCCCCAGTCCCAGCTGATTGACTGGGTCTTCTTTTGTTGCCCTGCGCAGGAGAACGGAGCTGGAAAGCAGGTTAGTGGGATGGGGAGGGAATGGGGATTTTACCATGTTCCTCTAGAGTGGGGTGGAAATGGGGATTTTGCAGTATCCTTCCCCTGCCATGCCCACCAAGCCACGCCCACCAAGCCATGCCACACCCACAAAGCCACGCCCACAAAACCGGTAATTTAAAAATGTGAATACCACCACTGATCTGATTGAAAGATAAATCACAGGATGTATAAGCAACCCTCTCCTCATTTATCCTTCATTGTATTCTTCTTCAAATGTTGGATTTTTAAAAAAATCTATCATCAGGGCTATTGTTCCTCTTTCCATAATCTATCATTTCTAGTTATCAAATCCAAAAATCAACTTTTTTCAGCAAAATGGTAGTTGCTGGAAGGCAGGGGGTGCCACACCACACCCACCAAGCCATGCCCACTATTGCAGCCTTTCCATTTTTGCCCTTATAGTTGTCTGGCAACAATGAACACATACAAAAAATAATCTTTCATGACCTTTTTCCTCAATCCCTACAAAAATTAAAGTTTTAAATTCAAAAATTTTCTGGCTTTTTTTTACAAGTCCACCAAACTTAATAAAAATGTCCCCTATGTGTTTTCCATATTTCTAATATAAATTTGAAATGCTTTTATACATTCTAGATAATTTTTCCTGGAGCCATATACCAACAGTATATCATTTTATAAAAAAATAGGTTATAACATAATAGAAATTGCAGTCCTTTCTTAATTTTTTTCTGCTGTATTCTTTTCATTTCTTTTTAAAAGGATTTTTATGCCTGCGTTTTTTTTTTCTCACCATGTCTGATTTCTATCATTGTTATCTTTGTGTTATTTTTCTTTTTTGTCACTATTTTAAAAGCAATAAAATTAAAAAAGAGAAGAAGGAAGATATGTGAGGGCCATTCTTTCTCTATCTTGTTGAAAAATTTCTAAGAACCAAGATTAAATGTTAAACTCTGGGCAGGGCTGCTGATTGACAGCCAGGTGTGGTAGGTTTGGCCATTTGCAGAGTATCAGATAGGTAAGTTGCTTTAAGAAAGGTAACCAAAAATAACAAAAGGTGAAATGGCAACAATTCCCCAAGCCCCAAGGTTTATTTTATCATTTTAAAAAAATACAGCAATACCCCATGTTTAAATAAACTTCTACAAGGAGAGTGGTTAATGGGATCCTGTGTATTTACCTGTGTAAATTTATACAGCCACTCAATTCACGGATGTGAATCTGAGTGGTGTAGGATAGAAACAGAACAATTAAAAGCAACCAGTGGTGGGATTCATTTTTTTTTTTTTACTAACGGTTCTGTGGGCGTGGCTTGGTGGGCATAGTGCGGCTTGGTGGGCATTGCAGGGGAAGAATACTGCAAGGTCCCCATTCCCTCCCAACTCCTGGGGGAAGGTTATTGCAAAATCCCATTCCCTCCCCACCCCACTAACCTGCTTTCCAGCTCCGTTCTCCTGTGCAGGGCAACAAAAGAAGATCCAGCCGATCAGCTGGGACTCAGGAGGCAGAGAATAGATGGGGCCGGGGCCAGACAAAGGTGAGATTTGTCGGTTCTCTGAACTACTCAAAATTTCTGCTACCAGTTCTCCAGAACTGGTCAGAACCTGCTGAATACCACCTCTGAAAGCAATCCATAAAAACCAAAAATATTTATTTATTTATTTATTTATTTATTTTTATTTATTTGATTTGCCAATTGTTTACAAGATAATAAGTATAAGTGTATACATAGTTGTGAATACATGATATGGGTACATATAAGAAAAATAAAAGAATAAGAGAAACAATAGGACAGGGACGGTAGGCACGTTGGTGCGCTTATGCACGCCCCTACAGACCTCTTAGGAAGGGGTGAGGTCAATAGTAGACAGTCTAAGGTTAAACTTTTTGGGGTTTGGGGAAGAGACTACAGAGTCGGGTAGAGTATTCCAGACATTGACCACTCTATTGCTGAAGTCGTATTTCCTGCAATCAAGTTTGGTGCGGTTTACTTTGAGTTTGTATCTATTGTGTGCTCTTGTGTTGTTATGGTTGAAGCTGAAGTATTCATTGACAGGTAGGACATTGCAATGTATGATTTTATATACCATGCTTAAGTCAGACCGAAGGCGGCGTAATTCAAGGTTTTCTAGTTCTAGAATTTCAAGTCTGGTGGCATAAGGTATTCTACAACGAGTAGAAGAGTGGAGAACTCTCCTTGTGAAATATTTCTGGACTTTCTCAATTGTGCTAATATCAGATACGTAATGAGGGTTCCAGACTGATGAACTGTATTCGAGTATTGGTCTAGCAAATGTTTTGTATGCTCTGGTTAGTAGTGTGATATTACCAAAGAAAAAGCTACGTAGGATTAGGTTAACAACTCTTAATGCCTTTTTGGCTATGTAGTTGCAGTGGGCTCTAGCACTTAGATCATTAGAGGTGAGTATTCCAAGGTCCAAGGTCCTTTACAGAGCTTGGGTCATCAACAAGATCTTAATATCAATGAAAAATATCAATGAAACCATGGGAGATAGAAATAAATTATTCCTTTCCAGGTCATTTTTTTTTCATTGGTGTGGTACAGAGGTGGTATTCAGCAGGTTCTGACCAGTTCTGGAGAACCAGTAGTGGAAATTTTGAGTAGATTGGAGAACTGGCAAACACCACCTCCGACTGGAGATTTTACAGTATCCTTTCCCCTGCCACGCCCACCAAGCCATGCCCACAGAACCAGTAGTAAAAAAATTCGAATCCCACCACTGGTGTGGTACTGTTGTTTCAATGGTGCTTTGTCTGGGAAAGTCTAGTTTTATATTTTTGCCATTTTCATGAACTGACCTTGAATAACAGAGCTGTGCCAGCTGGGGAATTCTGGGAGTTGATGTCCATATATTTTAAAGTTGAAAACACTGCTCGAAACAAGTATGTCATCCCTGTCCCTAAGGCCTATACCTTGATATTCATCTTTTCTCTTTCGCAATGGAATAGGACAACTCATTGTGGGACAACCTGCAATGGCCAGCTCGTAATGGGACAACCTGTGTTGAGGTAATTCCCCGTTAGGAGAATGAGCGCATACAGGGAGATGTATTGAGAGTAGTGTTTGAATAATACACACACAGCACACAGATACACTGTACAGTAAATGTTGGTTTTTACTTCCAATAAAGGTTTTAAGCAAAGTTCAAAACAAGCAGTCCAAAGTCATTCACAGGTAAATCAGTCAGTTTTCAGTCCAGGGATAATCCAATAACAAAGTCCAGGGTCAAAAAACATTTGGGTTCCTTTATTTAAACAGGCTAGCAGGGGATTAAGATACTGTCAAGTTAACCCTAAAGTGAACCTGGTTGAGGCCATCTTTGAGGCTTCATGGTTGCCACAAAAAAGAGGGGAAGAAAGGGAGGATGGAAATGTAGATAGCTTGGCTTTGCCATCAAAACAAAAAGTTTTCTTGTGGGAACCAAGGTCATTCCATCAGGTGGCTGAGAAGAGGAGGAGTGGAGTAACCAAGCAAACTGCTAACATCATCATTGGACAATGTGACCGAGGATCTGGGGGAACTTCCTTTTTAATTAGGTGAAAACCACAGAAACTTTCAGAGTCAGTTTTCACCTGTTGTGCCAATATGATACATCCAATAAATTGTTCTTTGAGGAAGCTGCCTGCCTCGGAGTTCTGCTCTCAATGGGTGCATGACTTGGAACGCTGACAGATGGGTTCCTTGAAGCTATGAGTTGGGTCAATCCAAGAACTTCCTCTGTAAGCAACACCAGAATGTTTCCTTCCTGCCTTCCTTACAGGATTAGGCCAGTAATTTCTTATAACAACCGGTTCTCCGAACTGCTTGGAATGTTAACAACCGGTTCTAGTGAATAGGTGCAAACTGGTAGAATCCCACCCCTGGTCATAAGTCAAGGACACCCTATACAGCTAGTCCTCAACTTACAACAGTTCATTTAGTGACCTTTTGAGGTTACAACAGTACTGAAAAAAGTGATGTATGACCATTTTTCACACTTGTGACCTTTGCAGCATCCTCATGCTCATGTGAGTTACATTCAGAGGCTTGGTAACTGACTCCCATTTATGACAGTTGCAGTGTCCAAGGAGGGGTCATGTGATCCCCTTTTGTGACCTTCTGACAAGCAAAGTCAATGGGGAAGTCAGACTCACTTAACAACCATGTTACTAATATAACAACTGCAATGATTCATTTAACAAGTATGGCAAGGAAAGTGTAAAATGGGACAAAATTCACTTAACAAATTTCTCACTTAGTGTTGTGGCCCTCCAGCAGCTAGCGGAGCTGGCAGCAGAGTCGGACAGTGAGGAGGTTGGGTAGGAACATGGGCCAGTCCTGGAGGCTGAGGAAGGCTTGAACGGGGGCTCTGCATCAGAGGCAGACATGGGGCCAGGGCAGTCTGGCAGTCATCATCTGCCTTCAGGCTCAGACAGCAGTGAAGCGGGGCAGCTTCTGGAACCAGTTTCCAGCCTACACATGTGCAGAGCTGCCAAAAGAAAAGAACAATTACGAACTCAGGGTCGACTTGGGAGTAAGGCCACAGGTGGATGGTGAATGGCCCCTCCCATAGGGTTTAAAAGAGGAGCAAAAGGGGAGGGGGCTTTTTCAGGAAACAATTCGTTCGTTCCATCAGTGTGAAGATCTGTCTGTGCATCTCAGAGACTCAGTGCTGAGTCCTTCCTTGTCAGCACTGTGTTTGGAAATATTTCCTTGGCAGCTCTCCAGGCTAGATAAGGTCTGTGCTCCTAATTACACCCTTGAAAGACAGTTTGCCAGGCCTTTGGCTGAATGCAAATGCAAGAAATTCACCTTCGTTTAAGAAAAGGGGTTTTGCCCGGACAAAAAGTCTGCTTAGTGCTTTTTGGGGAAGCCTAAGTCAGAACACTTAGCAACATAAATTCTGGTGTCAATTGTGGTCATACGTTGAGGACTACCAGTACAGGCAGTCTTTGACTTATGACCATAACAGAGCCCATAATTTCTGTTGCTAGAAAGACAGTTGTCGTGGGTACTGTCCCATCTTACGACCTTTCTTGCCATAGTTATTAAGTGAATCACTGCAGTTGTTCAGTTAGTAACACAGTTATTAAGTGACTCTGGCTTCTCCATGGACTTTGCTTGTCAGAAGGTTGCAAAAGGGAGTCACATAACCCTGGGACACTGCAGCTGTCATAAAATGTGAATTGCCAAGCATCCAAATTTTGATCATGGGACCATGGGGATGGTCATAAGTGTGAAAAAGAGTCATATGTCTCCTTTTTTCAGTGCTGTAACTTTAAACTGTGGCTAAATGAAGTGACAAACACATGATTTGTGTGTACAACCAATGTCAGTCATTATTTACCGCTTCAGAAAGAGAGAGAGGGTGTGTTCACAACTGTCACGGTCCATTGATTCAAATGATGCTTCATCAATATTTTTATTAGAAAACAAACAAGATTCTTTCTTTCTTTCTTTTTTTAAAAAAAGCCCTGCCTAAGTGAAGAACAAATAGACATACCTTGTCAATGGCAGAAGGCCAGCGTCTATGAAGTCCTAGGCCTGGTTTAAATACCTTGTGAATTTGACCAGGGGTCACCAACCTTTTGGACCTCTGGGACTACCAAACTCATAATTTTAAATCCCGTGGACCACTAAGATGAATTTTGACTGATGGTGGCTTGCTGATGTTGGTGGCTTGCTGATGTTGGTGGTCATCCCGGAGCAGCTGCTCCTCCACCCAGGTGCACCGGCCTGCTATGGACTGGAGGAGCTACTCCGGGATGACCAAAGGGCCAGTCCTGTGACTACTGCAGCTCTGGAATATGGGACCAACTTTCCCACCAACGTCAGCAAGCCACTCCGGGGCAAATTTCCCTCCCCCGCCGTTGGTCTTACCTTCCAGTTCCAGCTTGCATGACTCTACTCAAGGTAAGGTTTGCACTCAGCTGAAGGGTGGGAGCCAGCGGGTAGGCGGGCCATGTGGGCGGCACAGCCTTGTGTTCCCATGCCGCCTGGATTAATTGCTTTGGGGGGGAATGGTTTGGGAGGGACATTTCTCTGCAGACCACCAAAATTTTTCTCACGGACCACCAGTGGTCCCCAGCCCATCAGTTGGCGACCACTGAATTAGACCTTTTGCAACAGCAGTCAACAAAAGGCAGTGGGAAGAAAGATGGAAAACAGTTGGCTCCAGCAATATTTGGTTTTGGTTCAAGTCCTGGTTTGTTTTCATAGCCTGCTAGGCATCCTTGATTGTAAAAAGCCGCCGTGAATTTAGAGCCACTGTCAACCTCTTCCTCTTCAATTGGGGGGGGGGCAACCTGTCAACCCTGAAGCTGGCCTAGTGAGACCCTTCAGAGTCGGTTTTCACCAGATACATGCCAATATGATATTTCCAATAAAGCTATTCTTTGATAAATTTACCAGTCTCGGAATTTTTGCTTGCAATGGATTTATTACTTGGAACCCTGACAGCCACATTGCAGGTAGCCCTTGACTTATGACCAGTCATTTAGCAACTGTTCAAAGTAATGATGGACCCCTCCCAATTGCATAATGTGGGTTTGCTTAATGATCACAGCATTCACTTATCAACAGTTTTTGCATTGCAATTGTGGTGTTTGTTTAATGACCACTACAAAAAATGGTCATAAAATTGAGCACGGTGACATAGTAACCTTAACAACTGCAACAAATTACAACTCTAGTTCTGAGGACTCCTTGTAAGTTAAGGACCACCTGTATTTTTAATCTCTGAAGGGTAGGAAATGGGCATCTCCTTCCAGTTAATGCTGTTCGTTCAGGTTTGTCAAATAACTACCGTGTTTCTCATAAAATAAGGCCGGGTCTTATATTTTTTTGAGCCCCCAAAAACGGCTAGGCCGTCTTTTCGGGGTGACTTAATTCCCCCCTTGCATCCTCATCTAGAGCGCCCGCAGGCAGCCTCGCCAACCAGCCGCTCCTAACGGGTGATCATGGCGAAGCGCAGAGAGCTCCTACTCCCACCAAACACCTTTGCTGCAGACCCAAGACCTTTGGCACCCGCCACTGTTGCTTTCCCTTCTGCCCATTCCGCCGCCACGTTTGGAGCTGCCGCTTCCGTGTTTGGAGTGCCACTGCCATTTGGAGTGCCGCCGCCATTTGGAGCACCGCCACCACGTTTGGAGCTGCCGGTTCCACGTTTGGAGCTGCCACTTCCACGCTTGGAGCACCACTGCCGTTTGGAGCACCGCTGCTGTTTGGAGCTGCCACTTCTGCATTTGAGCTGCCGCCGTGTTTGGAGTGGCGGTGGTGCTCCAAATGGCAGTGGTGCTCCAAACAGCGGCAGTGCTCCAAACGCGGAAGCGGCAGCTCCAAACGTGGCGGCAGCTCCAAATGCGGAAGCAGCAGCTCCAAACAGTAGCAGTGCTCCAAATAGCAGCAGCGCTCCAAACATGGAAGCGGCAGCTCCAAACGCAGCGGCAGCTCCAAATGCAGAAGTGGCAGCTCCAAACAGCAGCGGTGCTCCAAACGGCAGTGGTGCTCCAAACGTGGAAGTGGCAGCTCCAAACGTGGCGGCGGCATGAGCAGAAGGGAAATCAACAGCGGCGGGCGCTGAAGGTCTTGGGTCTGCCGCAAAGGTGCTTGGCAGGAGTAGGGAGCTCTCCGCGCTCTGCCATGATCGCCCGTTAGGAGCAGCTGGTGGCGCGGAATTGCTGCCACGCAGCGCTCCTAACGGCAAGTCCCTCGCCCTTCCCCCATTTTGCATGTTTTAAAATAGGCCTAAATTTGGGGGGGGAGGGGCTTAATTTCATTTTATGCCTAGAAAACATGCTGGGTCTTCCTATTGGGGGAGATCGTATTGTTGGAGAAACACGGTAGTATTTTGAGGGTGGGGGTGGACTTCAAACTGTGTTAGTTTTTTATGAGAGTAGACTTTATAAATAATAATACTGTATATTTATTTAAGGGTTGATTTTTCTTACCTAAAGGGATACAGGTTACTTTAACCTGATGTTTTCCAGTGTGCTGGCACCCTGTTCCCAGAGGTTCTCCTCAGCATGACTAACATGTTGGAGATCATTGGGTTGGAGAAGTTAGACATATATTAATGGTTTTGTTTTTTTTTAATTGAAAACTTTAAGGTATGTGGACTTTGATGGCCAGAATTCCCCAGCCAGCTTCTGGCATTGAACTCCTTATATCTTACCGTTGCCAAGTTTAAAATCACTAATATGTACTATTGTTCATGCTGCTCCGAGATTACAGAATACAGAATAACAGAATTGGAAGGGATCTTGGAGGTCATCTAGTCCAACCCTCTGCTTAGGCAGGATTAGTCTTTTTTTAAAAAAAAAACTTCCAGTGTTGGAGCATTCACAACTTCTGGAGGCAACTTGTTCCACTGCTTCTAACTCTTCTTTCTGTCAGGAAATTCCTCCTTAGTTCTAGGTTGCTTCTCTCCTTGATTAGTTTCCATCCATTGCTTCTTGTCCTTCCTGCCTTTGCATGCTTTAGAGCAGGGGTCTCCAACCTTAGCAACTTTAAGCCTGGAGGACTTCAACTCCCAGAAATCCCCAGCCAGCTTTGTCCTCCGGGTTTAAAGTTGCCAAGGTTGGAGACCCCTGCTTCAGAGCAAAATCCTTCAAACTTGGCAAGTTTAAGACTTGTGGACTTCAACTCCCAGAATTCCTGAGCTAACATGACTGGAGGAGGAATTCTGGGAGCTGAGGTCCACAAGTCTTAAAGCTGTCAAGTTTGAAGACCCCTGCTTTGGAGAATAACCTTAGACTGTCTACTATTGACCTCACCCCTTTCCTAAGAGGTCTGTAGGGGGCGTGCATGAGCGCACCAACGTGCCTACCGTCCCTGTCCTAGTCTTATTCTTTTATTTTTCTTATATGTACCCATTTCATGTAGTCATAACTATGTATACACTTATACTTATTATCTTGTAAACAATTGGCAAATCAAATAAATAAATAAGTTGATCCTTTCTTTCTTAGATATTGGAACCCTGCTATCGTGTCACTCCGCAGTCCTTCTCTTCACTAGACTAGACATTCCTAGTTCCCGAAACCGTTTATCAAACTGCCTCCAGTCCCCTAATAATCCTCTTGGTTGCTCTTCTCTGCACTCTTTCTAGGGTCTCTCAACATCTTTTTTTGTATTGCGGTGGTCAATACTGGATGCAATATTCCAAGTGTGGTCTGGGAAGGAAAAGAATGTGAAGTATGAAGAGGAAGGAGAAGAGTTACACATATCCATAGGGAAAAAGTTTTCCATGGCGGCTAGGCCCACAGAAGATATACCTGAACCGTGCCTCAACTTTCGCTTTTCAGTAAGATTAAATGTATTATTTCCAAACGTATTTGTGTTCCTGTTGAATTAAGCTGGTTTTAACCAAACAAAGCCTGCATTGTTATCATTTGCTTCACATTACCTTTATGTGTCTTCATTTTGCTAAGATAGGATTCTGGCTTGCCTAAGAGGAAATGGCTACAGGCCACTTACTGAGCGAAAGGTTATAAAAGGTTGAAACTTGGAAACAGAGGATTGCATTTTTTTCAGTGAGGATCAGAAGTAGGGACGGGGAAAATAATAATTAATGTTCAAAATGCTTCAGGCAATATTGCTACCTGAAGGGATTATGACCTGTTTATTGTTTGCCTGTTCTATTTATATAGCCATCCCTACTTGCTTTGGTTTGCATATTGAAGAGAAAATACTTTCAAAGTAAGCTTTGCGTGAATTTTATAAGTCTCTGTTTGGTGAGAGTTTTAAAACTAGCTCAATCAAGTTACATTGCAAATTCCTTTAAAAGCACATACAAGTCTTCTGTTCATGCTCCTAGGACATTTCCCTGGGATGTGTTGCTTTTGTTACGACATTAATTATGATGCATGCAAAAAAGAGCAGGATTTGACTGCATGGTTTTGGCTGCCACTTTGAGAGAGAGAAAGAGAGAGAGGGAAGCAGTTTATGAAACGTAAGCTGTAATTTAATTCCCTTGGAGATTTATCTCCTTTCAGCATTCTATACCAGAATGTTAGATTATCTGGAACTATTGCTAATCCCAGATAATCTAACCTTCCCTTCTTGTATTGCTAAAACCATCCAGAGCTTGCACATTTCACAAAGATCTCACAAAGATCAGTGTGTCTTTCACGAAGGGAGTGAGATCCCTTCACTTGTCTCAGCTCCTGCCAACCTAGCAGTTTAAAAGCATGTCAATGCAAGTAGATAAATAGGTACCACTTTGGCAGGAAGGTAATAGCATTCTGTGTTTCACTGTACTCTTTGCCTTGCCGTGTGATGTGTTCTGTAGTAAAGCTGCTTGCTGCTGTGAAACAAAAACTGAAACTCCTCTGCTTCTGTTTTGCATTTGGAAGAGATTTCTTTTCAGGTGGGGAGGGGGAGTAGAACTCCTTAGCATCAGAGCGTGTTAATAATAATATAGGAAATACTAATGCTCTGATGATGGTCATTTTGAAAAATCCTTTCTTAGTGAGCACCTAGAAGCCAAGAGGAACATACGTGCCAAATTTCAAGATTGTAGGCTTTACGGTTCTGGAGATTTTGTGATGATGCGTGAGTGGTATTTCGCTTTTATATATATAGATTTCAGTTTGATGTCCTCCAGACGTGTTGGGCTTCATGTTGCAGCTGGACTTCAGCTCATTCAGGGGTGGGGTATCAGGCTGGGAAATCTTAGCTTGTAATGACATTTAAGAAGAAAGCCAAACGAGAAATCCCTCAAGTACACGAGGGGTGGGAGTCAGCACTGTACATCAACAATGCTGTCCTACCAGATATTCCAGGCACTTGCACAGCCTGGATGGATACGCTTGACCTTCAGTGTCACTGTTACTAACACACCCAAGAAACACACAGCACAACGTCATAGCTTTGGGCCATTCCCTTATACTGCACCATGAGTCATTTTGTTCTTAAAAGGCTCTGCCAGGAGAAATGCTCAACGTTTCTCACCTTGCAGCTAGAAAGACCCCCTCAAATATTATGATATCTCCCAGGAGATATCAAACACACTTGGTCAACCCTTTCAATTTTCTACAGCCTGGGCCTCCCTCGGATTTCTTTTCAACTTCTACAAGCATTTTGGGCAGCTAAAATAGACACTCTTGTTCCTTCTCCATCCCAATTTTTCTCAGTGTCACTTTTGGAGGGGATAACATTATGCACAAATCTACCCTTGCCTTGTTGTTAATTTTGCAACTTGCAAGTGAACTGACCATAGCTGGAAACAATGCATTGAACTTAGGAAGCCTTTTAAAAATGTATTTATTAGATTTTTTTTAAAAAATCCCACCTTTATTACAGGTAGTCCTTGACTTACAACCGCAATTGAGCCCAAAATTTCTGTTGCTAGGTGAGATATTGAAGTGAGGTTTTCCCCACTTTATGACCTTTCTTGTCACAGTTGTTAAGTGAATCACTGCAGTTGTTAAGTTAGTAACACGGTTGTTAAGTGAATCTGGTTTTCCCCATTGACTTTGCTTGTCAGAAGGTTGCAAAAGCGGTTCGACTCCACTGCAACCGTCATAAATATGAGTTAGTTGCCAAGCATCTGAATTTTGATCAGGTGACCCTGAGGATGCTGCAATGATTGTGTGAAAGAAAAATGGTCCTAAGTCATTTTTTTCAGTGCTGTTTGTTAACTTTAGTGACAACGGTCACTAAATGAACTGTTGAAAATTGAGGACTACCTGTTTATAAGCAACCCAAGGCAGCGAACATACCTAATGCTCCCTCCTCCTGTTTTCTCCACAACTATCCTGTCAGGTCGATTGAGCTAAAGAGAGTGACTGGTCCAAAGTCACCCAATCAGCTTTCATGCCTAAAGTGGGACTAGAACTCCCAATCTCCTAGTTGCTAGGCCACCATCCTGCTCACTATACCAAACTGGCTCTCTCTGGCATTCTTGTCTCCAAATTTGAATGTTTCTGTGGGTGGAATTTCCTTTAAAAAAAACAAAACTTTATTAGTCTTTTGTATATTTTAAAAATAAAACAAAAAATAAATATCATGATGTTAACAGTTTTGTGACATCCATCTCATCCATTACTATCCTTTGGGCATATTTACAAATATATACAATTTTGTGCGAATATATACATTTAATCTAGGAATTTCCTGATGGAATCATGATGCTCAATGACTGGGTTTTCAAGCAAAGCCGAAGAGCTAATTGTCTGGAATGTTAGGAAGATGTTAGGAAGCCTTAGGACAGGGGTGTCAAACTCAAGGCTTGCAGCCCACTTAGATCTGGCCTGCACGTCTACCAAGGTAACAGCAAAGGACTGGCCCGCAGTGCCATGCCAGCAAAGATGGAGCTAGGGAGGGACGTGCATGGTCCTTGCAGGCTCCGTTTTTGCTGGCAGAGGGTTGCAGGAGGCCAATGCACAGTGGTGGGATTCTAATTGTTCTACTACTGCTTCTGTAGGCATGGCTTGATGGATATGGCAGGGGAAGGATACTGTAAAATCTCCAGTCAGAGGTGGTATTTGCCGGTTCTCTGAACGACTCAAAATTTCCGCTTCCGGTTCTCCAGAACTGGTCAGAACCTGCCACCTCTGCCATCGCAGCAGAAAATGGAGCTCGCGAGCACTATATGCAGCCCTCTTGGCCTTCATTTTCGCTGGCAGAGGCTTGCAGGAGGCCATTACAGCCGGAAATGGAGCTCATGTGCAGCCCTCATGGCAGAGGTGGCATTCAGCCAGTTCTGACAGATTCTGGAGAACCGGTAGCAGAAATTTTGAGTAGTTTGGAGAACTGGCCAATACCACCTCTGACTGGCCCCGCCCCCATCTTTTCTCTGCCTCCCGAGTCCCAGCTGATCATCTGGGTCTTCTTTGGTTGCCCTGCACAGGAGAACGGAGCTGGAAAGCAGGTTAGTGGGGTGGGGAGGGAATGGGGATTTTGCAGTAACTTTCCCCTGCCACACCCACCAAGCCACACCCCACCCACCAAGCCATGCCCACAGAACCCATAGTAAAAAAAATTGAATATCACCACTGCCTCAAGGGCTCTGTTTTCACTGGCAGAGGGTTGCAGAAGGCCATCGCAGCCGGAAACGGAACTCCATTTTCATTGGCATGGGGTTGCCAGAGGCCATCGCAGCTCCCAAACAGAGCTTGGGAGTCCATTTTCACTGGCAGAGCACTTGGACCACTACAGGCACCCCCAACATGAGTGACATTGACCTGGCCACGCCCACCCCGATCCCCCCGAGCTCAAACACAACCGTGTTGTGGCCCTCAATGAAATCGAGTTTGATATCCCCTCCCCTAGACAGTGGGTTGTAATACAACAGAGGTCTCCAAACTTGGCCACTTTAAGACTTGTGGACTTCAACTCCCAGAATTCTGGGAGTTGAAGTCCACAAGTCTTGAAGTGGCCAAGTTTGGGGACCCGTGCCATAGAAGTTGACTTTTGTGCAAGATGTATGATTGCCCAATTTAGCTGTCACTGCTGGGCTCTTCTCGTGGTCCTGCTTAGGTTGGTTAGCATAGCTGGCTGGAGAATTCTGGGAGTTGAAGTCCACAAGTCTTAAAGTGGCCAAGTTTGGGGACCCCTGTAGTAGAAGATATCCAAAGTCCCTTCCCACCAATGATTCTATGGAGTGTTCTAAATAAGTCCCCCCCCTCCTATAAAACACGAGCTTTTTCCTCCTCTATCAATCTTACGAATCACTGTTCTTTGATTGGCAGTTGTAAAAGAACCCACTTCAAGACCCCACCCCGCCTTGACTATTTAGCAACAAGCCTGTTCAGGAACGTGACCAAGAAGAACAAGGTGCTTTTTAATCCTCCGGGAAGGCCATTGTTCTGCCTGGCCATTCTTCCAGGGTCTCCCCCCACCACCACCATATCACTGCATACATACAGCCCTTTCAATCCTCCAGTTACTTTCAAAATAATATCAGTTGGGGGGTGGGAGGCGCGTTTATCTGATAAGCAAGAAATAAACAAAGTGGGGGGGGGGGAGGAATTAATATTTTGGTGCTGGTAAAAGTTTTGGTGTCGAAAGGTCTTGGCACTGAGGATATGCAAGTCTCCAATTTGGCACCCTGTTCTTATATATATTTTTGACAAATGTATCTTTTCTTTTATGTACACTGAGAGTATTTGCACCAAGACAAATTCCTTGTCCAATAAAGAATTCTATTCTATTCTATTCTATTCTATTCTATTCTATTCTATTCTATTCTATTCTATTCTATTCTATTCTATTCTATTCTATTCTATTCTATTTCATACTCAATTTCTATTCTATTCTATTCTATTCTATTCTATTCTATTCTATTCTATTCTATTCTAGCAAGACATTGGATCCCACTAGGAAGTTCAGAAGCAGAATATAAAGGCTCTAGTGTCTTCTAACACATGTTGTTGCTGACATTAACAGATGTTGACAATTCGTATCTTGGCTTCCCTCCAATAGTTCAATGTAGAACAGGTAGTCCTCGACTTACGACCACAATTGAGGCCCCAAATTTCTATTGATAACTGAGACATTTGTGAAGTCAGCTTTTGCCCCATTTTACCATCTTCCTTACCACAGTTGTTAAGCGAATCACTGCAGTTGTTCAGTTGGTTACACGGTTGTTAAGTGGCTAGACTTTGCTTGTCAGAAGGTCACAAAAGGTGATCACATGACCCCAGGACACTGCAACCGTCATAAATATGAGTCAGTGGCCAAGCGTCTGAATTTTGATCCTGTGACTATGGGGATGCTACAACGGTCGTAAATGTGAAAAGTAGCCATAAGTCCCTTTTTTCAGTGCCGTTGTAACTTTGAGCGGTCATCTAAGCGAACTGTTGTAAGTCAAGGACTATCTGTATCTATAATCTTTTCTGTAGCTCAGAATCACCTTGAACTGTGAGATGGATGGCAAATAAATCTGATGAACAAATCATTAATGAATAACTCAAAAACTGTTTCTCCTTCTATTTTGCCTTTGAACAGCTCCCTGTTCCAGAATGGGCTGAGAAAAATTGATGTGGTAAACCAACCACTTCCCAACCAATGTAATGGCCTAAAGAATGCAGACTTGTGAGATTAATTCCCAATAGCACATATATAATTTGATACCCTTTTGTCTTTGAAGGTAGGGCAACTTAGCTGTGGCCAATATTATCCACTTTCCATACACCATGATTCACTGAGGTGGAATTTAACCAGCTGAAATGTTTGAGATCTTTTGCATCCATGCAACAGCTAATTTCATTTCTGGAGGGCAAATGGACTTGAAGAGAGATGCTTTGAATGGCCACCTATGGCTCTGGGTATTACAGTGTCTCTTTCAAATTTCAGGTAAACAAATTTGCACCCTCTTAATCATTATATCCAACTGGTAAGGGGTGTATAAGGGAATGATCGAGAAGGTAGGGTTGAATTCCAGATAAATGAATTTGCACCCTCTTAATAATTATGCCCAACTTGTAAAGGGTCTACAGGGGAATGATGGAGAAGATAGGGTTGAGTTACAGATGATGAATTTGTACCCTCTTAATAATTATGTCCAACTGGTAAAGGGTCTACTATCCTCTTAATAATTGTATCCAACTATAGGGGAATGATAAAGAAGGAAGGGTTGAATTTGGCTTCCCAGGAATGTGGCTATTTTTTTCCTGAAATTTCTGCAAGGACATTGAGGGATTAAATGTGCATATTTTGAATGGAATGTTCCTGGATTAGCAGCAGCACATTTGAAAATAATTTTGAGATTACAGCAAGGAAAAAAAACACCTAATTATTTGTGATTGTTTCGCTTGCTTTAACAAAACCAGAGTTTCCAAGTCATTGGAAATAAGAATTCAGTTTAGTTTATTCTGTACTCATTTAATCTCAACTGAAATACCATGTCTAGTTTTAGATGCAATGGTGAACAGCAAGGGAAAAAAATGCCCTGTGAGCTAGTCCAGACACAATTTTGGATTTGAATAATATGATTCCTTCCTTTTGGGGGGGTCTTCTACCAAAGATTGCTGGCCATCAATGCTCTTTGTTCTTTTGCTGGGATTCTATAAAACAAAGACATACAATTTTTGCAAAGGATGTGTTTGTAGAATTTTCGGGCAGGTGCGTTATCTTCTGGAGCTGTGTTTTCCTTGAATCTCTCCTGGTTTAATTAATTGATTGTGGACAATCCTTGGTTGCGTATCATGTACTGTAAATATTTATTTATATCTCATCTTTTTTTTTAACAGACCCTCTCAAAGATGGGCTCTGGGTGGTGTAAAATTTCAATATCTAAATAAATGAGTAAATAAATAAATTTTATGCATTTAATCTAGATTAGTTTATGTTATTTTCTAAATAATCTGTTGCAGTGATGGTGCTTTGAGGCAATTTTGACTCCTGGTAACTACATGGATAAGTCCAGAATGATCTTCTGGCAACCTAGTTGAAATGGCTTATGGCTGCGTTTTTTTCTGGAGCTGAGAGTAATTATCCCAGTGTCATCCAGCTGGCTCTAGGACAAGGGTCTTCAAACTTGACAGCTTGAAGACTTGTGGACTTCAACTCAGATAACATATAATCAGAGTTGGAAGGGACCTTATAGGTCATCTAGTCCAACCCCCCCACCCTAGCAGGAGATCCTACACCATTTCTGTCAGACGGCAGTCCAGTCTCTTCTTGAAAGCCTCCAGTGATGAAACTCCCACAACTTCCGAAGACAACTTCTGTTCCATGGGTTGATTGTTCTCACTGTCAGAAAATTCTCCTTATTTCCAGGTTGAATCTCTCCTTGATCAGTTTCCACCCATTATTCCTTGTCTGGCTTACAGGCGCCTTAGAAAATAGATTGACCCCCTTCCTCTAATCATCCTGGTTGCTCTTCTCTGTACTTTTTCTAGAGTCTCAACATCTTTTTTATAATGTGGTGACCAAAACCGGATGCAGTACTCTAGGTGTGGTCTTACTAAGGCTTTATAGAGTGGTATTACTACCTCACTTGATCTCAATTGCATCCCTCTGTTAATGCAATTTAGGATTGCTTTGGCTTTTTTGGCTGCTGCTGCACACTGCTGGCTCATATTTAGCTGGTTGTCCACTAAGACTCCAAGATCCCTCTCACAGTTACTGCTATTGAGCCTGGTTACACCCAGTCTATATGTGTACTTTTGGTTTTTCTTGCCTAAGTGTAGGACTTTACTTTTCTCTACATTGAATTTCATTTTGTTAGATACGGCCCAATGTTCTAGTCTGTCAAGATCCATCTGGATCTTGAGCCTATCTTCTTGGGTGCTATTAGCTATTCCTGCCAGCTTAGTGTCATCTGCAAATTTGATAATTTCCCCTTCTATTCCCTCATCTAAGTCGTTAATGAAGATATTGAAGAGTACTTGGCCTAAGACAGAACCTTGTGGCACCCCACTGCTTACTTCCCTCCATGTAAACTTAGACCCATTTAAGACTACTCACTGAGTACAGTTTGTCAGCCAGTTGCAAGTCCATCTAGTGGGGGTGCCATGTATTCCATTTTTTTCTAAAATTCCTGAGCTAACATGACTGGAGGAGGAATTCTGGGAGTTGAAGTCCACAAGTCTTAAAGCTGTCAAGTTTGAAGATCCCTGATTTAGGGTCTAGCACTGGATTAGAACTCAGGTTTTCTCGCTCTAGCAGCCTAAACCACTACATTAAGTGGTTCTAATAGTCTTCTTCAAATCCACAGGTGTGTTTGCGTGTCAGACTTCAGCAAATTGCATTTTAATCTAGTGTATTCTGTAAACTCAGGTTGCAAGATGGTTTCTGATTCATACAAATCCTGAAAACTGGGTTAATTGAATAAGTCATGCTATGCAAACCCAGACCATGAGGAGTTAGCAGTGCTTGGACTGCAGGCAAAAACCACATTTTTTCCCCTGCTTCCTTTGTTTATTGCAAGGTTGCCAGTTTCAATGGGTTTCCCTAGGTTTTGGAGGGATAAAACTCTGTTATGGTATTTTAAAAGGAAACCTGATGGATCTTACACGTTTTGCCATCTTGTACAGGTACTTCTAGCTTAATGATTGTTTATATCACAACAGTTTTTAAAAGCTACTGATGAGCTATCCTTGAAGTTATAACTGGCACACACCTGCCCCTCTTCCCTGTGGTCACGTGATCATACTTTAGGTCAGGGGTCCCCAAACATGGCAACTTTAAGACTTGTGGACTTCAATTCCCAGAATTCTCCAGCCTGCATAGCTGAATTGAATATGTGTAAGCATTAAATAAGCTTTTGCTGGAGAGAGAGAGAGAGAGAGAGAGAGTGTATGTGTGTACAAGTCAGTTTTGACCTCTGCCAGGACAAGTCCCTGCAGTTTTCTTGGCAACATTTTCAAAATTAGCTAGCCCTTGGCTTGTTTTCTTAAGCTACCAAGGGAGTGACTGGCCCAAAGTCACCGGCTGGCTTGGTGCCTAAGGTAGGATTAGAACTCACCATTTCCTGGTTTCTTGCCTGGTATACCTTACTGCCCAATAAACTGCCAATGCTTTGCCAGGAGCTCACTGTATTGTTTGCATGCCTAGTAAAAATTATGTTATGTCTTCAGAGTGTTTCGATTGCTTTAGGAGAGCCAGGTCGCAATGTTCTCAAATGTTCAGCCTTATTATATTTATATTATTATATTATTATATAAGATGCCCAAGTCCATGGTAACTCTGGATGGTGTACATACAATAATAAATCATTATTAAAAAGATTTGGTTGCTAAGTGTCACCACTGACTTGATGGCTTATTCATAAATGAAACATAAAGATAGGAAAGGGAAAGAGAAAGACTCTGAATCAATCTTGATCCTGCTGTCTCCAAGAAGGTATCATTTTCCTAACACCCAACACCAACACCAACACCATAGAACAGAGGTCCCCAAACTTGGCCACTTTAAGACTTGTAGACTTCAACTCCCAGAGAGTTGTTTGTGTTGAGACTGGTTTGGTTGTTATTTTGATTTAGAGTCCACTTTTTCTACCCAGCAGCTATGCAGAACCTCTAACTAACAGCCCTATCTAACAAAATGAAATTCAATGTAGAGAAAAGTAAAGTCCTACACTTAGGCAAGAAAAACCAAAAATACACATATAGACTGGGTGAAACCAGGCTTAATAGCAGTAACTGTGAAAGAGATATTGGGGTCTTAGTGGACAACCAGCTAAATAAGAGCCAGCAGTGTGCAGCAGCCGCCAAAAAAGCTAATGCAATCCTGAATTTTATTAACAGAGGGATACAATCGAGATCAAGGGAGGTACTAATACCACTCTATAAAGCCTTAGTAAGAGCACACCTAGATTACTGCACCCAATTTTGGTCATCACACTATAAAAAAGATGTTGAGACTCTAGAAAGAGTGTAGAGAAGAGCAACCAAGATGATTAGAGGACTGGAGACTAAGGCATATGAAGAACGGTTACAGGAGCTGGGCTTGGCTAGACTAGGGAAGAGAAGGACCAGGGGAGCCATGATAGCAGTCTTCCAATATTTGAGGGGCTGCCACAGAGAAGAAGGGGTCAAGCTATTTTCTAAAGCGCCTGTAGGCCAGATAAGGAATAGTGGATGGAAAGTGAACAAGGAGAGATTCAACCCGGAAATAAGGAGAAACTTTCTAACAGTGAGAACAATCAACCAATGGAACAGAAGTTGCCCTCGGAAGTTGTGGGAGCTTCATCACTGGAGGCTTTCAAGAAGAGATTGGACTCCCATCTGTCAGAAATGGTGTAGGGTCTCCTGCTTGGGTGGGGGGTTGGACTAGATGACCTACAAGGTCCCTTCCAACTCTGTTAATCTGATCTGATCTGTTCACATTAGCACTGTATTACCCTAATGATTTTAAACAGGACAGGGAGAAAGTACTAGAACAGGGATCCCCAATCCCTGGTCCATGGATTGTGTCGTGTCCGGCGCAGGAAGGAAGCTCGGAGTCAGTGACTATTTTCAGCTCTTTATTGTGCTCCGGTTACAGGTTAAAAACTTGGAAGGAAAAACGGCGGCTTTTTATTTCCAAGCTGCGGCGGCCGCGACCAATGGCACCGCTTCGAATCTCCCGCGCTTAGCTCACCCAATCGCGGGAGATTCCCAACGGGCCAATCAGTGCGGCTCACTCGGCCAATCCGGTCACCGCGCGCTTTAGCCAATCGCGACACGGGGTTTGCGAGTATGTTAATTGACTGTACAGAACACCCCTCCCCTCTTGGTTCGGTCCTACGTAACGTAGTCCCGTAAGTAGGCGGGGCTTCGTACTTGCCTACTGGACCTGCGCAGATTAGTTGTTGCTTGGCTTTCGACCAGTTCGGTTGAGGCCTCTGTGTCTCTTGGCCTCGTCGATGGAATCGCCTGGAAGGTGTTGCCGGGCCTGTCGTTGCAGCTCCCTCCCGGTTTACCCGGGTTGGTCGAGCTGTGACTCTCGCCGCTCCTGCCTGGTCTTTCCGGGCTGGTCGAGCTGGCCTGGCTGCTTCTCCCTGGTGAGGCTTCGAGTTGGCTGTTACCCGGTGAGTATTGCTGGTTATTTTCTATTCTTTCTTGGCCCCCTGTATATTCCCTCCCCTCTTGGTTTGTGTTAATGGGGTCGTCTGTGCTTGCTTGCGTGTCGGTTGTGTTTCTTGCCCTTG
Source organism: Notechis scutatus (assembly GCF_049901735.1). Taxonomy (NCBI): domain Eukaryota; kingdom Metazoa; phylum Chordata; class Lepidosauria; order Squamata; family Elapidae; genus Notechis; species Notechis scutatus. Next base: position 328,306,298 of record NC_142009.1, on the reverse strand, counting down.
ATCTTAATTGATCGATGTGGCGTTTCCATGATTGTCCGTCCGTTGTTTGCAGTCTGTAGGAGTGGGGGCCTGTCAGTTGGGTTATGGTTGCCGGTACCCATAGTGGGTCTCCGGTAAGGTTCTTTGCATAGACTGCATCGCCTGGTGCAAATGCCCGGTGTTTGCTTGATGAGTCTGGGGGCTTTTCCGGGTTGTATGTGGGGTGCAGTCTGTCGAGTGGGGACCTTAGTTTCCTCCCCATTAGTAATTCTGCCGGGCTTTTGTTTGTCGTTGTATTAGGGGTTATATGTTGTATTAGGGGCATTTTATTTATCTTTTCTTGTATGTCCCCGTGTTCGATTTTTTGGATGGTTTTCTTTGTAAATTGAACCATCCATTCCGCCCTACCATTGGCCGCCGGATGTGCCGTCGCTGTCAGTGCGTGTCGTATGCCCCGTTCCGCTAGGAATTTTTCGAATTCCAGCGAGGTGAATTGGGGCCCGTTGTCTGACACGATGACATCCGGGAGACCGTGGGTCACGAACAGTTTGTTGAGTACCTTAGTGACAGCTTCTGTTGTGGTGGTTTTCATGTTGCTTACCTCCAGCCAATTGGAGTAAGCATCCACCGTGATGAGGAATGTGTTTCCTCTTGTGGGGCCGGCGAAATCTATATGTATTCTGGACCATGGCCCCCTGGGGGTCTCCCATTCTAGTATCGGCGCGGCAGGGGGATTTGGTCTGGCTTCTTGGCAGCGTGAGCACCTGGCCACCCAAGCCTCAATTTCTTTGTCCATGCCTGGCCACCAAGCGTAGCTTCTGGCCAAGGCTTTTGTTCGTACGATGCCCGGGTGCCCTTCGTGCAAAAGTTTTAATACTTTCCCTTGTAGCTTTTCTGGTATGACCACCCTGTCCCCCCATAACAAGCAACCTTTTTGCAAAGACAGTTCTGTTTGGTGGTTTCGGAATATCCTGAGCGATTCGTCGTTGTCTTTTTCCGGCCACCCTTTTTCTACCCAATGCAATACCCGTGCCAGACGTTTGTCTTTATTAGTCTCTCGGGCAATGTCTGACGCGGTTATGGGTAGGTCGGGCAATGCCTCTATGCTGAGGGTGGTCGTCGTGGGGGCTGGGTCGTCGTCGAGGTCACGTAGTGGCGAGCGGCTCAGTGCGTCTGCATGGGTGATTGTCTTACCAGGGCGGTGTGTGAGCCGGTAGTCGTAGGCGGCGAGGAACTCAGACCACCTTGTCATCCTGGGGGATAGGATGTTCGGGGTGGCCTTGTTCCCCGCCAGGATTCCCAGCAGCGGCTTGTGGTCCGTGATAATGGTGAATCGGTGGCCGTAAAGGTACTCGTGGAATTTCTTTACTGCTGCAACGATGGCCAGGGCTTCCTTGTCCAGTTGGCTGTAGTTTCTTTCTGGTTTGCTGAGTGTCCTCGAAAAGAAAGCAATGGGTGCTTCTTTTCCGTCCGGGAGTGTATGGCTGAGGACGGCGCCGACGCCAAAAGGTGAGGCGTCGCATGTGACGGCGAGGGGTAGAGTCTCATTGTATTGTATGAGGACGGCATCCGAGGTTAGCAGGTCCTTGGTTTTCCTGAATGCGGTGTCCTCACGCTTCCCCCAGGTCCATTTTGCCGTCTTATCCAGGAGCCTATGCAAAGGCTCCGCCGCGGTCGCCTTTTGGGGCAAGAATACATTGTAAAAATTTAGCAGTCCCAGAAATGCCTGCAACTCTGTTTTGTTCTTGGGGATGGGGGCTTCCTTGATGGCTTTTATTTTGTTTCCGGTTGGGTGGATGCCATGTCGGTCTAGGAGGTACCCCAGGAACTCGACTTGCTCTGTGCAAAGCTGGCATTTCTCTCTCTTCAATTTTAGACCGGCCCCTTTGAATTTCTCAAATACCTCCCTTAGGCGACCCTCTAGTTCTTCCCGGTTGTCTGCTGACACTAGTACGTCGTCGAAGTAAGGGACCACCCCTTTTATCCCCTGCAGTAGTCTCTCCATGAGGCTTTTGAAAATCCCTGGGGCCACGCTGACTCCAAACTGGAGTCGGTTACAACGAAACGCTCCCCGGTGGGTGACTATCGTTTGCGCCTCGGCAGTTTCTTCGTCGACCGGCAGCTGCTGATAGGCTTGCGCCAGGTCGAGCTTCGCAAAAACTTTGCCCCCCCCCCCCAGTGAGTGAAGTAGGTGTTGCACTACTGGGACGGGGTAGGCGCTTTGTTGCAGGGCACAATTGAGGGTGGCCTTATATCCCCGCAGATCCTTACTGACCCATCTGGCTTAACTGGGGTGACTATTGGGGTCTCCCACCGGGCGTGGTCAATTGGCTGCAAAACCCCCTGTTTGACGAGCTTGTCAAGCTGCTCGTCTATTTTTTTCCGTAGTGCGAAAGGCACCCGCCTCGGTTTTAGGCGTATGGGGGCGATGTTGGGGTCTAGGCTGAAGGAGATAGGGGGCCCTCGGTACTTGCCTAGGGTGCCGTCGAATACTTCTTGGAAGTCCTTAGCCAGCTGCTGCTCCCAGTCGGCTTCCTCGATGTGGTTTATGCCGGTGACCTCGATGCCAAGTGGTGCGAACCATTGGAGTCCTAGGAGGCTGGGTCGGTTCCGGTCCACGATTGTCAGGGGAAGTTTTGCGGTGCAGCCCTTGAAGGTCACCTCGAACTGTCCGGCCCCGATGACGGGGATTCGGTTCCCCTGGTAGTCCTTGATCACCAATTTTTGGTTCTCCAGCCCTCCCTTTTGGATGGTTGGCACCAGCCGCTTGATTTCTTTCCAGGCGATCATGGAGAGGTAGGACCCGGAGTCCACCTCCATCCGGCAGGGCTCGTCCTCGATGTTCACTTCCACGTAGACCTTGCGGGCATCGGTGGTCTCGGCGTGGCCAATCGTGACCGTCTGATGGGTTTCCTCCCTCTGGCGGTCTTCCCCATTTCGTCGCCCCCAGTTGTCTCGGTTCCAGCGATTGTCGGCTTGGCGCTCTCTGTGCCTGGGGGGTGTGTCGTCTCGCCTCCGGTTGCTCGGTTCTCGGCGGCGGGGGCTGTATGTTTTTCTGAGCCGGCAGACTCGGGCGATGTGGCCCCTCTTATTGCAATGCCGGCAGGTCGCGTCGATGAAACGGCATTCTGATCGGAAGTGGTTGCCCCCACACCCGGCGCACTGGGGCCCCGACTTACGACCTCGTTGATCTCGTCGGTCTCGACCTGCCTGGAGCCGATGGACGTCTTCTTCTTCTTCCGGGGTGTCCGAGGCGGAGTCCAGGTCCCCGTGGTGTGTGGTGGTCTCTCGGCGGCTTGCCTCGGGGTTGTCGGCGCGGTCCACGTTCTCTGCCTTCCGCAGTCGGGCCGCTGACTTTTTGGTGGCTTCGGCTGCGGAAGCTTCCGCCATGGCGGTGGCGAGGTCGATGTCACCCTTCGCCATCAGGCGGCTCTTTAGTGCCTGGTCCCGGAGACCTAGGACCACGCGGTCTCGGAGGGCATCGTCCAAGTCCTGGAACTCGCACAGGCCCCCGAGGTCCCGCAGGTCAGCTATGAAATCGCTGACGCTCTCGTCCTGCCGCTGGTTCCGCCGGTAGAATTCGTCCCGCTGGATGAGGATGGGCACGGTGGGGGCGTAGTGGTTTTGGAGTAATGGCTCAAGGTCGGCCCAGTCCATCGCCTTTACATCTGCGGGTTTTGCGAGGGCTTTTGCCATCTTGAACACCGCGGGCCCGCAGTGCGTCAGGAAAACGGCCCTTTTCTTCTGTCCGTTCGCGTCCTTCAAGTTGCTACTCTCGAGGAACATTAGGAATCGGTCTGTGTACGATTCCCAGTCCTCAGTAGCCGGGTTGAATGGCGTGGGCGGGGTGATGCCGGCCATTTAGTCGGTCTTTGTCTTCCTCCGGACACGTGCTCAGTGGTTCTTCCTTGGATCCCACCTTCGTCGCCAGTGTCATGTCCGGCGCAGGAAGGAAGCTCGGAGTCAGTGACTATTTTCAGCTCTTTATTGTGCTCCGGTTACAGCTTAAAAACTTGGAAGGAAAAACGGCGGCTTTTTATTTCCAAGCCGCGGCGGCCGCGACCAATGGCACCGCTTCGAATCTCCCGCGCTTAGCTCACCCAATCGCGGGAGATTCCCAACGGGCCAATCAGTGCGGCTCGCTCGGCCAATCCGGTCGCCATGCGCTTTAGCCAATCGCGATGCGGGGTTTACGAGTATGTTAATTGACTGTACAGAACAGATTGGTACCGGTACACAGCATGCCAGAAACCGATCTGTTCAGACAAGCGAAGTCCCATTTGTGGGATGCAGGCAGCACACAAAACCACGCCTCCTCCGGTCTGTGGAAAAACCTTTCTTCATGGACCTGGATCCTGGTGCCGAAAAGTTTGGCAGCCAATGCATTAAATCATTTTCTTACTGTTTTTGTTCCCCAAACTACTTCAAATTGTGTGCCAGCAGCGTCATGGAGTGGTCTCGTTGCTGTGGCCTGGCAGAGTTAAGCTATGAAGCAATACTTTCTTTCCTGACAGATGTGATATAAGAAAGAACCCTAAGGTAGACTGCACCAGAGTGCAGAGGTTCTATATTGCAACGAGAATTAATCTGGGATGGGGGAGAGAAAGTCATAAATTGAATGGCATTTCCCCTGAAGTCTGTAGGGCGCTGGCCTTTTAAAAATCATTGTACATATTTTTTGAAAAAAGGGCTCTTCCATCAGGCCCTGGGTCAGAATCAGAGGTGGTGTTCAGCAGGTTCTGACCAGGTCTGGAGAACCGGTAGCAGAAATTTTGAGTAGTTTGGAGAACCAGCCAATACTCCCTCTGACTGGCCCCGCCCCCATCTATTCTCTGCCTCCTGAGTCCCAGCTGATCGGCTGGGTCTTCTTTTGTTGCCCTGCATAGGTTAGTGGGGTGGGGAGGGAATGGGGATTTTACAGTATATCCTTCCCCTGGAGTGGGGTGGAAATGGAGATTTTGCAATATCCTTCCCTGCCATGCCCACCAAGCCATGCCCACCAAGCCACGAACATAGAAGTGGTAGTAAAAAATTTTTTTTTCCTCATGTAAAGTTTTTATTTTTTACAACAAACATACAGACAAAACATAGAAACATAAAACCATCTTTCAATTATATACATACAGTGTGTCAGTTGGTTACAATATTTTGTGCTATCCTTTTTTTTTTACCATTACTCACAAGTTGTATAAATTCTCACCTTATCAATCTAACTTGTGCTTATGTAATATCAATTATTAATCATTCATTTGACTAAACTATTTTTCCATCATTTTATACGAGATATTCTAAATTTCATTATGGTTTAATCTTATACATTCATCCAATGGTTATATATTTTATATTGTATTCTATATCAATCTATTAACTTTTATTGTAAAGCTTGCTAATATATTTCTTTACCATGTCGTTTTATCTAACCATTGATAAAATAAATCCCATATCATATAAAATTGTTTATCTTGTTCTCTAATTTCAAATGTCAATTTACTCATTTTGGCACAGTCCATGATTTTCTTAATAATTTCCTCCTGCATAGGTATTTTTTCATTTTTCCAATTCTTAGCAAATACAATTCTAGCCTCTCTTAAAACATTTACAATCAAATATTTCAATTCTTTACTGTATATTTCCGGTATAATTCCCAATAAGAATATCTCAGGTTTAAAGTCTATGTGTTGTTTTATCATTTTTTTCAACCATGTGTGGATTATAGTCCAATATCTTTTTGCATCCGAGCATGTCCACCACATATGGTAATACGAACCAGGTATCTGATGACATTTCCAACATTTATCCGATTTATTCTTGAACATTCTCACAATTCTCGTCAGGGGTAAGTGCCACCTGTAAAACATCTTATACAATAAGATGTATCTTATATGCAGTTGACATTGTCATTTTATAATTTTAAGACCACAATTTTTGCCATCTAAAAACATCGAAGCCATTTGCTTTTCGGGATGTGCCTCATAGTATTCTCGTGTGTCTAAAATTATTCTCATATTGTCTTTAATTTGTCTCTTCGGCAGAAATCCATTTTGATCAGAATGAATAAAATTGTTTAAGTATCTTTTCAGTCTTTCTGCCAGAATTGAAGCAAAAATTTTATAATCTGAATTTAATAGGGATATAGGTCTGTAATTTTTAACTTGCTGTGAGTCTGTGTCCTCCTTCAGTACAAGTGTAATATATGCTTCTGACCATGTTTTGGGTATTCTCTTCCTTGTCATAACTTCATTCATAACTTCTAATAAGTGAAGATTCAATGTTTCTTGAAATGTCTTATAAAATTCCACTGGCAAACCGTCCAGACCTGGTGCTTTCCCAATGTTTTGCTTTTTTAAAGCTTCTGTTAATTCCATCATTGTTATGTTACTTTCTAACATTATTTCAATATCTTTGGGTATCTGGGGCAGATTTGCTTCCTGTAGGTATTGTTGAATTCTTTCTTCCTGAACATTCTCTTGATGGTACAATTTTCCATAGTAATCTTGAATAATTTTTCTTCTTCTCCGCATTTCCATAGCATACATGTCCTTGTTAATTTATTAATTGATTTATCCTTCTCGAATCTCTTTCCTTTCTCAATTTATATGCTAGCCATCTGCCTGGTTTATTTGCATCTTCAAAATAGTTCTGCTTAGCATTTTTAATTTTTTGTGCTATTTCCTCTTTTTTCATTAGCCCCATTTTATGTTTAGTTATGTCCATTTTAATTTTAATGTCCTTTTTTTGTGGAAATTTCTGTAGCTCTTTTTCCAGCCTCTTGTAGTCATCTTCCAATATTTTAAAGGTTTTTGTCTGTTTTATGTTTCTTTTCCTTGTATAGTCCATTATCAAACCTCTTGTATAAGACTTCATCGTGTCCCAGAGGTTCTGTAGTGATGTATCCTCTTTTGTGTTTTCTTTAAAGAAAAAAGTCAGTTCTCTCTCAATTTTCTGTTTAAAATCTTTTCCCTTTAATATCATATTATTTAAAGTCCATTTGGATCTCCTTTTTTGTTCTTTCCATACAAGTGTTATTGGATTATGATATGCCCAGTTACTTGTTTCTATTTCAATGTCTTGTGTGTTAGAGAGCAATTCTGTTGACATCCATATCATATCTATTCTGGACCGTGATGCATGTCTATTTGAATAAAAAGTATATTGCTTGTTTTCCGCATTTCTCTCTCTCCATGCATCTTTTAAGTTTATCTCATCTACCATTTGAAAGAAGGATCTTGGCAATGTCTTTCTAGCTTTCTTTGCTGCTTTTTGTGTTTTATAATCCAATTTGTCATTTATTATTCCATTAAAATCTCCCATCAGACAAATATTAGCATAGTTCAGTTCAATTATTTTCTTATGTAAAATCCTGTAAATATCTTCTTGATTATCATTTGGAGCATAGATTGCTATTAAAAGTGTCTCTAGATTATTGTCCATTATCTCCACCATCAAAATCCTTCCATCATCATCTGTATATATTTGTTCCACAGGGATTGTATCTCTAATGTATAACAAAGTGGTAGTAAAATTTTTTGAATACCACCACTGGTCACAATGGGTTACAATCAGCTGCCTAATGTTGGATTTCTATACGAGTTCAGATAAATGATTGTCCAATCTCTTTTTGAAAACCTCCAGTGGTAGTGCACCTACAACTTCTGAAGACAAGTTATTCTATTCGTTGATTGCTCTCACTGTTAGGAAATTTCCCCTTAATTCTTGGTTAGTTTCCACCCATTGTTTCTTCTCCTGCCTTTTGGTCCTTTTAAGCGCAAATTGACCTGATCAAACCTTGTAAAACAACCACATTTTTCAATACAGCATTTCCAGAATCTGTATTGTAAAAAAAAATCTGCATAAGAATGAATATAGCCATTTAAAGAATGTACAACGGAGCATTTTATGAAGGGAAACCAGTTCAAAAGTGCAATACTTTTGGTAAAACTGCCTGTTTGGAGAAATGAAACAATGTCTTTTTTTTAACCAAAGTATGGTTTATCCTTGTCCTGCAATATTTTTAAATCAAAGTATTTTAAGTATTATAAGTAATATAAATATTTTTAAATCAAAGGACAAGGATTAACCACAATTTGGCATGGGAAAATGAGACACTGAATTGGGCACATCTCCAGGGACACAGAAAATACCTAAAAAGTTTGCAGAGGTATTGAACCATAGCTGTTTCTGGGCGGGTTTTTTTTTCCCAGTACAGTATTCAATTCTAATTGCAGTCTGTTTTGCTCACCCTTCCCTCTGGGTTAGTGTGTGTGTGTGTTTGTGTCCCTGTGTCTGTCTGTGTGTGTACACAGGCACGCAGATAAGAAGGGGGCTCTAGGGAGTCACTTCTTCATCTTGAAATTCCTGTCTCCCATGGATAAACATCCCCGTGAATAAACTCAGGTTATCTATTATCAGTCTAAATAGAATAGATTAGGAATATAATACTTTATTGGCCAAGGGTGATTGGACACACAAGGAATTTGTCTTGGTGCAAATGCTCTCAGTATACATAAAAGAAAAGATACATTTATCAAGAATCATCAGGTACAACACTTAATAATAGTCATAGGATACAATAAGCAGCGAAATCATACTAGGAAACTGTCCATATAAATCATAAGGATACTAGCGACAAAGTTACAGTCATACAGTCACAAGTGGGAGGGGATGGGTGATAATGAGTGATGAGAAGATTAACAGTAATACTAGTGCAGACTTTGTAAATAGTTGGACAGTATTGAGGGAATTATTTGTTTAGCAGAGTGATGGCGTTCGGGGAAAAACTGTCCTTGTGTCTAGTTGTTCTGGTGTGCAGTGTTCTATAGCATTGTTTTGAGGGTAGGAGTTGAAATATTTTGTGTCCAGGATGTGAGGGGTCTGTAAATAAAAGTATTGGCTTGAGGGTGCCTATGGAGGAGGCAACCAAAGGAGGCAACCTATGCGGATGTCATAGGTATCCGATAAACCAAGCAATTATAATACAGGCAGTCCTCGACTTACAACAGTTCATTTAGTGACTGTTCAAAATTACAACGGCACTGAAAAAAGTGACTTACCACCATTTTTCACACTTATGACTCTTACAGCATCTCCATGGTCACGTGATTTATATTCGGATGCCTGACAACTGGCTGATATTTATGATGTTTGCAGTGCTCACGCGATCCTCTTTTGTGACCTTCTGATAAGCGAAGTCAATGGGGAAGCCAGATTCGCTTAACAACCGTGTTACTAATTTAACAATTGCAGTGATTCTCTTAACAAACGTGGCTAGAAAAGTCGTAAACTGGGCAAAACTCACTGAACAAATTTCTCACTTAGCAACTTAAAGCCTGGGCTCAACTTAAAGCCTGGGCTCAACTTAAAGCCTGGGCTCACAAGTTGTGGACTACCTATATAATCATCGTAAACTGGGAGGAAAGGGAGGCTGTCCTAGGAGGAAGAAAATAGGTAGCTACCGTATTTATCGGCGTATAACACGCACTTTTTCCCCCTGAAAATAGGGGGCAAATGATGTATGCGTGTTATACGCCGATATAATGTTAAGAAGCCTTCGGTGAATGCTGCTGGGATCGGGGATCAAGGACACAAATGAAAGAGGGGAGGGAGGAAGCAACCGAAGCCTGTCCTCTCTCTGGGTCAGCTCTCTCAGTCGCTTTCTCGCTCCTCCACCAGCACAGGAAGAAACTGCTTCAAAGAAGCGGGGGCCCTTTTCCTGTCGCCGCAGCTTCCCTGAAGCGCCCGTTTCCCCCACCCCGCCCGTTTCTCCCCACCCCCACCCCGTCCGCCCGCCCGCCCGCCCGCAGTGCTCCGTTCTGCCTGCCTGCCTGCCTTCGTTAATGGTTGAATCGGAACAGCTTCGGCTGAGTAAAAGAGGCAAATAGTTATTATTCTCAGCGAAGCTGCTCCCAAACAACCAGAAACTAAGGCAGGCAGGCAGAATTTTTAAATTTTTTCCTGAAATTTCCCTCTTAAAATGAAGATGCGTGTTATACGCCTGTGCGTGTTATACGCCGATAAATACGGTATACTATATCCTCGCATGGACAGGAAAGGATGTTTGGGAGAGGGATGAAGGAAAACACAAACGAGATAAGGTGAGATCCAAGAATGGGACACATCAAACTTAAGTCTTCACTGTTGGCTTTTGTACTCTTTATTTCATGTTCATTGGAATTTTAAAAAGAAGAAGAAACCCCCTGTTTTACAACTTGTTCTACAACACAAATAAGCTGTGTGAGATATTCTTGCCAAGCCTAAGATGATGTGAAGGGAAGCATCTCTGCCAGCCTCCCTCACTCTTATCCATTTTGGCTGGAGTTGTAATTCAGCAACGTCTAAACCAGCGTTTCTCAACGTTGGCAACTTTCAGATGTGTGGACTTCAACTCCCAGAATTCCCCAGCCAGCATGAATGTTGGGAGTTAATAGCAAATAGTTAATTTCTTTTATGTATAATGAGAGCATTTGCACCAAGACAAATTCCTTGTGTGTCCAATCACACTTGGTCAATAAAGAATTCTATTCTTCTGTATTCTATTCTATTTTATTCTAAGTCCACACACCTGAAAATGGCCAACTTTGAGAAACACTTGTCTTGGCTAAATAAAATCTCTGAGTTTAGGTTGGCTTTCGAATGCTTCATGTCCAACTAGTTTTCCTTGCAGGAGGAGCTGGTTTTCATCCTTATCTTCTACTAGGCCATTGTTTCATTTCTCATTTTAGCCTATCCCTGGGTGATGTACTATTTGAGGATTAAGCCAACTTGGTTGTTAGCTCCTGAGCCCAGACCAGCCAGCTGGGTCTACCTAAGAATGGGAAAATGCAACTTGTGAGGATGCTTGTCACATCCCCAAACTTTAACTGTTGGCTGTTTATCTTTTGGGCCCCCGGGAAAAATTAAAGCTAGAAAGAGAAGAGCAACAAAGATGATTAGGGGACTGGTGGCTAAAACATATAAAGAACAGTTGCTGGAATTCGGTATGTCTAGTCTGATGAAAAGAAGGCCTAGGTGAGACATGATAGCAGTCTTCCAGTATCTCAGGGGCTACCACCAAGAAGAGGGAGTCAAGCTATTCTCCAAATCACCTAAGGGCAGGACAAGAAGCAACGATTGGAAACTAATCAAGAAGCAACCTAGAACTAAGGAGAAATTTCCTGACTGTTAGAACAATTAAACAGTGAAACAACTTGCCTCCAGAAGCTGTGGGTGCTCTAACACTGGACATTTTTAAGAAGAAATTGGATAACCATTTGTTTGAAACGGTGTAGGGTCTCCTGCCTAAGCAAGGAATTGGACTAGAAGATCTCAAAGGTCCCTTACAACTCTGTTATTCTATATTCTAAAGCTGCTAAATTTTATTATTTATTTATATTCCAATTTATAATTTTTACAGATAAGGTGGTGGACGTAGCCAACATACCTTCCTCCTCCTATTTTCATCACAACAGCAACCCTTTGAAGTGGGCTGGGTTGAAAGAAAGGGACTGGTCCAAGATCACTCAGAGGGCTTCCCTGGCTAAGGTGGGACTAAAACATGGGCTCTCCCACTTTCTAGTCTAGTGCCTTAACCACTAGACCAAACTGGGTCTCAAATGGATGTGTCGAGGCTCAGAAACAGCTGGGTTTCAAATGGGACCTCTCTCTGTTTGGAGCACGGCTTTCAGCATGTACAAAGACCAACACAATCCTTGCGTGATAAAAATGGCATTGTTGAACAAGAACCATAGGACTTCCTTAAAATAACAGGACATGACTTCTCTTGTTTTCAACCATTTCAGTAGGTTAGAGCCGTGGTAGCGCAGTGGTTAGAGTGCAGTACTGCAGGCTACTTCTGGTGACTGCTGGCTGCCTGCAATTTGGCAGTTCGAATCTCACCAAGCTCAAGGTTGACTCAGCCTTCAATCCAGAGGTGGTATTCAGCAGGTTCTGACCAGTTCTGGAGAACCGGTAGCAGAAATTTTGAGTAGTTCTGACAACTGGTGGTAACCTTCCCCCAAGAGTGCGGTGGGAATGGAGATTTTACAGTATCTTTCCCCTGCCACACCCATCAAGCCACACCCACCAAGCCACACCCACAGAACTGGTAGTAAAAATATTTGAATCCCACCACTGCTTCCATCCTTCCGAGGTGGGTAAAATGAGGACCCAGATTGTTGGAGGCGATAGGCTGGCTTAGAGAGGGCTGTAAAGCACTGTGAGGTGGTATATAAGTTGAAGTGTTATTGCTATTATGTGGGCAGCAAAACTATTGTTTTGGGACCCAGGGTTCATGAGATATCTTGCTGTATTAGAACTAACACATCACAAAACCCCTGGAGATAGAGAGAGAGAGAGAGAGGCAGGCAGGCAGGCAGGCAGACATATTTGCACTCATGCCAGAAACCCTGAGGCACTTCTGGGTTTAAAGGATTAGCCAGTGGCATCACTGTTGCCCTGGGATGCCCATTTGGGGGCTTCTTTCATGTCCCTGGCAGGAGCTAGAACCAAGGACGAGAGCTCAACCCCACCCCATGGCAGCTCTTGGGTCTCGAACGTGGGCTTACTAACTTCCTGTCCAGTGTCCCAACCCCTCAAGCGATGGTGCTCCCTACTCCTGCAAATCATGCAAATTTTATCCGAGGACAATCTGTTTTCTGAGCAATTGGAAAATTAAATGGTCATGGCTGAAAGCCTCCGAAATTCATGAATGTGTGTGGCGTGAGAACCTTAAATAACCCTGGCCATGGCTTTCTTGTTCGTTCATTTCTCTCCCCCCGCCCCCAGTTAATTCTTTTATTGCAGTATAAAATATGAATAATAGATTATAGAGTTCAGATAACATCTGAGTATGGTGGCATTTATATAGTAGAAACTGGAAATTATTAATAGTGTGATGATCAAGATAAATCGTTAAAGAGAAAAACAAAAGTATATGTATCAAAACTGAGTATGATTTTGAAAATGTTAATGAACATAAAGTTGTTTGTGCCAACATAAAGTTGTTGTTAGCATATATATATATATATGCTAAACATGGCATTGATTAAAAAAAAATACAAAATTGTATTAAGGTGTTTTATAATCTAAAAAAGGCTTAAGTTTTTGTTGTCCAGTCACTAAGTCATGTCTGATTCTTCACAACTCCATGGATTGTAACATGCTAGCCCCCCCTTCCTCTACTGTCTTCCAGAGTGCTTAAATTTGCCCAAATTCATGCTCATTGCATCAATGACACTATCTAACCATCTTCTCCTCCGTCACCCCCTTTTGCTTTTGCCTTCAATCTTTTCCAACATCAGGGTCTCTTCCAATGAACCCTCTCTTCTCATTTGGTGGCCGAAGTATTTGCGCTTCAGCTTCAGCGCCTGTCCTTCCGAAGAACAGTCAGGGTTTATTTCCTTTTGAGCTCAATACTAAGTGCTTAATTGATATATTATGTGCCACCAAGTCATTTTTGACTCTGTGACTACATAGGTCAGGGGTGTCAAACTCAATTCCATTGAGGGCTGCATCAGGGTTGTGTTTCACTTTGGTGTGTGTGTGTGTGTTGGTGGGGTGGGTGTGGCCAGCTCGACATCCTTCCTGCAGCTCTCTGTCAGTGAAAACTGAGCTGGGGGGGACACGCAGCTCCCTCAGGCTCCGTTTTTGGCCACGACAGCCTCCTACGGCCCTCTGCAGCAAAAATGGAACTGGGGGGGCCCACACAGCCCCCCCCGAGCTCCGTTTTTGCTGGCAGAGGGCTGCAGGAGGCCATCGTGGATGAAAACGGAGCTTGGGAGAACCATGTGTGGCCCTCTTGAGCTCCGTTTTCGCTGGCAGAGGCAGTATGGGCCGATCCTTTGCTGTTTCCAGGATGACCCCGTGGGCCTGATCTAGACCCCGTGTGGGCAAAATCTGGCCTGCAGACCTTGAGTTTGACACTCCTGACATAGATAGATTTTCCCCATGATGATCATCTGTCTCTAACTTTTTTTCTTCCAAATCTTCTAATGGTGCACTCATTGTCTCTGTAACAGCGTCCCTCCACCTTGTTGCTGGTTGTTCTCTTCTCTTTCTTTCTACCTTTTCAAGCATTGGAGCCTATTCTGGAGAATTGGGCTTCTGCTTAATGTCTCTAAAGAAAGATATTTTGAATCTGGTCAGTTGTGTCTTGGGTGAGAACTTTGGGTTGATTTGTTCAATAAATCCATCAGTTTCTTTTCTTGGCTGTCCATGGTATTCTCAGAGATCTTCTCTAACATCAAACTCATCAGAGGTTTTTCAGTTCTGCTTCTTTAAAGTCCTACTTTTTCTTCCAAAGAGTGTCATAGGGAATACTATACGTTGTACAAGTCTTGTCTCTGTATTTACTGTTATTTATTGATATTAAAAGGGAAACTAAGAAGAGAAAGAGTGAAAGAAACTGCTTCAAGATAGACATTTAATCTCTAACATCCTTCTTTCTATATTCCAACCAATTTGCAGTGTTAACAAAGCCTCGTAAAAACCATACTGTAAATATTTGTATTTATCTTGCTGTCTGAGATATTGTATGTATGGAATCTATTATAGCTTGAATTTAGTTAAACCTATGCTATGGACATCCAGTATGCTGTTAGCTTTGCCATCGTTGTGTATTATCCAACTTTTAAGTTTCCACTTAGATATTGTCTGTGTTGTTTCTTTCTTCCAATCATATCTTGCTCATTAATTTAGATGAGCTGTTTTGTTGGATTTTCAACTCAACAAGAGCCAACACTGCAGGTTTCAAAGATTTAGTGAGATCCAATCTGGGTTGGTCACTGAGACCAGAGGTTTAGTCTTCCAAGCTTTTGGATCAGCAAAGGAACTTCTCTCTAGCATTATCCTGGGACACGTATATTGGTTTACTTTAGTCTTCATTTGGTTTAGCAAGAGTTGCATTCAGAACACTGACTAGAGTCATTACATTGGTGCTTGGCACTTTAAGGTGAAGCCCGTTACAATATTTACTGGAAACCCCACTGCAAGAGATTCTTGGAAACCGATGATGCAAGAAAGAAGAAAGATGATGATGGGAAGAGAGAAGGCAGGTTAGCCTGCAATTCTGTGTGTTGTAAAATACAGAGCTTGTTGGCTGCACTGTTTCCCCTACAGCAGGTGGCAGGAATTGCATGGAGCTTTTTAAGTAGTTGGGATTATGTGGACTTTTCACACGTGTATTTGCAGAACAAATTGATTGATTATATCAACTGCTCAAAGTCATAAAGATTTGGGCAGCATATAGATTTAATGATTTATTAGCTCATTTTCTGGGTTCATGGAGTTTGTTGAATCATAAACCAAGCAAACAACAAATTAAGCTATTAAATAATAGCAATACGCCAAACAGAAAAGGTAATCCTAGGGAATAAACACAGTTGCTGGTTTTATAATAGGCATGTTTAAACATCTTGTATGAACTTAGCAAAGTCAACTACAGGTAGTCTTCAACTTAAGACCACAGTGGAACCCAGAATTTATGTTGCTAAGTGAGAAATTTGTTGCCAATCACTGCAGTTGAATCATTGCACTGTGAATCACTGCAGTTGTTAAATTAGTAACCCAGTTGTTAAGTGAATCTGGTTTCCCCATTGACTTTGCTTGTCAGAAGGTTGCAAAAAGGGATCACATGCCCCCCCCCCGGGACACTGCAACCGTCATAAATATGAGTTCGGTTGTCAACCATCCAAATGTAAATCATGTGACCATGAGGATGCTGCAACGGTTGTAAGTGTGAAAAATAGTCATAAGCCACTTTTTCCAGTGCCATTGTAACTTCAAACGGTCACTAAATGAACTGTTGTAAGTTGAGGACTACCTGTAAGTTGTTGGTTAGGATCTCAGGGGAGTCTCACTTGATTTTTATCTCCACAACAATCAGCCTGTGAGATAGATTATGCTGAAGGACATTGACTAGCCAAATTTAGGGTAAGGAATAAAGCGAAGATTGAAGAGGCATTAAAAGAGGTAAATGACTACACACTCTGGAGAAAGTCTGAGAAAGAAACTCAAAATAACCCCATTTTGATTGTTTGGTACGGTAACTCACCATTTTTCAAGATTCTCTTATTATACCCTATAACAATAAAGCAATATGGCATTTCTGGAATCCTTGTCAGTCTATTTCCTGATCCAGCCAGAGCCCAGTTTCTTGGGTGGGTGCTAACTTTCTACAGCAAGGGTGTCAAACTCAAGGCCTAGGGGCCAGATGTGGCCCCTGGGGTGCTTAGATCTGACGAAGGACCGGTCCATGGTGCCTCTGCCAGTGAAAATGGAGCCATTTTCATTGGCAGAGGGTTGTAGGAAGCCATTGCAGCTGTTGGAAGAAAAGTCCATCTGGGTTCAGATCCAAATGGGAAGAAAGACACTGGAAACATGAAGATTGCTTGGAAAGATGGTTTAACGGTGGACAGCAGGGTCACATGATTCGAGGTCCTGGGCAAAAAGAACACATGGGTGAGGGAGGAAGAGAGATTTATAACCTCTGTTGGGCCTGTAACTTTGTCGCTTGTATACTTACGATTTATATTGACTGTTTCCTAGTATGATTGAGTGCTTATTGTACCCTATGACTATAATTAAGTGTCGTACCTGATGATTCTCGACTCCTGACAAATGTATATTTTCTTGTATGTACACTGAGAGTATTTGCACCAAGACAAATTCCTTGTGTGTCCAATCACACTTGGCCAATAAAGTTTTCTGTTCTGTTCTGTTCTGTTCTGTTCTGTTCTGTTCTATTCTATTCTATTCTGTTCTATTCTTTGAGCTTGTTTCCTGTTCCTGTGGCAAGTAATGTATCCTGATTGGTTGTCAAACTCCCATGGGGCCATGCAGGAGTAGCTTTGCAGGTTGTCTTGAGTCCCAAGCTTGGTTGAATCTTGCCGGGTGATGTAATGAAGGGGCTTTGGGCAATTCCTATTATGGCTTAATGGCTTTTTTATTATCTTTTTTTAAATTATTTTTTATTTTTAAATTTTTATTGGTTTTTAAGACAAACATAGACAAACAAAACATAAAAACATCAAGCCATCTTCCATATATATATATACATACAGTGTGTCGGTTGTTTTGTGCTTCCATTTCGTAGTCTTCAATTACAATTACATTGTATATATTCTCATATTTTCAATCAAATATTAAATACATTAATATCATTGTTGATCAATCATTTGACTATACTTTTATTCATTCATGTTTTACAAAATAATCCATATTTTACTTAATTTGTATTATGACAGTTCATATTATCATCTCAAATCTATCCTACAATCATTTTGTAGATATAATAAGAAAAGAATACAACTTTATATATTTATTATTTTCTAAGAATCTACATATTTCATTACTATGTTTTATTGTCTAACCATTGATAGAATAGATCCCAAATTTTATAAAATTGTTTATGATCTTGTTCTCTGATTTCAAATGTCAATCTACTCATTTCAGCACATTCCAATATTTTCTTAATGATTTCCTCCTGTAATGGTATTTTCTCATTTTTCCAGTTTTTGGCAAATACAATCCTAGCTGCTGTTAATACATTTACAATCAGGTATTTCAAGTCTTTACTATATATTTCAGGTAAAATTCCCAATAAAAATATATCTGGTTTCAAGTCTTTTTGCTTTTTTGTCATTTTTTCCAACCACGTGTGGATTTTAGTCCAATATATTTTAGCATCCACACAAGTCCACCATATATGGTAATATGAGCCAGGTGTCTGATTACATTTCCAACATTTTTCAGATTTGTTTTTGAACATTCTTGCTATTCTTGTCAGGGGAAAATGCCACCTGTAAAACATCTTATACAAATTTTCTTTATATGCTGTTTACATTGTCATTTTATAATTTTGAGACCACAATTTTTGCCATTTCTCTAGATCAATCCCATATCCAAAATTCTTTCCCCAAGCAATCATTGTTTCTTTAACTTGTTCTTCTTCCCATTTAATTTCTAATAAATATCCATATAATTTTTTAATCACCTTTTCATCAGTACCTGTCAAAATCTTATCTAAATGAGTCAGTTATCATAGAAACCTTCTGTTTTAGAATCTTTATCATACCTTGAATGTATTTGCGCATATGAAAACCAATTCATCTTTATACCTTGTTCCTCTAATTTTTTCATAGATTTAAGTTCACTCTTTTCATTCAATATTTCGCCATATCTAACTGTTTGTTCCTTTTTATATATTATAGGATAAGAAAATGCTTCAATAGTCGATAGCCAGACTGGAATTTTCAAATAACATTGTCTTTTAGTCTTCTCCCAGTTTAACCACAGAGACTCCCATATATAATGTCTTCTAAAATACCCCTGTGTTTTAGTTCCTTTATACCATAGAAAAGCTTGCCACCCCAACAGCAGATCATGTCCTTCTAATGTCAACAATCTAGTATTTCTTAATGTTATCCATTCCTTAACCCACATCAAATTTGTAGCTTGGTAATACAACTCCGAATTAGGCAAACCAAAACCTCCTCTTATTCTGGCATCTTGCAAAAGTTTTAACTTTATTCTCGCTTTCTTATCTTGCCGTATATATTTCAACACAATTTTATTTAAATCTTCAAAATAATCTTTTCCAAGCCTAACTGGAATTGTTTGGAACAAGTATAAAATTCTGGGTAGTATATTCATCTTGATTGTTGATATTCTGCCTATTAATGACAGTTGTAAATTTTCCCATTTCGCCAAATCTAGCGCTATCTGCTGCTTAAGTTTGATATAATTATTCTCTTTTAGTGTACTACAGTTGCTGTCAAATGTATCCCCAACTACTTGATCTTATTCGTGACCTGAATTTTCAATAGATCCTCCAGTTCTTCCTTTTGTCTTGACAGCATAGTCTTTGTCAAGATCTTTGTCTTATCTTTATTTATTTTCAGCC
The DNA here is from genome assembly GCF_049901735.1 of Notechis scutatus. Lineage (NCBI taxonomy): Eukaryota > Metazoa > Chordata > Lepidosauria > Squamata > Elapidae > Notechis > Notechis scutatus. Next base: position 328,287,445 of record NC_142009.1, on the reverse strand, counting down.
ACCTTTCCATATGCCTCTATCTTTTCTATCAATTTTGATGCTGTTTCTAGTGGATCTTCTAAAATGAAAAACAGATCATCTGCGAATGCTTGCAACTTAAATTCTTCCTTTTTAATTTTCATCCCTTTTATATCCTTTTCTTCTCTAATATTTCTGTTTAGTACTTCCAAGGTTAACACAAGCAACAGAGGTGATAGTGGGCACCCTTGTCTTGTTCCTTTTCTTATATCAATAGAGTCTGTCAGTTCTCCCTCTATCATTACCTTTGCCGTTTGCTTATGATATATAGCTTCTATTGCTTGAATAATTTTTTTAGCAAAGCCCATCTGTTCCAGCTGTAATAACATGAATCGCCAATTCACATTATCAAATGCCTTCTGTGCATCTAGAAATATCAAAGCCATTTGTTTTTCAGGGTGTGCCTCGTAGTATTCCAAAGTGTCCAAGATTACTCTCATATTGTCTTTAATTTGTCTCTTTGGCAGAAATCCATTTTGATCAGGATGGATAAAATTGTTTAAATATTTTTTAAGTCTTTCTGCCAATATTGAAGCAAAAATTTTATAATCTGCGTTTAGTAAGGAAATAGGTCTATAGTTCTTAATTTGTAATGGATCGGCCTCCTCTTTTGGAACAAGTATAATATAAGCTTCTGACCATGATTTGGATATCTTCTTTTTTAACATAACTTCATTCATAACTTCTAGCAATGGAAGGTTCAACGATTCTTGTAGTGTTTTATAAAATTCTGCCGGAAGTCCATCTGGGCCTGGTGCCTTTCCATTGTTTTGCTTCTTGAGTGCTTCAGTTAGCTCCATCATCGTTATATTGCTTTCTAACATTGTTTCAATCTCTTTAGGTATCTGGGGTAGATTAGCATTCTGTAAGTATTGTTTAACTCTTTCCTCATCAATATTCTCTTGTGTGTATAGTTTCCCATAATAGTCTCGTATGATTTCCTTCTTCTCTTTACTACCATAGCAAACTTGGCCTTGGTTATCAATTAATTGCAATATTTTACTTGATTCTTTCTCCTTTCTCAGTTTATATGCTAACCATCTACCTGGTTTATTTGCATCTTCAAAATAGTTCTGTTTCACACTTCTGATTTTCTGTGCTAATTCTTCTTTTCTATTACACCCATTTTATGTTTAATTATATCCATTTTTAACTTAATGTCCTTTTTCTGTGGCATTTTCTGTAGCTCTTTTTCAAGTCCTTTATATTCATCCTCTAATGCCTTAGAGGCTAGTCTTTTCATGGTGTTTCTTTTCCTTGTATAGTCTATTATCAAGCCTCTGGAATATGCCTTCATTGTATCCCATACGTTCTGCATTGATGTATCTTCTTTTTTGTTTTCTCTAAAGAAGAAAGCCAGTTCTTTCTCCACCCACTGTGTGAAGTCTTTTTCCTTTAATATAGTATTATTTAACATCCATCTAGACCTTCTTCTTTGTCCTTTCCATTTAATTGTCATTGGATTGTGATCTGCCCAAGTACTTGTTTCAATATTTATTTCTTGAATATTAGCTAACAATTCTGTTGACATCCATATCATATCTATTCTGGACCATGATAAATGTCTATTTGAATAGAAGGTGTATTGTTTAGTCTTAGCATTTCTTTCTCTCCATGTATCTTTTAAATTTGTTTCATCTATCATTTTAAAAAAAGATTTAGGGAGAGTCTGTTTTGCTTTGTTGTTTTCTGTGCTGTGTAGTCCAGTTTATTATCTACAATTCCATTAAAATCTCCCATCATAACTATATTAGCATAGTCCAGTTCAATTATTTTCATATGTAATTTTTTTAATAAAATTCTTCTTGATTGTCATTCGGGGCATAGATTGCAATCAGGAGTGTTTTCATATTATTGTCCATTATTTCCACCATTAGTATTCTTCCATCGTCATCGGTATAGATCAATTTTGCTGGGATAATATCTTTAATGTATAAAGCCACTCCTCTTTTCTTGCATTGTGTCAAAGAAGTAAATATTTTCCCCAGTTTTGGCTGTATCAGCAATTGTTCATGTTGCTTTTTGATATGTACTTCTTGTAGGCAGATTATATCAAATTTTAATTTCTCTAATTTATGGAAAGTTTTCCTTCTTTTAACAGCTGAGTTAAGTCCATTTATGTTAATTGTAATCAGTTTTTTCTCTTCCATGGTTATATTTTGTAGTTAGGTTTAGCAGCTCTTGTAGATCTTGGTTCACGTTGTTCTTTGACTTCCACCTTTCTACCTACTGCACCTTCTTCTTTTTCAGTCGCCATTTGGCAGTCCTCTTGGAATTCAATTAGTGACATTTCTTTTTCTGCCTCCTCCTCTTTCCCTCCAAAATATTCTGTGTAAAATAATTCAGCTTTCTAAATTGAGTCAATTCTATTTCTCTGTTCTTGCCACGTGAACATTAAACCTTCTGGAATCAGCCATCTATAATTCACCTCTTTTTTAAGTAGCATTTTGATCAGAAATCGGTATTTTCTTCTCATCTCTCTCACTCTTCTGGGTACTTGTTTCAGGACCACAATCTCCTTATCTTTATATTTCAATGTTTTCTCTCTTGCCACTTGCAATATTTGCGTTTTAATGGCTTTCTTTGTAAATCTGATGTGAACTTCTCTTGGTAAGCTATTTCTCATTGCATATCTTGTGAAGACTCGATAAACCTCGTCTATTCCATCCATCATCTTCTCTTTAGTTATTTCCAAAGCTTCCGCCAAAATTTCTATCATTGTTTCAGCTAGGTTTTGTCCCTTTTCTTCCTCTGTGTTTTGGAATCTGAGATAAAATTCTGATCTGTCCATCTCCCATCTCAACATCCCACTTTTATCTTGTTCAACCACAGTTAATCTGCTATCAATATCTCCAATCTTCTTATCTCTTTGTTTATCTTCTTCAATTTTTTGGAATCTCCCATCATACTTCATCATCATTTGTTGAATGTTTTCCACCTTTTCATCAGTTTTTCCTGTTCTTTGTTCAGTGTTCTCTGTTCTCTTTTCAATATTCTCTGTTCTTATTTGAATATTTTGAATTCCTTGCATAATCTTCTGCAGGGTCACTTTTTCCTGTTCTTTTTCTTGCTGTAACATCATCTGTATTGAACATTGTCTTCCAGATGGTGAAGAGGAAGAAGTAGAAGTTGAGGAACCAGGGGCTGTTAGTTTCCTACTCATTTTAGACAATTCAAAACCTTCAGGTTCTTCTAGACCTTAATCCACTTGTGAAATAACCAATTGTAATTCCAAGTAAAAATAGTGGGAAAAAAGAAACCAAATAGTAACAATAATAATAATATTTAAAAAAAAATTCTTCAGGTTCTTGTATACCTTAATCCAATCGATTAGTTAGATAGCAGTAAAAACTCAAAAATGGAAGAAAAGGCCATAAACACACACACAAAAAGAAAAAAATTGTTAAATCCTGAAAAAGGTGGAAAAGTAAAAAATAAAAAACTAAAGAAGATAAAAGAAAAGTTCTTCAGGTTCTTCAACACCTTAGTCCAATTAAAAGGTCTCAGGTATAAAAGGATGCATAAGAAAAAAAAGAAAGCCACAAAAATTAAAAAAACCAATATGGAAGGTAAATAGAAAAAAAAATACAAGGGAGGGAGAGAGGAAAAAGAAAAGAGACTACTCCCTTAAAAAGAAAAAAAAAGAAAGGAAATCATTAATACTAAAGCTTTTCCTTTAAAATAAAATGCAAACGTAAAAATTAGACTTCAGAAGACAAAAAGAAACACAAAAACAAGTTCCAAAAGGCCAAAAATCCAAATAGCTTTTACAAAAAGTAAGCTAGTAAGGAGGGGGTTTGTTAAAATAAGAAATAGCCCAGCTTAAAAAAAATAAAAAGAGCACACTGCACCTTGTTTGCTTATTCAAGGCTTTTGTTAAAATTTATAACTGTCTTCTCCAGAGTCTTATCACCTTTTTGTTCCCTATAAACTTCAACACCAGGCTCCAGCTCTTGATAGAAACCCAGAAGAGCACCTGCAATAATACTCTCCCATGCTCTTCCCTCTATCTTATCAAACAGCAATGTCCCTGAAAAAAAGTCTCAGTTCTTTCTCAGCTTTGTCTGGTCAAGAAAAGAAGAGATAAAATATTTCCAAGCTTCTAGTTGGCAGTGTTACAAAGTTTCTTCTGCTTTCATTTTCCCTCTCCTTTTCCAAACAAGATATAATAAAAATTAATTGAAAAGGGGAAAAGATATTTAAAAAGATGACTAAAAGGGAGTCTCTAGCCTAGAATATTATAAAGTCAAAAAGGAGAGAAAGAATAGGTGGAAGAAGAAAAAAAAAACTAGTCCAGTTTCAAAATATAAAATCAGGTATAGAAAATCCAGCAATGAGAAAAAAAATAACTTGACTTCCTGTTTAAAATCGCCGCTTAATCACTTCTGTCAAAACTTTTACAGATTCTTTCTTTTCCTTAGAGTGTCCTTTCAAATCTTAAAGTAAAGAAAAAGTTCTCACCAAACCGGCACACTTTCTCTTTCCATTCTCTTTCATTTTGGAGCTATCCCAACTTCAGCAGCTTTAATGGCTGCCTCTTTGCCGCTGGCAAAAAGAGCTTCTCCTGAATCTACCAGGGACTTTGCAGCATCCCTGGGATCGACAGGATGCACTCTTTACATTCACCATCTCTTTGGGACGGTTTAGATCCGATTGGACCGTCCAGGAGCAAAGATATTGGCAGCGATCTCAGACTTCCAAGATCGCATGCCGTATCGTCGTGACGCCAGCTCCGCCGTCTCCTTAATGGCTTTGTTCTTGTTTGGATCTGACTGAGGACTAATCCTATCACCCTGGAGATGAAGGTTTTTTGTGCTGTAGGTAAGATGTCTTTTGTCTTTCTGGGGCTATTAACAAAGGTGGGGGTGGGGGGTGGGGTGGGGGAACTTCCGGTTTGTCGGCTTCGCTAGCGGCAGGGATTTGCGATCCTGCGCGATCCCTGCCGCGCTAACGCTTTGGTGCCTCCGATCCACAGATCTGGAGGCTAAGGCTGCCACGAAGAGGCAGCCGAAGATAAGGGAGCTGGTGAGGGGTTTGGGGGTGTTGCAGACCCCTTCCCAGCCGGCAAAACCCCTTCTCCCAAGACAGTCGAGCGGCGGTCTGTAACGGCCGCCTCAAAGAAGCCGGCAGCTGGGTAAGACTGAGCAGGAGGAAGAGAGGAGAAAGTTGTCAAGAAGAAGAAGAAGAAGACGCCATCTTCAATGAATTTAAAAATTTAGTTAAGAGAGAAAGGAGAAAGAAAGGAAGGAAAATGAAGGACTTAAGACTTAAAAAAATACTTAAGAAAGGAAAAATAAGATGCAAAACCAACTCAATGTTAATGCTACTGAGCAAAAGGAGAAAGGAATACAACAGAGAGGGGAAGCTAAAGGGGGAGGAAAAAAGGTTAGGTGGGATAAGAAAGGAAGGAAAAGGGAGGGAAAAGCCACAAAGGTATAAAACAAGATGGGAAAAAAGGAATTTTGTTTAGGGATAAAGGGTAATGTATAATTTCTTTAAAAAAGAAGATTCTGCAAGGTACATAAGATGGTATTGTAGTATTTGTATTAGAAATAGAAAACTAGAATGTTATAAGAATTAATAAAAGATTAAAATATTGAAATGTTTAGTAATGATAGATTTTAAAATTTAATAAAAGATTAAAAGGAATGTTTAAAATATTGAGTTTAATTAAAAAGTTTAATTTACTGTTGTTTTGATCTTATTATAAACTCATTATTGTAGCACTTGTTTCTTGAAATAGACAATTGGAATGTTATAAGATTTAAAATTTAGATTTATTATTTAATTATATTAATTATTATGGACTTATTATTTTCTCTCTTTAGAGGTTAGTAGGTTGAATGTACTAAGCAGAATCAGATTGGGTATTAGGTGTTATTCTAAATATTTTTAGGGGAGGATAGAAAGGCATCATACCTTGATCAGTGATTTCAGGAGAAATTCTTTTTTTAACTTGCTGTAGGGAATGAGATAAATGGATAATTTGGAAAGAATGGACAAAAATATAAATATAATGATTTAAATTAAAATGAATTAAATAAAATAGAAATAAGAAGAGTGAAAAGCGGGGAGAAGTTATATAGAAGATATAGAATGGTAAATAAGATAGGTAATGGTATATAAGATGAGCACGAATTTAATTGAAGTCCATACAAAGAGAGGTAATCTGGGGCCAAACTACTTTCTTAAAAGAAGTTTTATATTTTTGTGTTTTGTGTGTCTATGTTTTCTTTGAGAATTAATAAAACCTCGGAGGAATGTTGGATGAGAATAATGTTAAACAAGACAGAGAGGAATGAAGAGGATGATTATAAACTGGATAAATATAGAAAATTAATAATAATTAATGAAATTGAATACGAAAAGAGAAATAATGAGAAATTTGTTAAGAGATATCTATATGGTTATATTGAAATGGTGAAAAGCAGAATTATGTTGTATAAAATAATATTTTATTTGACTTGTAAAGTTAATAATGGAGAGGTTTTATGTATTTAAAGGTTAACGATGGTTTGTTTGTCTTTAAAATCAATAAAATTTGTTTCAAAAAACAACAACAACAAAGGTGGGGGCTTCTTTCCAAGAGCATGTTTCTCCTTTTCTCATCCAGGGTTCTGCCTTTTTAATATTTCCTAGAATATTTCATTTTTCTAGAGGAAGGGTGGGTGCTAACTTTCTACACAGCCAAAAACAGAGTTTGGGAGCCCGTTTTCGCTGGCAAAGCGCTTGCACCACCACAGGTGCCCCCGACATGAGTGATGTTGAGCTGGCCACACCCACCCTGGCCATGCCCCCTCCCCCGAGCTCAAACACAACCCTGATCCGGCCCTCAATGAAATCGAGTTTGACACCCCTGTTCTACAGGGATAATAAAACAGGGAGATTCAAATGAGGTTAATTCTCCACTCCTTTTCATTTGTTTCCATGGTATGCCTTTTCCTGTTTCTAGTTTATGCCTTTCATCTATGATTTCTCTCGGCTGAATACCTTTCCTGATTCAAAGTGGTTTTAGGACGAGTGATTCTAGCAAACCTGCCAGTGGGTGATAAGAGTTAACTGTTCTTCTGGGTAGACACACCTGTCCTGCCTACAAAGGTTGCCTGTGAAAGCTCCTGCCTGGTTTCGGCTAGCAGAAAGGTATTTGTCACCTGGCATTCCTCTTTAAAAAATTTTTTTTTTGCAATTTCCTTTTGTATACTGGAGATAAAATATGGGAAACCAGTCTCAAGGCTTTTATCATTAGTGAACCGTGAAAACAACAGGGCCCTGTTTTCCTTCTTGCAAATCTTACCGTAATTGATTGACAATCTCAACAATAGAGGCTTAGTAGCTGTTACAAAGCAGCAAGGATGCCTGGTCCCAATTATTTTGGAACTGGAAACAGACAGAGAAGCTTCAGATCAGTGGCCAAGATCAGTGGCCAAGATCAGTGGCCATTAGATACTTAATGTGCAGGTGAATGGAAAAAAAAAATACAATTCTGGAATGTCACTTGGAAATGGAGAGGATGCCACCAACATCACATATGCCTCTGCTTTCTATTGCTGGATATGATAGGAGGGGATTAAGTGGTCAGAACTCTGCAGATAGAAATCTAGGCTATCAGGAAGCTTATTTGATGCTGCTGCATTTCTGTAGCTTTATTATATGCTGGTTTGTCTGTAAGTTACAGTGATCAGTTATCTCTTACTATTCATGCTTCACTATGAAACTATGTGATTGGGCTTAGTTTTGGGGGAGGAAAATAAGGGGGAAAAATTGTGCCTCTGCTTACCAGCATCCATCTTTATTCATCTGGCTAGTGTACTGTCAGTGTGTGAGAGAGTTGAGAGCTGTTTGGAAACTAAAACAGTATTTGCTGTGTAAGCAAGGAGACAGCAAGGAGCCTGGGCGTGGCTTAGCTCAACTGTTTTGTACTAAAGCTGCTTGGTGCTGTGAAACTGAAACTCCTCTGCTTTGTTTTGCATCTGGAACAGATTTCTTTTCAGGTGGGGAAGGGGGAGTAGAACTCCTTAGCACCAGAGCATGTTAATAATAATAATATACCAAATAATAATGCTCTGATGGTCATTTCAAAAAATCCTTTCTTAGTGAGCACCTAGAAGCCAAGAGGAACATACGTGCCAAATTTCAAGCTTGTAGGCTTTCTGGTTCTGGAGATTTTGTGATGATGATGAGTGGTATTTTGCTTTTATATACTGTATATAGATTTTAAAAAAAGACGTTTTAAAAAAAATTTCAGAAATTTCCTTTAGATTTGTTTTTATTTTTCCAAAACTCACTTGTGTCCTTTATATCGATCATTTAATTATTACTGTACATTAGGTACCACTTAATGCACCTACGCTCATGTAAAAATGGTGGAAATTGTATTTTTAGAATAAATTTACATATACTGTTTGATTTTTTGATATTTTTATTAGAATTTGCATTTTATACAATTCTTCTTGGGTTTGCTCTTGGATTTTCCTTCATATAGAAAAGTTATCAACATAATTACATTTCTGTCCTTATGAACCTCTTTCAGATTTGTCCTTTTTATTTTTCCCCAATAACATATGGTTCCTGGATTTTTACTGCTACAGGTAGTCCTCCACTTACGACCATAATTGAGTCCAAAATTTCTGTTGTTAAGTGAGACATTTGTTGAGTTTTGCCCCATTTTACAACCTTTCTTGCCAGAGTTGTTAAGTGAATCACTAGTTGATTAGTTAGTAAGCTGGTTGTTAAGTGAAACTGGCTTCCCCCATTGACTTTGCTCGTCAGAAATTCTCAAAAGAGGATCAGATAACTTTGGGACACATCAAAGGTCATAAATATGAATCAGTTGCCACGCGTCTGAATTTTGTTCACATGATCATGGGGATGTTGAAAAGTTTGTAACTGTGAAAAGTCATAAGTCACTTTTTTCAGTGCCATTGTAACAGATAACAGATAATCAGAGTTGGAAGGGACCTTGTAGGTCATCTAGTCCAACCCCCCGCCCAAGCGGGAGACCCTACACCATTTCTGACAAATGGCAGTCTCTTCTTGAAGATCTCAAGTGATGGCGCTCCCACAACTTCCAAGGGCAACTTCTGTTCCATGGGTTGATTGCTCTCACTGTCAGAAAGTTTCTCCTTATTTCCAGGTTAAATTTCTCCTTGTTCAGTTTCCATCCATTATTCCTTGTCTGGCCTACAGGTGCTTTAGAAAACAGCTTGACCCCTTCCTCTCTGTGGCAGCCCCTCAAATATTGGAAGACCGCTATCATGTCTCCCCTGGTCCTTCTCTTCCCTAGACTAGCCAAGCCCAGCTCCTGTAACCATTCTTTATATGCTTTAGTCTCCAGTCCCCTAATCATCCTGGTTGCTCTTCTCTGCACTTTTTCTAGAGTCTCAACATCTTTTTTATAATGTGGTGAACAAAACTGGATGCAGTACTCTACGTGGGGTCATACTAAGGCTTTATAGAGTGGTATTAGTACCTCACTTGATCTCAACTGTATCTCTCCGTTAATGCAACTTAGGATTGCTTTGGCATTTTTGGCTGCAGCTGCACACTGCTGGCTCATATTTAGCTGGTTGTCCACTAAGACTCCAAGATCCCTCTCACAGTTACTGCTATTGAGCCTGGTTTCACCCAGTCTATATGTGTACTTTTGGTTTTTCCTGCCTAAGTGTAGGACTTTACTTTTCTCTACATTGAATTTCATTTTGTTAGATACGGCCCAATGTTCTAGTCTGTCAAGACCCATCTGGATCTTGTGCCTATATTTTGCCCTAGTGCTCCTCAACATCTTCATAAATGACCTAGATGGGGGGATTGAAGGGGCACTCATCAGATTTGCAGATGACACCAAGCTGGGAAAATTGCTAAAACTTTGGAAGGTAGATCCAATGTTCAGAAGGATCTTGACAGACTTGAGCATTGGACTGCTCAACAATAGCTAGTTCACTGGTGATAAAAGTCAGGTCCTGCACTGGAGCAAGAAAAATTAAACATGCAAGTATAGAGTAGGTTATACCTGGCTCAACAGTAGTAATAGAAGTAGTGAGAGGGATCTAGTTGTTCTGCTGAACCACCACTTAAGTATGAGTCCGTAGTATATGTACTCAATAGTGGACAAGCATTTGTCCAAGATCTTATAAGGACTCCTGCCTTGGCCAGAGGGTTGAAGACTTCCAGGGACCCTTCCAGTCATGATTCTACGAAATCAATTAAATAATAAGAGCAGCATGTCCGATTCATTTGCTTGAACTGTATCAGTGTTGGAAGGAAAATCCATCTGGTTCAGTTCCAAGCTGGAAGAAAAACACTGGAAACAACATGGAGTCTGAATGGAAAGTAAGGCTTATTGATGAAGCAGAACCACCAGGGTTTGTGGTTCTGGTCCAGCTGACAAAAAGAGAGTAGAGAGTGGGTGAGGTTTTATACCTTCTTTGGGCTTGTATTTGAGTTTCCTGTTCCTGTGCAAGAACATGTCCTTTGATATTCTGTTGGCTGTTGTCCTATTCCTATGGGGTCATGGAGAGGTTATATAGGGGTCATAGCTGGCTCTATAGGCAAAAGAGGAAATGCAAATCCTAGGTGTTTGTCTGAGCTCAAATGGCCAACCTTTGGCTTATTGTTTATCTGAGTTTCTAGGATTCTGTGATTTTGAAGTTTGGACTGTTCTGTGAGTGGTGCAATGAAGGGGCTTGTGTTCTGAAAGGGTTTTGGGCAATTCCTATTGTGGCTAACGGCTTTTGTCCTGTTTTGGATCTTGGGTGAGGGGCTGCTTTTTAATCCTATCATTTTGCCTTTGTTAGCTATGCTGCAAGGAGTTTTGAAATATCCTGTCTTGAATGGACAGGATATCCTGTCCTGCAGTATTTGCTTTGCTTATCCTCTTTCAATAAGCTCTTTATCTCTTAAGTGCTGGCTTCTGCTGTGAGTTATTAAGAAAGACTTGGGGGCTGCTTTCTGTCTTTAAGAATGTGTTTCTCCATTTCTCCTTTAGGGAAATATAATATTCTGCCTTTTTAATATTTCCCAAAAATATTTTATTCTTATGGGGTGGGGTGCCTTCCCACATCAGTCTAAATTCAGACAGTCCATTCAAAGCAATGAAAATCCTCTGTCAGATTTTAGGGATCCAGCAGTGGGGGCTGCATTGCAAACTTGATGGAGTGCTGTGATAAGAAATGTCCTTAAAGGAAAAGCTATCATCAGAAGAAGTCTGACGTCTGCCAAAGAGAGACTTTCCAGCACTGTTTACCGATTACTTAGCCAGGAGGGAGTTTCTCTATCACTTAAGTTGAGACTAATCCTGAATTTCCAGTTAGCATTAAGGACCCCAGAAGAATCTGTTCAGTTTACGCTGATGTTGATTGTTCTCAGTATTGCATTACACCTTACAATCCTTTCGCAACTGCTTGGTTACAAATGGCACTGAAAAAAGTGACTTATGACCAGCCCCCACACTTACAACTGTTGCAGCATTCCCACGGTCACATGATCAGAATTTGGACACTTGGCAACTATCATGTATTTACAATGGGTGCAGTGTTCCTGAGTCACGTGATCACCATTTGTGGCCTTTGCACAGAGGTGGTATTCAGCAGGTTCTGACCAGTTCTGGAGAACCGGTAGCAAAATTTTTGAGTAGTTCGGAGCACTGGCAAATCCCACCTCTGACTGGCCCCACCCCCATCTATTCTCTGCCTCCGGAGTCCCAGCTGATTAGCTGGGTCTTCTTTGATTGCCCTGCACAGGAGAACGGAGCTGGAAAGCAGGTTAGTGGGGTGGGGAGGGAATGAGATTTTGCAGTATCCTTCCCCTGCCATGCCCACCAAGCCATGCCCACAGAACCAGTAGTTAAAAAAAAATGAATCCCACCACTGCCTTTGCAGCTGGTTTTCAACAAGCAAGGTCAGTGAGAGAACCAGCTTCACTTAACAACCATATTTATTTATTTATTTTATTTATTTATTTGATTTGCCAATTGTTTACAAGATAATAAGTATAAGTGTATACATAGTTGTGAATACATGAAAACAACTCTTAATGCCTTTTTGGCTATGTAGTTGCATTTAACAACCTTGGCAAAAAGATCAAAGTCAGGAGTGACTCACTCAGCAACCATCTTCCTTAGCAACATAAATGTGTTGAGAAGAGGCAAAGAAATAACCGCTCTGATTCTTTCACTTACAATCCTTTCCCGATTTCCTCCCCAGAGTAGCTATGTAGCCAGGGGTGGGATCCGAACCAGTGTATCTACCGGTTCAGTGGCTATGTGTCATGCGTGCATGTGCACTTTGTGCAATTAACAAATTGCTGAGCTACCCGGACAGCTGAGCTACACACTTTTTTCCTGCTTTTTCAACCGCAACTGTGCCGCGCAAAGCAGCTGCGGTTGAAAAAGCAGGAAATAAAGGTCAGGTAAGAGCCCGGGCGGGCGGGCGGGCCAAAACAGCAGCAGACGTAGAACATAGAACTTCAGAGCTACTGGTTCTACAGAGCCGGACAGAACCGGTAGAATCCCACCCCTGTATGCAGCAGAGAAAACCAATTGGACAACCAGTTCCAAGCTGAGCCATATTAGCTTTCGTCCACAGAAGTTGCGTGTCAGCATCCTTGTGAAAATAGCCACATTGGCTACAGGAGTTGGTTTTCCTTTCAGTGAGATAGAATTGAATCTATCCATCAAGTGCACTCCGGAAGAGATACTTTATATGAAATGTTCTCACCTTGAGACAATGTCACCTACAGGGACCTTCAGGGAGTGCCGTCTTAGTGAGCACCTTAACCACTGCACCTGTTGTGTTCTGGGTTTTTTGTTTCTGCTTTAGCTCTTTCATTGTCTCTTTTGAGTGGGTATGCCAGTGTGTTGTACCTTTATGTGTCTGTTGATGGCTGATGACTGAAGGCTATTAAAGCGAACAACCAGAAAACACAGGACTGCACAGATTAATGCTTCCTTGTTGGAAAGGTGTGATCTGGTGCTGAGAGAAAGAAGCCTTGAAATGAAGTTGGTCTATCTTGCCTATTGTGTCTAATAATAATGCAATGGCCTATTCCAGCTCAGAGAATGGTTGTGCTTTTGAATAAAGGCCTAAATAAACAACTGATGGATAATATGTTCTCACTTGTTGGAAGAAATGTCCATCTGGGTTCAGTGCCAAGTGGGGAGAAAGACACTGGAAACATGGAGGCTGCTTGGAAAGATGGTTTAATGGTGAACAGGACCACATGGGTTTGAAGCAGAGGTGGTATTCAGCAGGTTCTGACCAGTTCTAGAGAACCGGTAGCAGAATTTTGAGTAGTTTGGAGAACTGGCAAATACCACCTCTGACTGGAGATTTTACAGTATCCTTCCCCTGCCATGCCCACAGAACCGGTAGTAAAAAAAAATTGAATCCCACCACTAGTTTGAAGTCCTGGGTAGCTGACCACATGAAGTGGAGAGTGAGTGTTTTTTATACCCTCTCTTGGGCTTTGAACTTGAGCTTCCTGTTCCTGTGGCAAAGGCATATATCCTATTGGTTCCCATGTGGAGTCATGTTTGTCTGAATCAAGCTTGGTGGGACCTTGCTGGGTGATGTAATGAAAGGGCTTAGTTGTGCCATGTGGTGAGCTCTGCTGATAGATAATCCTATTATGTCCCGGAGGGTCATGTCTTAATCCCATCACCTTGGAGCTGAGGTCTTTTGTTTTGTAGATAGGCTGGCCCAGTCTTTCTCAATGGGCACTGTGCTGTCCAGCCAGTGTATGGGAATTGTATAGTTAGGTAGCAATTGTGAGCTGTCCCCTTAAGGGAATGCATCATGGTTAATGTAGTTAAGGTATCCTGGGAAATGTAGTCCATATCACGTGACCACATCTGTAATCCTGATTGGTCACTAAATTGACCCTCGAGGGGTTGAGGGAGTTTTCCTCACTCTTGGCTGAACTTACAGACTTGTGGTAACTGTTCTACTTCTATCGCTACGATATGAGGGAAAAAGGATAGCAGATAATCATCTTTTTACCTACAAGACAGATATGCAAAGGATTGGTCATTAAAGAAGAACTTCACCACAAATGTGAGTTATGAGGATACCTGATGAACCAATAAAAGTACTTTGTTATGGATGTTTTGTGGAGTTTATCTATCTGCATCTGTACAGAAGACAAATCTACCACTGTACAGAATACAGAACAGGCACCAAATATCTGCTGGGGGCAGGAAACTGGGGCTAAGTTTCTGTCTCCACGAGCATGTTTCTCAATTTCTCATCCAGGGAAATGCAATATTTTGCCTTTTGCATATTTCCTAAAATATTTTATTCCTCTAGGAGGGGTGGGTGCTAACTTTCTACACACTGGTATACATTGCATATATTCATATGCTCATCCAACACAATGAACTGGATCAATGTCAGAGTTTGTAATGTTGTGTGAACACAAAAAATCCAGCAGCACTGGGACATTTTAACACTGAGCAGGCCTGGGATAGTTTCAATTTTCAATAGATAGTATCTCTGAGTCTGTAATGTCGTGTGTATATAAATGAATGTTAATATAGGATTAACCTACTGGCTGCACAGAGAGATAAAACTAGGCTTCTCTAGGCACTTTGTCTTGTTGGTTTTCAGGAAAAATTGTGGATGCAATAAGAACTCTTACCCTGGACAAGTTGCTAGACTAGAAGACCTCCCAGGTCCCTTTCAGCCCTATGTTTCTATGATTCTTAAGCCACTATAATGGCTTCTACCCCAGCCAAGCTCCAATAATTTTTTATTTAAGATTTCCAGCAAGTTTTTAAAAAATGGCATCAAACCAAACCCCAAAAATACAACCTGGGATGCAGGTGAAACTGGCCACTCCCCATTTAACTGGGAGAACAATGCATTATAAAGTACACATTTGTTGCTGATTTATTAGGAAATTCATTCCTTTCATGAGCATGACTAACTAGGCCAGCTGTGTCTTCTGAACCCAGTAATGACGTATGTGCATTAAAGAGAAATCTATCAGTTTTCCATGCCAATGATTTAGAATAGAATAGAATAGAATAGAATAGAATAGAATAGAATAGAATAGAATAGAATAGAATAGAATAGAATAGAATAGAACAGAATAGAACAGAACAGAACAGAACAGAATAGAAGAGTTGGAAGGGACCTTGGAGGTTTATTAGTCCAACCCCCTGCCTAGGCAGGAAACCCTACACCACTTCAGACAAGTGGTTATCCAATCTCTTCTTAAAAACTTCCAATGTTGGAGCATTCACAACTTCTGGAGGCAACTTGTTCCACTGATTAATTGTTCCAACTGTTAGGAAATTTCTCCGTAGTTCTAGGTTGCTTCTCTCCTTGATTAGTTTCCACCCATTGCTTCTTGTCCTGCCCTCAGGTGTTTGGAGAATAAGTTGACTCCCTCTTCTTTGTGGCAATCCCTGAGATATTGGAACAGTGCTATCATGTCTCCCCTAGTCCTTCTTTTCATTAACTAGACATACCCAGTTCCTGCAACCATTCTTCATATGTTTTAGCCTCCAGTCCCCTACTCATCCTTGTTGCTCTTCTCTGCACTCTTTCTAGAGTCTCAACAACTTTTCTACGTCATGGTGACCAAAACTGAATGCAGTATTCTAAGTGTGACCTTACCAAGGCATTATAAAGTAATATTAACACTTCATGTGATCTTGATTCTATCCTCTGTTAATGCAGCTTAGGACTGTGTTGGCTTTTTTGGCAGTTGCTGCACACTGCTAGCTCATATTTAATTGATTGTCCACTAGGATTCCAAGATCCCTGTCCCAATTACTACTATTGAGCCAGGTACCATCTATTCTATACTATATCTGTGCATTTGATTTTTCTTGCCTAAATGTAAAACCTTTTTTCACCATTGAATTTCATTTTGTTAGATAGCGCCCAGTTTTCAAGTCTGTCAAGATCCTTCTGTATCTTAAGCCTATCTTCTGGACTGGAGTGTTGGCTATTCCTACCAGCTTGGTGTCATCTGCAAATTTGATGAGTTCCCCATCTATCCCCTTGTCCAAGTCATTGATGAAGATGTTGAAGAGTACTGGGCCTAAAACAGAGCCTTGGGGTATTTCCCTCCATGTAGATGCAGTTCCATTGAGGACTATACGTTGAGTGTGGTTGGTCAGCCAGTTTCGAATCCATCTGGTGGTGATGCTGTCTAATCCACATTTTTCTACTTTATCTAGTAGGAGGTTATGGTATAGTTTATCAAATGCCTTTACTTAAGTCCAAGTAAATTATATTGACAGCATTCCTCTGGTCAACTAATTTTGTCACTTTGTCAAAAAATGCAATAAGATTAGTCTGGCATGATCTGTTTTTAACAAACCCATGTTGGCTTTTGGTTATGACTTTGTTTGCTTCTAGGTGTTCGCTGATTTGTTGCTTGATGTATTTTCTGGTAATTCCCTAATGATTAAACTTGAAGAATAAAAGAGCTCCTCGTAAACTCAAATGTAGATGCTGTTAGGAGACTTTTTCCTCTGAAAAAAGGACATCACTGGTGATGGCTTCAAATCTGCTTGAGAAATAAATCAATGGAGGGAGTAAAGGGAGAAAACAGATCTATTTCCTGTAATTTGTGTTGCATAATGATGCAGCATGTTCTTAAAGGTGACCTCCTGGTTTGCTCTCCCCCCCACCCTCAAAGGAATAAAGCTGTATTTGTTGCTTTTGCTTCATCTTCACTTTTTGAAAATTTAACACATTCTTACTCCATTTGCAGTGTTTCTCCTCTCTTGGCCCTGGGAAGGTTTCTGGAGTTCAACTCCCAGAAGAAAAGCTGGCTGGAGAATTCTGGGAGTTGAAGTCCACACATTTTCCAGGAGCCAAAGTGGGAAATACTGCTCTATTGCATTATTACTATCCATTTCAGAGGGTGCCTAAAGTAATATCCTGTATTATAGAAAGGTGTAAGAAGTGCTTGTTTATTCCCAGTGTGTGTTTCTGCTCCTAGCCGCTTGCATGTTTGCAACATTCAGCATTTGATGGATTGTCTTCCCATTTCAGAAAACTTATTATGCACCTATCAGACTTTAAGCTGCCTAAGACTTACTATAGGTGAATTTTAGTTTTTCCATACCCAAGCTCATTCTTCAGTTAAGGAATGCCGCAAAAGTTTTTTCTCTTTGTGCAGGGCTTAGGGTGTTCAAGTACAAAAGGCAGCTCTTTGCAGTTCTTTGCAGTTTAATGCCATACCTGTAAAGGATCTTTAATGCTCATCCAAGATCAATGCAGAATCTTGGAAACTAAAGGAGGAATGTCCCACCTTCCTTTATAATAATCTTATTGAGAGTGAGTTTTGTTGAATATTTTGAAATACTTATGCTTAGATTTCTCCCCACCTGGGCTAGGTTGCTGTTTATAAGCTGCCAGCAGGCTCATCTTTTCTTCATGGTTTGTGTTTTTTTTCTCTCCCTTCTATATCTTTTGCAGCCTCCCCACAATTTCCCACATCGGCTTTCCCTCAACATTTAACAGTTCATCATGACGGTGCTTCTCCCATACTACGTGTTTAGTCTGATTCCTGAATATAATCCATTTCTTGGGCTTATACAAGGCAGAGGACCAGAAGCAAAGTGGCATTTTCATAATATATTTGGGTTTTTAGTTCTTTGGCTGAATAACAGAACAACAAAGTTGGAAGCCTTCTAGTCCAACTCCTGCTGAAGCAGGAGACAAGTGGCATTCCAGACAAGTGGTTGTCCGGTCTCTTCTTAAGAAGTCTCTAGTGATGGAGCCCCAACAACTGCTGAAGGAAAGCTGTTCCACCGGAAGTTTCTTCCCTCCTTGTTTAGTTTCCATCCATTGTTTTCTTGTCTTGCCTTCTGGTGCTTTGGAAAAACCCCTCTTCTTTGTGACAGCCCCTCAAATACTGGAACACTGCTACGGTATCATGTCACCCCTTGTCCTTCTTTTCACTAGACTAGACAAACTCAATCCTTGCAACCGTTCTTCATATGTTTTAGCCTCCAGTCCCTTAATCATCTTTGTTGCTCTTTTCTGCACTCTTTCCACTTAACAAATGTCTCACTTAACAACAGAAATGTTGGGCTCAATTGTTGTTGTAAGTTGAGGACTACCAGCTGTACTCTTTAGCCTTTTCCTTAAATGCGTTGGGATGTCAGCCAATTTCAGCTTTTACTGACTTTTACTGTAATTTTGTTTTAGGATTGTTTTAAAGACGGGAAGTAGCAGGAAAGATATATCATTAAGTAAACCAACAATGACTTCTGTTTATGGTTCTTTGCCAAAGTTTTCAACAAGCAGCAGCCTCAACCTGACCTCACTTGAACTGAGATACTAAATTAGGCTAGACCTTGTTAATATTGTACTAGATGAGAGACTACTAAGGAATCCTAGGGCTGTAGGATTAGACTGGGGTGACAAATAGCTTAGAAAAAGACAGTGATGAATTATTTTCTGTTGTTGCTAAGAAAACCACATGATTACAGGTAGTTCTCGACTTACAGCAGTTCATTTAATGATGGTTCAAAGTCACAACAGCACTGAAAAAAGTGATTTATGTCCATTTTTCACACTTGTGACCTTTGCAGCATCCCCATGATTACGTGACTTACATTTGAATGCTTGACAACTGAGTCACATTTATGACAGTTGCAGTATCCCTTTTGCGACCTTCTGACAAGCAAAGTCAATGGGGAAACCAGGTTCATTTAACAACCGTGTTACTAATTAAAGACCTGCAGTGATTCACTTAACAAATGTGATGTGAAAAGTCATAAAATGGAGCAAACTCACTTAACAAATCTTTTTTTTTTAAAAAAAAAATTAAATTTCAGTCTACACATACACAACAATACATTAACTGTGTGGCATCAATATATCATACATTTTAGTATGGACAAGCTTAATAATACCAATTGTATCTCTTAATACCCATATTCACATTAAATCAAAATCCTTCCTTGCTTATTTTCAACATTTCAGTACTTTCTCCTAATGCCAATCACTTAACAAATCTTGTCTTCTTAAAAAGTGAATAAGAAAATTAATTCTGTATCCATTAACTGTCCTGCGTTTACATTTCTTTGTTAAATATGCAAACTGTCAACTCTGATATATCCATGATGGTAGTTGGAAATACCGGAAGACCTTTCCCAATAACTTCAAAGGAGTTTAAACAGATAATATCAAAAATATAATGGAAAATATGGTCTAGTAATCAGGTCTACATTTTATAATATTTTAAAGAAAGAAACTTAGAGATGATTTAGTACAATATAACCTGAGCAGCTGTGGCTGAATGTTTCCTGTTGCTTCTTTACTGGTGAACAATGCCAATGGGTCAGGAGTCCCTGTTTCAATAGCGTGACATTTCTCATACCGTAATTCTTCTTTACTTTTTCTCTTACTTGTAAAAATATTTGCAGAGGCTGACCCTTCATGAGAGTTCTATGCAATATTATGAAATCCTTTCAGTTAAGGGCTTGGCTGAGACATTGATTGATGCTTCTGCCCAGGGTGTGTCTGCTTGTTAAGCTAATAGATTTGCCTCCTCCAGAGTTAGCCCCACACACACCACAGGTTGGCACCCAGTTTCAGTAGCGGAAGGGTTCCCAGGGGACAAGTCGAAAAACTGGCCTTGAGGCAAGAACCATGGACTGGAAACTTCACTCGGTCCAATATTGTCTCAGGAACATCTTTTTCCTTTGGATGCTTTATTTCCATATATGGATTTCAGGTAGGGCTTCTTCTTTTTTTTTCTTCCAAAGGTTTTGTTCTCGAGCAATAGAAGTAACCTATCCTGAAGACTCCTGGACACTAATTTCCTATGTAGTTGATGTTCTTCTTCTTTTTGTCTCTCTCTCTGTGATGCCTCTGAGCCAGCCTTGAATCCTGGCAACTACATGGATAAGTCTACACAGCTGGGAGTGGTTCACCATTGCCATCTTCTTCCTAGAGCTGAAAGAGAATGAGGGACTCAGAGATACTTTCCATACCTAAGACAGAATGAAAATTAAACGTATGCTGGTTTCTAACCCAGTCCCTTTAACCATTATACCAAACCAGTCCTCTCCTTTCATTTGAGAGGGACATAATTAAACATTTCTACTTAAGGCAATGATTGTGATGTGATTGTAGAGAGGAAAGGAAGCACTGGCAGATAGCAAAGTCTTAAAAAGCAAGTGGCATTCCTGTGATTAAAATCTGAATTGTTTAATGTACTCTTCTTATGTTGCTTGACATTAAAAAAAAAAAAAAAGACAGATTTTTAAATTCTCCTCAGAGGAAATGTCTGGATCCTGTTCAGACCACAGAACTCTCATGATAGATTAGATTACATACATTAATCCTGATCCGGTTACCGTAGTAAAATAGCAGTTATTCAGGAGCAATTTATCAGCCTGAAATCTGAACCTGAGAGATAAATAGTGAAGTTTTTTTTTAATTTTTTTTTATCACTGCACACATCAGTACAAAAAAAAGAGCTTGTACTTCAAAATATTGAATGTATTTATTTATAAATCGTATAAATGTATTACTGTACTAACATACGTATGAAATATACATGGTATACTATATACACTTCGTGAAGTGTATCTCCAAATATACATGTATTCTATTTTGTACATTCTGTATCCTAAGTGCAGCTTAATTTATTTTTTTTAATAAAATAATTAAACAGATGTTCCAACATTTTCATCCTGCACTCCAGTGGGTCATCTTGCATATCTCTGGAGTGTTGCACAACCTCTTTTGGAGTCCACTAATATAGAGATAATGTTTTTATAGTTCCCGTTTTAACAAGAACTGATGATCCAGTTTGTATTGGCCAAGCCAATTAAATGAATTGGAGTGCAATTATTTAACGCATTTAAATAAACCATTAACTTAATGTATCCTTTGCCCTTCCAAAACTATAAATAGACGAATTGATGTTCAATGTTTGCTTCACTAAATTTTGCAATGAAAAATGAATTAACGTAATGAATGAGCGCAGACCCCAGAAAAAAGATTCATTATCACACAGGGGCACTTATAGAAATGCACACAGGGGCACTTATAGAAATGTGCACTGATGTTGTGTCTTCAGCGGTACAGAGAAGTTTGAATGCAGGCTTCTGGAAAAAAAATATATATGCAGGCTGGAGTTTCAAAAAATTTTAATTGCTAACAACGTTACCTTTGTAAACATTGGAAGAGCCAATTTTATTGTGGTGAAGTGGTGAGAAGGCAGGTACATAGAGTGAAAAATAACAAGGATGCATTTTTTCTTTTTTAAATTTCATCGACATATCTCTCTATGACTACCATGGGTAGTGGGGGGTGGGAATCGAAAATATTGTGATGCCTATTTTCACACATTCACAACTTGAATGTGAAGACCTGGGTCTTCCATCAATTGGTCACCAATTTGCCTACGTTGACACCTACCTCGCAAATACTCAAATACTCATGCCCCAGAAACTCTCTTTAAACTAAATAGAAATATAATACCACTCAGGCCCATATTTTTTTTCCTTTTCTGCTTGATTTTCATATGCTAATGATCAATAATGGATAAACGAGAGGTTATCACACTGCCAATCCAAAACTAAAGCTTCTCTTCTTGGAAATTTGCTTGGAAAAAGTAATTGGGGTGGGAGGGACCTTATCAATTTGTCTTCTGCTCAGTGAATGTTTTCGGGATGGTTCACAACTGCTGCAAGCAGCTACTTTATAATTTGGAAGCTTTCCCATTGTGATCATAATTCCAGATCTGCCCCTCAGCTGCCTACTTTTCAGCAGCATCATTGTACGGGTGCACGTGTCAAAATTGGCCACATGGCAGGTGGGGAATCACAATGCCACCCTCACCCTTTTTAAAAATCTGTGCGAATGTTCCACAGAAATGAATTTTGCCACACTGTGAGACTCTTGTTCGCCATCTTGCTAATTTAGAACCTGCTGTTACTCTTCTACAAGACGAAGGTCTCTGAGTCTCCCAGAGTTGCTTAGAGACGGGATGCCCGTAGAACTTGAATACATCTTCTTCTTCATCTTCATCATCCTCACTTTGAAAGCCAGTTTGATATAATGGTTGAGGCACCAGATCAGAAGCCAAGAGACTATGAGTACTATCCCGCCTTAGGCATGAAGCCTATTCCTAAGCCCAACCTGGAAATAGGAGAAAGAAAGAGTTTTATGTAGGTTTGCTGCCTTGAGTTATTTATAAAGTAATAAGAATCTAATCTAATGAAATCACCATCTTTAGGCGGTCTGAAGCAAACAAATACTTTTCTTCCTGTATGTCCCATCTCTATTTTCTTCTCTCTCTTCCTCTCTCTTTTAAGGAATATCTTAACATTCTCTTTCTCCTGGAAACTGATAACATCCTAAGAATCATAAGGTTGGAAGGATCCTTGGAAGTCTCTGCCCAAAGCAGGAATTCTTATAAGATCCTGGACAAATAGTTGTCCATTTTTTTTCTTGAAAATCTCCAGTTATGGATCACCTGCAAGCTGTTCCAGCTTAATTCTTCTCACCGCCAGGAAATTCCTCCTTATTTCCAGATTGGATCTCCCTCTGATGAGCTTCTTGTCCTATCTTTGATATTATAGAGAGTAAGTTGACGTCCTTTCCCCTGCGGCAGCCCTTCAAGTATTTGAAGACTGCTTTCTGGGTATCAAGGGAGACCCTTAAATTTGTAGAAACACAACCTTAGCTCTGTATCCCTCAATTTCACTTCCATATTAAAATGTCTGTGGAGATTCCATATTGAAAGGCGCACAATCTTCAAAATCACCATTTGAACAAATAAAATATGTCATGGATTTTTTCTTAAGTACGTTCTTGTTCAACCATCCCTTCCAAGCGGGATACCCAACTCTCAGTTCTTCTCTACCATCCCTACAGCTCTGTTTTACTACATACTTTAGTTTCCAGTAAATGTTTCTACTTTCCCTGGGATTTTTTTCTTTTCTTTTCTTTTATTGTAGTATTTAAGAGCAGCTCCTTGTCCCTAGGATGAAAATGTTGCCCAAACAACCTTACATTGCTGTTCGTATAGTCATCAGGAACCAAGACTGACTCAAAAGAATATAAAAAGATTTAATTTACCGCATACCCCACCTTTTCATTCAGGAAGGATAATTTGGTCAGTTTACAGCAAAATAAAATTTTAAATAGCAAACAATAAAGCAAAAAATAGCAGCAGTGCCAAACAGGTTGGGAGAGTGAAGACCAGGAAAATACTTTCCATATCTTTGAGGAATAGATAAACATCTTCTATACATCAACTTCACAATCATAGCACTTCAGAAACATGGGCAACCTGAAAAGGATTTCTGCAGATCTTAATGCCTGGATGACTCCATATGCAACCCCTAACAAATCTGACTCTAAATTTAAACAAGGCATGTTATATAACTTAGGTAAATCACTTAGGCAAAAAGTGTATGACATTCAGTATGGGTGATCTTAGCATTGTGCACCAGTTGGCGGTTGAGCTACTACATTTTTCAAATGCTGTGTGCTTCTTGTTCCTTAGTGACCTGATGTGTTTTGCCAACGTTCATTCCTATGAGTTTGAGGCTTGGCTCAGATGAATCACAGATCTGGCTTGTTTGTTTAAAACCGTGAGGTTGCATCTCAGGGTATCCACTGGGGGATTTAAAAAAAAAAAAAAGACAAGATGGCAGCTACAACTATACAACTGAACCTGGGGTTTTTAAATGCACAGTTGTGACTGCCCTTGTCCACTTTCTGAATCCTCTCATGAAATCCCTGTTGTACCCACTCAGTATTAAATATATTTCTCACTTCTACCAGCTTTAGAGCCAACATATTAAGTCTGAGGTTAAATTGACCATGTGAGGTGGATTTCACATATCGGTACCTTTCCAGAGATGGTATTCAGCAGGTTCTGACCAGTTCTGGAGAACTGATAGCAGAAATTTTGAGTGGTTCAGAAAACTGGCAAATACCATCTCTGGAGATTTTACAGTATCCTTCCCCTGCCACGCCCACCAAGCCACGCCCACAGACCCGGTAGTAAAAAAAATGTGAATCCCACCACTGTACCTTTCCATATAACAAGTTGGATGAAAGAGTACAAAAAATTAATCATGAGGTGTAATTAAAAACTGGTTCAAGTTGGTGATCTGCCAACTATTCTGGTAGTTAAGCAACAAAAGCATCTAACATGTTGGAAACAATAGTTGACACGGATGCAGAGAAGGATAAACAGAGGCAGTTTTGTAAGAAAAACCATGCTCTTCCTCCTATTATCTTACAAATAATGGTAGTGAAGAGTTTCCTTTACTGACCAGGAATAGATTTTTTGCCATTGTGACAGACAAGGTAGGAGTCCCAAAGGTACTTTTTCAAGAGGCAGCTGGATTGTTTTTTTTTTTTTGTTTTTTTTTTAAACAAGTTTTATTAATTTTCAAAACACACAAGTCATCATTTTCCATTACATGTTTAAACCTTTTTCCATTATAAATTTAACAAGTCAGGTAAACTATAATTCTATTTTAAACCATTTCCATATAAACATACAAAAACCTCTTATCCAATTTCCTTTATTTCTCTTCACTCTTATTCAATTTTATTATTATTATTTCATCTGCTTCTTTCTGACTTAGTTACCATTATTCTCATTCTGTATTTCTACAAGGTTTTATTAATTTCCCCCCCAAAAACAACATAATCACACCACACAAAACATATAAAAGATCTTTTTGGAAAGTAACTTGGACCCAGGTATCTCTCTTTTCATGGACTTCAATTATATTCAGGCTCATCTTACATATCATTACTTATTTTATTTACCATTCTAAGTCTTCTATATTAACTTCTCCACATATTTCACTCTTCTTGATTCTATCTTAATTAATCATCTTAATTTGAGTCATTATATTTATATCTTTTGTCCATTCTCTATATACCTTTGTCTCATTCCTTTTAAAAAAGAAAGAAATTTCTCTTGAAATCACTAATCAGAGTATGATGCCTTTCTATCTCCCCACTAAATTAATCAAATTAATCTTTAAAATACCCAATCCGATTTTGCTTGGTACATTCTAACTAAATAATACATCTAAAACAATTAAATACATAGTTAAACAATAGATTAAAATATTAAAAACAAAATACTATAATGAAGGTTTTATAATAACATCAATACCATAATCTTAATAAACTCTTTAATTAAAGTTTAATATTCTAAATCTCCCCTCATATTATATTTTCAAACCAATCATTATTAACATTCCAACATTTTAATCTCTTATCAACTCTCAAGCCATTTAAATTTTCTATTTCTGATACAATACTACAATATCATCTTATGTACCTTGCAAAATCTCTTTGAAGAAATTATACTTATCCTTTATCTCTAAAAAAATTTCTTTTTTCTCATTTAATTTCAAAACTTTGTAACTTTTCTCCACCTTTTCCCTTTCTTTCTTCCCCCAACAAACCTTTCTAGCCCCCTTCTAGCCCCCTTCTTCTAGCCTCTGCCTTACTGGCTTCCCTTCTCTGTCGCATTCCTCTTCACTTTTGTTTACCATCCTTATATTGATTTTGCACTTTGTTTTTCCCTTTCTTAAATGTTTTTTAAATCTTAAGTCCTTTATTTCTCTTCTTTTTCCTCTTCCTTCCCTCTTGGTCGAGTTCTGAGATTTATTAAAGATGGCTTCCTTTCTTTGTTCTTCTTCTGCTGTCTTCATCTGTTGTAATGTTTGTTGATAATTAATAAGCGCCATTTCCAAAAAAAAGGAAAGCTTCTTTCAAACCAGCTTTACCATTTTGTTTTGCTTGCTCATAGTCTTTTCTCAGTTCCTCGATAGAAGAAGCCATTATAAATCTTTTCTTTTCTTTTCTCTTACAACAGCCAGAATATTCCAAAGGAAAAATAAGACAATCCCAAAGTTCTCAGTCAGTCCAAACCAAGACAGAGTTCCCACTCTCCTCCTGGGGTAGTATCAATTAAAAAAAAGGAAAGTCCAAATCTGTTTCTTAGAGTCTTATTACAATATATTTTAGTCTTTCAATCCTTAAGGCATCTCCTCCAACAAAGTCTTAGCATACAAATATATTTTTTAAGTCCCCTCTTTTCCACTCACCGCTTAAAGCCAGTTTTCACCTAAAAAAAATAGGTTTCTTAATGTTCACTTTTTATTCCGTAAAAAGAGGGTAAGCTATCCTTTCAGCACCATTAAACTGCCGCTTTTTCCTCTTCTCGAAGGTATCATTCAGAAAGTCATGCTTTTTAGGAATTTTGTTAAATATGTCTTAGAGTCCTAGGAACCAAGAAAAACTTTCTCCTCTCAAGCACTTTCTCCACTTCCTCCTGCGCATTCTTACCCGGCTGCCAGCTTCTTTGTGGCGGCCATTACGGACCCCGCTGCACGTCCTGGGAAAAGGGGGTTCTGCCGGCCGGGAGGGGTCTGCAACACCCCAAACCCTTCTCCGGATCCCCTACCTTCAGCTGCCCTGCAGGGCAGCTAGCTCTGTACCCGTCTGGGTCGGAGCCCCAAAACGCTAGCGCGGCAGGGATCGCGCAGCCGCAGAAATCCCTGCCGCCGCGGCCGACAAACCGGAAATCCCTGGATTGTCTTGTTTTTGTTTGAAGGGGTTTCGCTTCTCATTCAAGAAGTTTCTTCAGCTCTGACTGGATTGTGGGGACTTGGAGGGACCATCCAGTCAGAGCTGAAGAAGCTTCTTGGATGAGAAGTAAAACGTGTTCAAAGAAAAACAAAGAAAGTCCAGTTGCCTCTTAAAAAAGCACCTTTGGGACCACCATGACCTGGATAACTGAGACTCTCCATAGACAGGGTAGGAGAGAAAGAAAATGCCTATGAGTTTCAGATTAGTTAGATGGGACTCAATCAAGGTCTAAAGTTTCTCCTGTGCAGTCATGACCAACTCAAGGGTCATCTCTGATTCTCAGCCGAGGGAGCTTGTATTATCTGAGAGACACTTCCGTCATCATGGAGCCCGCATGAAATTACAGAACGCAGTAATCTTCCCACCAAAGTAGTATCTATTTATCTACTCACATTTGCATGCTTTTGAATTGTTAGGTTGGCAGGAGCTGGGATGAGTAACAGGAGCTCACCCCATTGCACAGCACTTGGGTCTCAAACGTGGATTGTCAGTTTTCCAGCTGACAAGCCCAGTGTCTTAACTGCTGAGCCATTGAACCACCCCACTCAATCACAACTCTTCACAATTTGAGCCAGGGGTACCCAGCAAGCATATTCTTGTAGCTGAGAATTCTGGGAGTTGAAGTCCATACATTGGGAGGACACCAAGATTAGGGAGAATTGGTATTGTATGTTTATTGTCTATTCTGCCTTTCTTATATATAAAAAAGCCACCTTGAGGCGCTGTGTGTGAGTAGGTGGCAATAAAAAAATTCAAAATAAAATTTCCAAATAAATAAATAAATGTATTTCTGTTTACATTTTTATTGGGGAAATTTGCAGAGAATTGAGCAAATGAGCTGGCATAATTCTGCACCCTCTTACAATATCTTTGCTGCATTGAAAATAAATAATTCTACATTCATTTTCATATATTCAGTGTTAATTTTAGTTTATAATCACATTAGAATAAGGTAAACATAGTGTTTTATAATAGAGTAGAAATTGATTAATAATGCTTCTCCCTTTGATACTGTGTAGTGCATTATTTATTATTGCATATTGGATGTATTTTATATTAAATATTGAGTTTTTAGAATTTATCATGCATTTGGGTTGTGTGAGTCAGTCTGAGCATCTGATTATAACAATTTCACCTGTATTCATTCATATGCTGATTCTGTACATTTTCAGTATTATTCCAACATTATAATTTTTAAAAAGCTTAATATCGTACAATTAATTTTACATGCAATTTTGCTAAATAGAGGCAGTCCTTGAGTCATGTTCATTCATTTCGTGATTGTTCAAAATTATATGGCACTGAAAAAAGTGACTTGTAATAGCTCCTTATAACTCTCATAGCATACTAATCACATTTTGGGCTCTTGGCAACCATCATTTATTTACAATGGTTGTAGCATCCTGGCTCATATGATCAACATTTGTGAACTTCCCAGCTGGCTTTTGTCAATAGGGGAAGCCAGATTCACTTCATATGATTCATTTAATCACTGGCAAAAATGATCATATCATTTCTGGTCCCAATTGCGGCTGAAAGTCGAGGATTATCCGTATACCTGTTCTAATCTCACATTCAGGCAAACGGTTTTGCATTTTTTCAATGCTTTGCCTTGCACGTTCAGGAGCAAAATCAGAATAAGATATTTAGGTAGTAACTATGAATGCCTTCCAACATAGCTTGGATGAAATAAAATATTGGTCTGAGTAGCAATATATTATTAGACAATCTGTGACCCTGGGATATCCTTCCAGAGATATTTCCTTACCTAAACAGAGAAACAGAATGACCACCGGCAGCAAATAAAGCAGTGGGAGGTAGAGTGACTTCTGACTTCCTGCTGGCTTCCCCATTGACGTTGCTTGTGGGAAGCTGGCAGGAAGTGCTGGAAATCACTCCTCCTTCTCCTCAGCTGACTCATAGAACTGCCTGTCACTTGCCAAGGGGAAAAGAAACAAAGGAATATGTGAATTGCAAGGAAAATTGCATCCATACTCCCCATCCTGGCATATCTGAAAGGCCACCTCCATCCAGGGAGAAAGAGGGCTCAGCTGTCAACCACCAGTACTCTCCAGCCAGCCATACCTCACATCCAAATCTCTCCACGGCTTTAAAAGATATTAGATTTCAGCCTTTGTTCCAAAGCAGCCAATTGCTGCTCACTTGTTAGCATCCCACAGCCAGCCTTACATTGCCAGCAGGCATCTAAGTTGCCAGCTTGTCCTTCTCTCACTGTCTAGCATTATTAAGAGATTTCATATTTCATCGTTCAGGTAAGTACATCATTCAAGTAAGGTTCTACATTTAGGCAAGAAAAATCAAATGCACAGGTACAGTATATGTGGTACTTTGCTCCATAGTAGTAGCTGCGAAAGGGATCTCGGAGTTTTAGTGGACAACCATTTAAATATGAGCCAGCAGTGTGCAACAGCTGCCAAAAAAGCCAACACAGTCCTAGGCTGCATAAACAGAAGGATAGAATCAAGATCACGTGAAGTGTTAATACCACTTTATAAGGCCTTGGTAAGGCCACACTTGGAATACTGCATTCAGTTTTGGTCACCATGATATAAAAAAAAATGTTGAGACTCTAGAAAGAGTGCAGAGAATGCAACAAAGATGATTAGGGGACTGGAAGCTAAAAGATACAAATAACAGTTGCAGGAATTGGGTATGTCTAGTCTAATGAAAAGAAGGACTAGGGGAGACATGATAGCAGTGTTCCAATATCTCAGGGGCTGCCACAAAGAAGAAGGAGTCAGGCTATTCTCCAAAGCACCTAAAGGCAGGACAAGAAACAATGGATAGAAACTAATCAAGGAGAGAAACAATCTAGAACTAAGGAGAAATTTCCTGATAGAACAATTAACCAGTGGAACAACTTGCCTCCAGAAGTTGTGAATGCTCTAACATTGGAAGTTTTTAAAAAGATGTTGGATAACCATTTGTCTGAACTGGTGTAGGGTTTCCTGCCTAAGCAGGGGTTGGACTAGAAGACCTCCAAGGTCCCTTCCAACTCTCTTATTGTATTGTATTGTATTGTATTGTATTGTATTGTATTGTATTGTATTGTATTGTATTGTATTGTATTCTATTCTATTCTATTCTATTCTATTCTATTCTATTCTATTCTATTCTAAATAATTGGCATGGAAAACTGATAGATTTCTCTTTAATGCACATACGTGATTACTGGGTTCAGAAGACACAGCTGGCCTAGTTAGTAACGCTCATGAAAGGAATGAATTTCCTTTTTTTAAAAAAATAAAAGTTTTTATTGATTTTAACGACAAACAAAAACACAAAAAACATAAAACATAACATAAAAAACATCATCATTCTTCATATATTTACAGACAGTGTATCGGTTGGTTTACCACTCCTTTTTGTGCATCCATTTCATAGTCATCATAATAATTATGTTACATAATAACTCATATTATCGATCAACAATTATATATCCTAATATCATTATTAAACAATCATTTGACTATAATTTTACTAATTCATACTTAAGCGAGATAACTGTAATTTAGTTACTTTATTTTATAACAAATCATAAAATCATACCAAGTCTATCTTAATAAAATATTCTAAAAGTGTTATCAAGACCAAGAAAAAATGTATATTCGTTATTTCCTAAATTTCTAACTATTCTATTATTATATTGTATTATCTAACCATTGATAAAAAAAGATCCCAAACTTCATAAAATTGTTTATCTTCTTGTTCTCTAATTTCAAATGTCAATCTACTCATTTCAGCACATTCCAATATTTTCTTAATAATTTCCTAATAAATCAGTAACAAATGTGTACTTTATAATGCATTGTTCTCCCAGTTAAATGGGGAGTGGCCAGTTTCACCTGCATCCCAGGTTGTATTTTTGGGGTTTGGTTTGATGCCATTTTTAAAAACTTGCTGGAAATCTTAAATAAAAAATTATTGGAGCTTGGCTGGGGTAGAAACCATTATAGTGGCTTAAGAATCAAAGGGCCAAAAGGGACCTGGCAGGTCTTCTAGTCTAGCACTTGTCTTTAAAAAATACATTGAAAATTGCCTGCCTAAATAAAACATTATGTGGCAGCCTGAGATATTCGATACTTATTCACAAAGAAAATTAGGAAGTCACCTTAATAAACAAACACATAGCACAATATACAAATGATAAACACATGCTAACTAAATATTTTCTTATTATTCTATCTTAGCAATATCACAGACACATGTAAATGCAACATATTCTCCAAACGTCACTCTGGAGGTGACCACTTCCACGCTGAAGAGCCCGCCTTCCACAGTGGAGACCAGTGTGACGTCTCTTGAAAGTCAAACCATGCGAACCACTCGGGCAGAACCCACCCCAGCCGAAGGAGGCACCACGTCTCCGCTCCTTTCTACACGCTCAAGCACTGCAGTGCCAGAAAGCAGGTCCTCTGCAGAGTTGGTGGCTTCGATTGTCACCACGATGGCCACTGTTGAAACCACTCAGGAAACCTCCGTCCAGCGTCCAAACACTCCCTCCCTCAACCATTTTTCTGCCACGCCGTCGGAGGCAACCTCACTGCAAGAGAGCACAACCCCACGACTGCATTCCGGCTCTTCCACGACCGAACCGGAGCTGAGCTCTGCTAGAGGAACCACCCTTCCCAGGCCAACTACTGTCTCTTCTACTCACCACTCTTCGCTTGCCCCTACCGAGGAGACCACCGTTGCCTTCCGGGACACCAGTACTTCGGCTGAGGTCGAAGGAACTGCGGCTGAGTTCAGCAGCCCGCCACTCTCTTCGGCAACATATCCTATTGCTGCGCAGTTGAGAACCTCGACTCTTGAGGTGACTGCTTCCACGCCAAAGAGCCCGCCTTCCACGGTGGAGACCGGTGTGACGTCTCTTGAAAGTCAAACCACGCCAACCATCAGCAAGGGTTCTTCCACGAAGGCTGAGCTGACTTCAGCAGAAGCGACCGGAACACCCTCTCCAGCATCTGAGTCTCCCCTGCCCACGTCGCTTTCCATGCAGACTGTATCCTCTCGGGCTCAGACCTCGCCGCCATCAACCCCTCCGGAGACCATCGTTGCGTCCCAAAGCACAAGTTCTTCTACTCGGGCAGAATCCACCACAGCCGAAGGAGGCAGCACGTCTTCGCTCCTTTCTGCACGCTCAAGCACTGCAGTGCCAGAAAGCAGATCCTCTGCAGAGTCGGTGGCTTCCATTGGCACCACGACGGCCGCTGTTGGCACCACTGAGGAAACCTCCGTCCAGAGTCCAACCACTCCCTCCCTCGGCCAATCTTCTGCCACGCCGTCGGAGGCAACCTCACTGCAAGAGAGCACAACCACACGCCCGCATTCCGGCTCTTCCACGACCGAACCGGAGCTGAGCTCTGCTAGAGGAACCACCCTTCCCAGGCCAACTTCTGCCGCTTCTACTCACAACTCTTCGCTTGCCCCTACCGAGGAGACCACCGTTGCCTTCCGGGACACCAGTACTTCGGCTGAGGTCGAAGGAACTGCGGCTGAGTTCAGCAGCCCGCCACTCTCTTCTGCAACATCTCCTACTGCTGCGCAGTCGAGGACCTCGACTCTTGAGGTGACTGCTTCCACGCCAAAGACCCCGCCTTCCACGGTGGAGACCGGTGTGACGTCTCTTGAAAGTCAAACCACGCCAACCATCAGCAAGGGTTCTTCCACGAAGGCTGAGCTGACCTCAGCAGAAGCGACTGGAACACCCTCTCCAGCATCTGAGTCTCCCCTGCCCACGTCGCTTTACCATGCAGACTGTATCCTCTCGGGCTCGGGCCTCGCCGCCATCAACCCCTCCAGAGACCACCGTTGCGTCCCAAAGCACAAGTTCTTCTACTCGGGCAGAATCCACCACAGCCGAAGGAGGCAGCACGTCTTCTCTCCTTTCTGCACGCTCAAGCACTGCAGTGCCAGAAAGCAGGTCCTCTGCAGAGTCGGTGGCTTCAATTGGCACCACGACGGCCGCTGTTGGCACCACTGAGGAAACCTCCGTCCAGAGTCCAACCACTCCCTCCCTCGGCCAATCTTCTGCCACGCCGTCGGAGGCAACCTCACTGCAAGAGAGCACAACCCCACGCCCGCATTCCGGCTCTTCCACGACCGAACCGCAGCGGAGCTCTTCTAGAGGAACCACCCTTCCCAGGCCAACGTCTGTCTCTTCTACTCACCACTCTTCGCTTGCCCCTACCGAGGAGACCACCGTTGCCTTCCGGGACACCAGTACTTCGGCTGAGGTCGAAGGAACTGCGGCTGAGTTCAGCAGCCCGCCACTCTCTTCGGCAACATCTCCTACTGCTGCGCAGTCGAGGACCTCGACTCTTGAGGTGACTGCTTCCACGCCAAAGAGCCCGCCTTCCACGGTGGAGACCGGTGTGACGTCTCTTGAAAGTCAAACCACGCCAACCATCAGCAAGGGTTCTTCCACGAAGGCTGAGCTGACCTCAGCAGAAGCGACCGGAACACCCTCTCCAGCATCTGAGTCTCCCCTGCCCACGTCGCTTTCCATGCAGACTGTATCCTCTCGGGCTCGGACCTCGCCGCCATCAACCCCTCCGGAGACCACCATTGTGTCCCAAAGCACAAGTTCTTCTACTCGGGCAGAATCCACCACAGCCGAAGGAGGCAGCACGTCTTCGCTCCTTTCTGCACGCTCAAGCACTGCAGTGCCAGAAAGCAGGTCCTCTGCAGAGTCGGTGGCTTCAATTGGCACCACGACGGCCGCTGTTGGCACCACTGAGGAAACCTCCATCCAGAGTCCAACCACTCCCTCCCTCGGCCAATCTTCTGCCACGCCGTCGGAGGCAACCTCACTGCAAGAGAGCACAACCCCACGCCCGCATTCCGGCTCTTCCACGACCGAACGGGAGCTGAGCTCTTCTAGAGGAACCACCCTTCCCAGGCCAACGTCTGTCTCTTCTACTCACCACTCTTCGCTTGCCCCTACCGAGGAGACCACCGTTGCCTTCCGGGACACCAGTACTTCGGCTGAGGTTGAAGGAACTGCGGCTGAGTTCAGCAGCCCGCCACTCTCTTCGGCAACATCTCCTACTGCTGCGCAGTCGAGGACCTCGACTCTTGAGGTGACTGCTTCCACGCCAAAGAGCCCGCCTTCCACGGTGGAAACCGGTGTGACGTCTCTTGAAAGTCAAACCACGCCAACCATCAGCAAGGGTTCTTCCACGAAGGCTGAGCTGACCTCAGCAGAAGCGACCGGAACACCCTCTCCAGCATCTGAGTCTCCCCTGGCCACGTCGCTTTCCATGCAGACTGTATCCTCTCGGGCTCGGGCCTCGCCGCCATCAACCCCTCCGGAGACCACCGTTGCGTCCCAAAGCACAAGTTCTTCTACTCGGGCAGAATCCACCACAGCCGAAGGAGGCAGCACTTCTTCGCTCCTTTCTGCACGCTCAAGCACTGCAGTGCCAGAAAGCAGGTCCTCTGCAGAGTCGGTGGCTTCAATTGGCACCACGACGGCCGCTGTTGGCACCACTGAGGAAACCTCCATCCAGAGTCCAACCACTCCCTCCTCGGCCAATCTTCTGCCACGCCGTCGGAGGCAACCTCACTGCAAGAGAGCACAACCCCACGCCCGCATTCCGGCTCTTCCACGACCGAACCGGAGCTGAGCTCTGCTAGAGGAACCACCCTTCCCAGGCCAACTTCTGTCTCTTCTACTCACCACTCTTCGCTTGCCCCTACCGAGGAGACCACCGTTGCCTTCCGGGACACCAGTACTTCGGCTGAGGTCGAAGGAACTGCGGCTGAGTTCAGCAGCCCGCCACTCTCTTCGGCAACATCTCCTACTGCTGCGCAGTCGAGGACCTCGACTCTTGAGGTGACTGCTTCCACGCCAAAGAGCCCGCCTTCCACGGTGGAGACCGGTGTGACGTCTCTTGAAAGTCAAACCACGCCAACCATCAGCAAGGGTTCTTCCACGAAGGCTGAGCTGACCTCAGCAGAAGCGACCGGAACACCCTCTCCAGCATCTGAGTCTCCCCTGGCCACGTCGCTTTCCATGCAGACTGTATCCTCTCGGGCTCGGACCTCGCCGCCATCAACCCCTCCGGAGACCACCGTTGCGTCCCAAAGCACAAGTTCTTCTACTCGGGCAGAATCCACCACAGCCGGAAGGAGGCAGCACATCTTCGCTCCTTTCTGCACGCTCAAGCACTGCAGTGCCAGAAAGCAGGTCCTCTGCAGAGTCGGTGGCTTCAATTGGCACCACGACGGCCGCTGTTGGCACCACTGAGGAAACCTCCGTCCAGAGTCCAACCACTCCCTCCTCGGCCAATCTTCTGCCACGCCGTCGGAGGCAACCTCACTGCAAGAGAGCACAACCCCACGCCCGCATTCCGGCTCTTCCACGACCGAACGGGAGCTGAGCTCTTCTAGAGGAACCACCCTTCCCAGGCCAACGTCTGTCTCTTCTACTCACCACTCTTCGCTTGCCCCTACCGAGGAGACCACCGTTGCCTTCCGGGACACCAGTACTTCGGCTGAGGTCGAAGGAACTGCGGCTGAGTTCAGCAGCCCGCCACTCTCTTCGGCAACATCTCCTACTGCTGCGCAGTTGAGAACCTCGACTCTTGAGGTGACTGCTTCCACGCCAAAGAGCCCGCCTTCCACGGTGGAAACCGGTGTGACGTCTCTTGAAAGTCAAACCACGCCAACCATCAGCAAGGGTTCTTCCACGAAGGCTGAGCTGACCTCAGCAGAAGCGACCGAACACCCTCTCCAGCATCTGAGTCTCCCCTGGCCACGTCGCTTTCCATGCAGACTGTATCCTCTCGGGCTCGGGCCTCGCCGCCATCAACCCCTCCGGAGACCACCGTTGCGTCCCAAAGCACAAGTTCTTCTACTCGGGCAGAATCCACCACAGCCGAAGGAGGCAGCACTTCTTCGCTCCTTTCTGCACGCTCAAGCACTGCAGTGCCAGAAAGCAGGTCCTCTGCAGAGTCGGTGGCTTCAATTGGCACCACGACGGCCGCTGTTGGCACCACTGAGGAAACCTCCATCCAGAGTCCAACCACTCCCTCCCTCGGCCAATCTTCTGCCACGCCGTCGGAGGCAACCTCACTGCGAGAGAGCACAACCACACGCCCGCATTCCGGCTCTTCCACGACCGAACCGGAGCTTAGCTCTGCTAGAGGAACCACCCTTCCCAGGCCAACTTCTGCCTCTTCTACTCACCACTCTTCGCTTGCCCCTACCGAGGAGACCACCGTTGCCTTCCGGGACACCAGTACTTCGGCTGAGGTCGAAGGAACTGCGGCTGAGTTCAGCAGCCCGCCACTCTCTTCGGCAACATCTCCTACTGCTGCGCAGTCGAGGACCTCGACTCTTGAGGTGACTGCTTCCACGCCAAAGAGCCCGCCTTCCACGGTGGAGACCGGTGTGACGTCTCTTGAAAGTCAAACCACGCCAACCATCAGCAAGGGTTCTTCCACGAAGGCTGAGCTGACCTCAGCAGAAGCGACGGAACACCCTCTCCAGCATCTGAGTCTCCCCTGGCCACGTCGCTTTCCATGCAGACTGTATCCTCTCGGGCTCGGGCCTCGCCGCCATCAACCCCTCCGGAGACCACCGTTGCGTCCCAAAGCACAAGTTCTTCTACTCGGGCAGAATCCACCACAGCCGAAGGAGGCAGCACTTCTTCGCTCCTTTCTGCACGCTCAAGCACTGCAGTGCCAGAAAGCAGGTCCTCTGCAGAGTCGGTGGCTTCAATTGGCACCACGACGGCCGCTGTTGGCACCACTGAGGAAACCTCCGTCCAGAGTCCAACCACTCCCTCCTCGGCCAATCTTCTGCCACGCCGTCGGAGGCAACCTCACTGCAAGAGAGCACAACCCCACGCCCGCATTCCGGCTCTTCCACGACCGAACGGGAGCTGAGCTCTTCTAGAGGAACCACCCTTCCCAGGCCAACGTCTGTCTCTTCTACTCACCACTCTTCGCTTGCCCCTACCGAGGAGACCACCGTTGCCTTCCGGGACACCAGTACTTCGGCTGAGGTCGAAGGAACTGCGGCTGAGTTCAGCAGCCCGCCACTCTCTTCGGCAACATCTCCTACTGCTGCGCAGTCGAGAACCTCGACTCTTGAGGTGACTGCTTCCACGCCAAAGAGCCCGCCTTCCACGGTGGAGACCGGTGTGACGTCTCTTGAAAGTCAAACCACGCCAACCATCAGCAAGGGTTCTTCCACGAAGGCTGAGCTGACCTCAGCAGAAGCGACCGGAACACCCTCTCCAGCATCTGAGTCTCCCTGGCCACGTCGCTTTCCATGCAGACTGTATCCTCTCGGGCTCGGGCCTCGCCGCCATCAACCCCTCCGGAGACCACCGTTGCGTCCCAAAGCACAAGTTCTTCTACTCGGGCAGAATCCACCACAGCCGAAGGAGGCAGCACTTCTTCGCTCCTTTCTGCACGCTCAAGCACTGCAGTGCCAGAAAGCAGGTCCTCTGCAGAGTCGGTGGCTTCAATTGGCACCACGACGGCCGCTGTTGGCACCACTGAGGAAACCTCCGTCCAGAGTCCAACCACTCCCTCCTCGGCCAATCTTCTGCCACGCCGTCGGAGGCAACCTCACTGCAAGAGAGCACAACCCCACGCCCGCATTCCGGCTCTTCCACGACCGAACGGAGCTGAGCTCTTCTAGAGGAACCACCCTTCCCAGGCCAACGTCTGTCTCTTCTACTCACCACTCTTCGCTTGCCCCTACCGAGGAGACCACCGTTGCCTTCCGGGACACCAGTACTTCGGCTGAGGTCGAAGGAACTGCGGCTGAGTTCAGCAGCCCGCCACTCTCTTCGGCAACATCTCCTACTGCTGCGCAGTCGAGGACCTCGACTCTTGAGGTGACTGCTTCCACGCCAAAGAGCCCGCCTTCCACGGTGGAGACCGGTGTGACGTCTCTTGAAAGTCAAACCACGCCAACCATCAGCAAGGGTTCTTCCACGAAGGCTGAGCTGATCTCAGCAGAAGCGACTGGAACACCCTCTCCAGCATCTGAGTCTCCCCTGCCCACGTCGCTTTACATGCAGACTGTATCCTCTCGGGCTCGGGCCTCACCGCCATCAACCCCTCCAGAGACCACCGTTGCGTCCCAAAGCACAAGTTCTTCTACTCGGGCAGAATCCACCACAGCCGAAGGAGGCAGCACTTCTTCGCTCCTTTCTGCACGCTCAAGCACTGCAGTGCCAGAAAGCAGGTCCTCTGCAGAGTCGGTGGCATCAATTGGCACCACGACGGCCACTGTTGGCACCACTGAGGAAACCTCCGTCCAGAGTCCAACCACTCCCTCCCTCGGCCAATCTTCTGCCACGCCGTCGGAGGCAACCTCACTGCAAGAGAGCACAACCCCACGCCCGCATTCCGGCTCTTCCACGACCGAACCGGAGCTAGCTCTGCTAGAGGAACCACCCTTCCCAGGCCAACGTCTGTCTCTTCTACTCACCACTCTTCGCTTGCCCCTACCGAGGAGACCACCGTTGCCTTCCGGGACACCAGTACTTCGGCTGAGGTCGAAGGAACTGCGGCTGAGTTCAGCAGCCCGCCACTCTCTTCGGCAACATCTCCTACTGCTGCGCAGTCGAGAACCTCGACTCTTGAGGTGACTGCTTCCACGCCAAAGAGCCCGCCTTCCACGGTGGAAACCGGTGTGACGTCTCTTGAAAGTCAAACCACGCCAACCATCAGCAAGGGTTCTTCCACGAAGGCTGAGCTGACCTCAGCAGAAGCGACCGGAACACCCTCTCCAGCATCTGAGTCTCCCCTGCCCACGTCGCTTTCCATGCAGACTGTATCCTCTCGGGCTCGGGCCTCGCCGCCATCAACCCCTCCGGAGACCACCGTTGCGTCCCAAAGCACAAGTTCTTCTACTCGGGCAGAATCCACCACAGCCGAAGGAGGCAGCACTTCTTCGCTCCTTTCTGCACGCTCAAGCACTGCAGTGCCAGAAAGCAGGTCCTCTGCAGAGTCGGTGGCTTCAATTGGCACCACGACGGCCGCTGTTGGCACCACTGAGGAAACCTCCGTCCAGAGTCCAACCACTCCCTCCTCGGCCAATCTTCTGCCACGCCGTCGGAGGCAACCTCACTGCAAGAGAGCACAACCCCACGCCCGCATTCCGGCTCTTCCACGACCGAACGGAGCTGAGCTCTGCTAGAGGAACCACCCTTCCCAGGCCAACTTCTGTCTCTTCTACTCACCACTCTTCGCTTGCCCCTACCGAGGAGACCACCGTTGCCTTCCGGGACACCAGTACTTCGGCTGAGGTCGAAGGAACTGCGGCTGAGTTCAGCAGCCCGCCACTCTCTTCGGCAACATCTCCTACTGCTGCGCAGTCGAGGACCTCGACTCTTGAGGTGACTGCTTCCACGCCAAAGAGCCCGCCTTCCACGGTGGAGACCGGTGTGACGTCTCTTGAAAGTCAAACCACGCCAACCATCAGCAAGGGTTCTTCCACGAAGGCTGAGCTGACCTCAGCAGAAGCGACCGGAACACCCTCTCCAGCATCTGAGTCTCCCCTGCCCACGTCGCTTTCCATGCAGACTGTATCCTCTCGGGCTCGGGCCTCGCCGCCATCAACCCCTCCGGAGACCACCGTTGCGTCCCAAAGCACAAGTTCTTCTACTCGGGCAGAATCCACCACAGCCGAAGGAGGCAGCACTTCTTCGCTCCTTTCTGCACGCTCAAGCACTGCAGTGCCAGAAAGCAGGTCCTCTGCAGAGTCGGTGGCTTCAATTGGCACCACGACGGCCGCTGTTGGCACCACTGAGGAAACCTCCGTCCAGAGTCCAACCACTCCCTCCTCGGCCAATCTTCTGCCACGCCGTCGGAGGCAACCTCACTGCAAGAGAGCACAACCCCACGCCCGCATTCCGGCTCTTCCACGACCGAACGGGAGCTGAGCTCTTCTAGAGGAACCACCCTTCCCAGGCCAACGTCTGCCTCTTCTACTCACCACTCTTCGCTTGCCCCTACCGAGGAGACCACCGTTGCCTTCCGGGACACCAGTACTTGGCTGAGGTCGAAGGAACTGCGGCTGAGTTCAGCAGCCCGCCACTCTCTTCGGCAACATCTCCTACTGCTGCGCAGTCGAGAACCTCGACTCTTGAGGTGACTGCTTCCACGCCAAAGAGCCCGCCTTCCACGGTGGAAACCGGTGTGACGTCTCTTGAAAGTCAAACCACGCCAACCATCAGCAAGGGTTCTTCCACGAAGGCTGAGCTGACCTCAGCAGAAGCGACCGGAACACCCTCTCCAGCATCTGAGTCTCCCCTGCCCACGTCGCTTTCCATGCAGACTGTATCCTCTCGGGCTCGGGCCTCGCCGCCATCAACCCTCCGGAGACCACCGTTGCGTCCCAAAGCACAAGTTCTTCTACTCGGGCAGAATCCACCACAGCCGAAGGAGGCAGCACTTCTTCGCTCCTTTCTGCACGCTCAAGCACTGCAGTGCCAGAAAGCAGGTCCTCTGCAGAGTCGGTGGCTTCAATTGGCACCACGACGGCCGCTGTTGGCACCACTGAGGAAACCTCCGTCCAGAGTCCAACCACTCCCTCCTCGGCCAATCTTCTGCCACGCCGTCGGAGGCAACCTCACTGCAAGAGAGCACAACCCCACGCCCGCATTCCGGCTCTTCCACGACCGAACCGGAGCTTAGCTCTGCTAGAGGAACCACCCTTCCCAGGCCAACTTCTGCCTCTTCTACTCACCACTCTTCGCTTGCCCCTACCGAGGAGACCACCGTTGCCTTCCGGGACACCAGTACTTCGGCTGAGGTCGAAGGAACTGCGGCTGAGTTCAGCAGCCCGCCACTCTCTTCGGCAACATCTCCTACTGCTGCGCAGTCGAGGACCTCGACTCTTGAGGTGACTGCTTCCACGCCAAAGAGCCCGCCTTCCACGGTGGAGACCGGTGTGACGTCTCTTGAAAGTCAAACCACGCCAACCATCAGCAAGGGTTCTTCCACGAAGGCTGAGCTGACCTCAGCAGAAGCGACCGGAACACCCTCTCCAGCATCTGAGTCTCCCCTGGCCACGTCGCTTTCCATGCAGACTGTATCCTCTCGGGCTCGGGCCTCGCCGCCATCAACCCCTCCGGAGACCACCGTTGAGTCCCAAAGCACAAGTTCTTCTACTCGGGCAGAATCCACCACAGCCGAAGGAGGCAGCACTTCTTCGCTCCTTTCTGCACGCTCAAGCACTGCAGTGCCAGAAAGCAGGTCCTCTGCAGAGTCGGTGGCTTCAATTGGCACCACGACGGCCGCTGTTGGCACCACTGAGGAAACCTCCGTCCAGAGTCCAACCACTCCCTCCCTCGGCCAATCTTCTGCCACGCCGTCGGAGGCAACCTCACTGCAAGAGAGCACAACCCCACGCCCGCATTCCGGCTCTTCCACGACCGAACGGGAGCTGAGCTCTTCTAGAGGAACCACCCTTCCCAGGCCAACGTCTGTCTCTTCTACTCACCACTCTTCGCTTGCCCCTACCGAGGAGACCACCGTTGCCTTCCGGGACACCAGTACTTCGGCTGAGGTCGAAGGAACTGCGGCTGAGTTCAGCAGCCCGCCACTCTCTTCGGCAACATCTCCTACTGCTGCGCAGTCGAGGACCTCGACTCTTGAGGTGACTGCTTCCACGCCAAAGAGCCCGCCTTCCACGGTGGAGACCGGTGTGACGTCTCTTGAAAGTCAAACCACGCCAACCATCAGCAAGGGTTCTTCCACGAAGGCTGAGCTGACCTCAGCAGAAGCGACCGGAACACCCTCTCCAGCATCTGAGTCTCCCCTGCCCACGTCGCTTTCCATGCAGACTGTATCCTCTCGGGCTCGGGCCTCGCCGCCATCAACCCCTCCGGAGACCACCGTTGCGTCCCAAAGCACAAGTTCTTCTACTCGGGCAGAATCCACCACAGCCGAAGGAGGCAGCACTTCTTCGCTCCTTTCTGCACGCTCAAGCACTGCAGTGCCAGAAAGCAGGTCCTCTGCAGAGTCGGTGGCTTCAATTGGCACCACGACGGCCGCTGTTGGCACCACTGAGGAAACCTCCGTCCAGAGTCCAACCACTCCCTCCCTCGGCCAATCTTCTGCCACGCCGTCGGAGGCAACCTCACTGCAAGAGAGCACAACCCCACGCCCGCATTCCGGCTCTTCCACGACCGAACGGGAGCTGAGCTCTTCTAGAGGAACCACCCTTCCCAGGCCAACGTCTGTCTCTTCTACTCACCACTCTTCGCTTGCCCCTACCGAGGAGACCACCGTTGCCTTCCGGGACACCAGTACTTCGGCTGAGGTCGAAGGAACTGCGGCTGAGTTCAGCAGCCCGCCACTCTCTTCGGCAACATCTCCTACTGCTGCGCAGTCGAGACCTCGACTCTTGAGGTGACTGCTTCCACGCCAAAGAGGCCGCCTTCCACGGTGGAGACCGGTGTGACGTCTCTTGAAAGTCAAACCACGCCAACCATCAGCAAGGGTTCTTCCACGAAGGCTGAGCTGACCTCAGCAGAAGCGACCGGAACACCCTCTCCAGCATCTGAGTCTCCCCTGGCCACGTCGCTTTCCATGCAGACTGTATCCTCTCGGGCTCGGGCCTCGCCGCCATCAACCCCTCCGGAGACCACCGTTGCGTCCCAAAGCACAAGTTCTTCTACTCGGGCAGAATCCACCACAGCCGAAGGAGGCAGCACTTCTTCGCTCCTTTCTGCACGCTCAAGCACTGCAGTGCCAGAAAGCAGGTCCTCTGCAGAGTCGGTGGCTTCAATTGGCACCACGACGGCCGCTGTTGGCACCACTGAGGAAACCTCCGTCCAGAGTCCAACCACTCCCTCCCTCGGCCAATCTTCTGCCACGCCGTCGGAGGCAACCTCACTGCAAGAGAGCACAACCCCACGCCCGCATTCCGGCTCTTCCACGACCGAACCGGAGCTTAGCTCTGCTAGAGGAACCACCCTTCCCAGGCCAACTTCTGCCTCTTCTACTCACCACTCTTCGCTTGCCCCTACCGAGGAGACCACCGTTGCCTTCCGGGACACCAGTACTTCGGCTGAGGTCGAAGGAACTGCGGCTGAGTTCAGCAGCCCGCCACTCTCTTCGGCAACATCTCCTACTGCTGCGCAGTCGAGGACCTCGACTCTTGAGGTGACTGCTTCCACGCCAAAGAGCCCGCCTTCCACGGTGGAGACCGGTGTGACGTCTCTTGAAAGTCAAACCACGCCAACCATCAGCAAGGGTTCTTCCACGAAGGCTGAGCTGACCTCAGCAGAAGCGACCGGAACACCCTCTCCAGCATCTGAGTCTCCCCTGCCCACGTCGCTTTCCATGCAGACTGTATCCTCTCGGGCTCGGGCCTCGCCGCCATCAACCCCTCCGGAGACCACCGTTGCGTCCCAAAGCACAAGTTCTTCTACTCGGGCAGAATCCACCACAGCCGAAGGAGGCAGCACTTCTTCGCTCCTTTCTGCACGCTCAAGCACTGCAGTGCCAGAAAGCAGGTCCTCTGCAGAGTCGGTGGCTTCAATTGGCACCACGACGGCCGCTGTTGGCACCACTGAGGAAACCTCCGTCCAGAGTCCAACCACTCCCTCCTCGGCCAATCTTCTGCCACGCCGTCGGAGGCAACCTCACTGCAAGAGAGCACAACCCCACGCCCGCATTCCGGCTCTTCCACGACCGAACCGGAGCTGAGCTCTTCTAGAGGAACCACCCTTCCCAGGCCAACTTCTGTCTCTTCTACTCACCACTCTTCGCTTGCCCCTACCGAGGAGACCACCGTTGCCTTCCGGGACACCAGTACTTCGGCTGAGGTCGAAGGAACTGCGGCTGAGTTCAGCAGCCCGCCACTCTCTTCGGCAACATCTCCTACTGCTGCGCAGTCGAGGACCTCGACTCTTGAGGTGACTGCTTCCACGCCAAAGAGCCGCCTTCCACGGTGGAGACCGGTGTGACGTCTCTTGAAAGTCAAACCACGCCAACCATCAGCAAGGGTTCTTCCACGAAGGCTGAGCTGACCTCAGCAGAAGCGACCGGAACACCCTCTCCAGCATCTGAGTCTCCCTGCCCACGTCGCTTTCCATGCAGACTGTATCCTCTCGGGCTCGGGCCTCGCCGCCATCAACCCCTCCGGAGACCACCGTTGCGTCCCAAAGCACAAGTTCTTCTACTCGGGCAGAATCCACCACAGCCGAAGGAGGCAGCACTTCTTCGCTCCTTTCTGCACGCTCAAGCACTGCAGTGCCAGAAAGCAGGTCCTCTGCAGAGTCGGTGGCTTCAATTGGCACCACGACGGCCGCTGTTGGCACCACTGAGGAAACCTCCGTCCAGAGTCCAACCACTCCCTCCTCGGCCAATCTTCTGCCACGCCGTCGGAGGCAACCTCACTGCAAGAGAGCACAACCCCACGCCCGCATTCCGGCTCTTCCACGACCGAACCGGAGCTTAGCTCTGCTAGAGGAACCACCCTTCCCAGGCCAACTTCTGCCTCTTCTACTCACCACTCTTCGCTTGCCCCTACCGAGGAGACCACCGTTGCCTTCCGGGACACCAGTACTTCGGCT
This sequence comes from Notechis scutatus, assembly GCF_049901735.1. Lineage (NCBI taxonomy): Eukaryota > Metazoa > Chordata > Lepidosauria > Squamata > Elapidae > Notechis > Notechis scutatus. Next base: position 328,243,240 of record NC_142009.1, on the reverse strand, counting down.
GAGGTCGAAGGAACTGCGGCTGAGTTCAGCAGCCCGCCACTCTCTTCGGCAACATCTCCTACTGCTGCGCAGTCGAGGACCTCGACTCTTGAGGTGACTGCTTCCACGCCAAAGAGCCCGCCTTCCACGGTGGAGACCGGTGTGACGTCTCTTGAAAGTCAAACCACGCCAACCATCAGCAAGGGTTCTTCCACGAAGGCTGAGCTGACCTCAGCAGAAGCGACCGGAACACCCTCTCCAGCATCTGAGTCTCCCCTGCCCACGTCGCTTTCCATGCAGACTGTATCCTCTCGGGCTCGGGCCTCGCCGCCATCAACCCCTCCGGAGACCACCGTTGCGTCCCAAAGCACAAGTTCTTCTACTCGGGCAGAATCCACCACAGCCGAAGGAGGCAGCACTTCTTCGCTCCTTTCTGCACGCTCAAGCACTGCAGTGCCAGAAAGCAGGTCCTCTGCAGAGTCGGTGGCTTCAATTGGCACCACGACGGCCGCTGTTGGCACCACTGAGGAAACCTCCGTCCAGAGTCCAACCACTCCCTCCTCGGCCAATCTTCTGCCACGCCGTCGGAGGCAACCTCACTGCAAGAGAGCACAACCCCACGCCCGCATTCCGGCTCTTCCACGACCGAACCGGAGCTGAGCTCTTCTAGAGGAACCACCCTTCCCAGGCCAACGTCTGTCTCTTCTACTCACCACTCTTCGCTTGCCCCTACCGAGGAGACCACCGTTGCCTTCCGGGACACCAGTACTTCGGCTGAGGTCGAAGGAACTGCGGCTGAGTTCAGCAGCCCGCCACTCTCTTCGGCAACATCTCCTACTGCTGCGCAGTCGAGGACCTCGACTCTTGAGGTGACTGCTTCCACGCCAAAGAGGCCGCCTTCCACGGTGGAGACCGGTGTGACGTCTCTTGAAAGTCAAACCACGCCAACCATCAGCAAGGGTTCTTCCACGAAGGCTGAGCTGACCTCAGCAGAAGCGACCGGAACACCCTCTCCAGCATCTGAGTCTCCCCTGCCCACGTCGCTTTCCATGCAGACTGTATCCTCTCGGGCTCGGGCCTCGCCGCCATCAACCCCTCCGGAGACCACCGTTGAGTCCCAAAGCACAAGTTCTTCTACTCGGGCAGAATCCACCACAGCCGAAGGAGGCAGCACTTCTTCGCTCCTTTCTGCACGCTCAAGCACTGCAGTGCCAGAAAGCAGGTCCTCTGCAGAGTCGGTGGCTTCAATTGGCACCACGACGGCCGCTGTTGGCACCACTGAGGAAACCTCCGTCCAGAGTCCAACCACTCCCTCCTCGGCCAATCTTCTGCCACGCCGTCGGAGGCAACCTCACTGCAAGAGAGCACAACCCCACGCCCGCATTCCGGCTCTTCCACGACCGAACGGGAGCTGAGCTCTTCTAGAGGAACCACCCTTCCCAGGCCAACGTCTGTCTCTTCTACTCACCACTCTTCGCTTGCCCCTACCGAGGAGACCACCGTTGCCTTCCGGGACACCAGTACTTCGGCTGAGGTCGAAGGAACTGCGGCTGAGTTCAGCAGCCCGCCACTCTCTTCGGCAACATCTCCTACTGCTGCGCAGTCGAGGACCTCGACTCTTGAGGTGACTGCTTCCACGCCAAAGAGCCCGCCTTCCACGGTGGAGACCAGTGTGACGTCTCTTGAAAGTCAAACCACGCCAACCATCAGCAAGGGTTCTTCCACGAAGGCTGAGCTGACCTCAGCAGAAGCGACCGGAACACCCTCTCCAGCATCTGAGTCTCCCTGCCCACGTCGCTTTCCATGCAGACTGTATCCTCTCGGGCTCGGGCCTCGCCGCCATCAACCCCTCCGGAGACCACCGTTGCGTCCCAAAGCACAAGTTCTTCTACTCGGGCAGAATCCACCACAGCCGAAGGAGGCAGCACTTCTTCGCTCCTTTCTGCCGCTCAAGCACTGCAGTGCCAGAAAGCAGGTCCTCTGCAGAGTCGGTGGCTTCAATTGGCACCACGACGGCCGCTGTTGGCACCACTGAGGAAACCTCCGTCCAGAGTCCAACCACTCCCTCCCTCGGCCAATCTTCTGCCACGCCGTCGGAGGCAACCTCACTGCAAGAGAGCACAACCCCACGCCCGCATTCCGGCTCTTCCACGACCGAACCGGAGCTGAGCTCTGCTAGAGGAACCACCCTTCCCAGGCCACCTTCTGTCTCTTCTACTCACCACTCTTCGCTTGCCCCTACCGAGGAGACCACCGTTGCCTTCCGGGACACCAGTACTTCGGCTGAGGTCGAAGGAACTGCGGCTGAGTTCAGCAGCCCGCCACTCTCTTCGGCAACATCTCCTACTGCTGCGCAGTCGAGGACCTCGACTCTTGAGGTGACTGCTTCCACGCCAAAGAGCCCGCCTTCCACGGTGGAGACCGGTGTGACGTCTCTTGAAAGTCAAACCACGCCAACCATCAGCAAGGGTTCTTCCACGAAGGCTGAGCTGACCTCAGCAGAAGCGACCGGAACACCCTCTCCAGCATCTGAGTCTCCTCTGCCCACGTCGCTTTCCATGCAGACTGTATCCTCTCGGGCTTGGACCTCGCCGCCATCAACCCCTCCGGAGACCACCGTTGCGTCCCAAAGCACAAGTTCTTCTACTCGGGCAGAATCCACCACAGCCGAAGGAGGCAGCACGTCTTCGCTCCTTTCTGCACGCTCAAGCACTGCAGTGCCAGAAAACAGGTCCTCTGCAGAGTCGGTGGCTTCAATTGGCACCACGACGGCCGCTGTTGGCACCACTGAGGAAACCTCCGTCCAGAGTCCAACCACTCCCTCCTCGGCCAATCTTCTGCCACGCCGTCGGAGGCAACCTCACTGCAAGAGAGCACAACCCCACGCCCGCATTCCGGCTCTTCCACGACCGAACCGGAGCTGAGCTCTGCTAGAGGAACCACCCTTCCCAGGCCAACTTCTGTCTCTTCTACTCACCACTCTTCGCTTGCCCCTACTGAGGAGACCACCGTTGCCTTCCGGGACACCAGTACTTCGGCTGAGGTCGAAGGAACTGCGGCTGAGTTCAGCAGCCCGCCACTCTCTTCGGCAACATCTCCTACTGCTGCGCAGTTGAGAACCTCGACTCTTGAGGTGACTGCTTCCACGCCAAAGAGCCCGCCTTCCACGGTGGAGACCGGTGTGACGTCTCTTGAAAGTCAAACCACGCCAACCATCAGCAAGGGTTCTTCCACGAAGGCTGAGCTGACCTCAGCAGAAGCGACCGGAACACCCTCTCCAGCATCTGAGTCTCCCCTGCCCACGTCGCTTTCCATGCAGACTGTATCCTCTCGGGCTCGGGCCTCGCCGCCATCAACCCCTCCGGAGACCACCGTTGCGTCCCAAAGCACAAGTTCTTCTACTCGGGCAGAATCCACCACAGCCGAAGGAGGCAGCACTTCTTCGCTCCTTTCTGCACGCTCAAGCACTGCAGTGCCAGAAAGCAGGTCCTCTGCAGAGTCGGTGGCTTCAATTGGCACCACGACGGCCGCTGTTGGCACCACTGAGGAAACCTCCGTCCAGAGTCCAACCACTCCCTCCTCGGCCAATCTTCTGCCACGCCGTCGGAGGCAACCTCACTGCAAGAGAGCACAACCCCACGCCCGCATTCCGGCTCTTCCACGACCGAACCGGAGCTGAGCTCTTCTAGAGGAACCACCCTTCCCAGGCCAACTTCTGCCTCTTCTACTCACCACTCTTCGCTTGCCCCTACCGAGGAGACCACCGTTGCCTTCCGGGACACCAGTACTTCGGCTGAGGTCGAAGGAACTGCGGCTGAGTTCAGCAGCCCGCCACTCTCTTCGGCAACATCTCCTACTGCTGCGCAGTTGAGAACCTCGACTCTTGAGGTGACTGCTTCCACGCCAAAGAGCCCGCCTTCCACGGTGGAGACCGGTGTGACGTCTCTTGAAAGTCAAACCACGCCAACCATCAGCAAGGGTTCTTCCACGAAGGCTGAGCTGACTCAGCAGAAGCGACCGGAACACCCTCTCCAGCATCTGAGTCTCCCCTGGCCACGTCGCTTTCCATGCAGACTGTATCCTCTCGGGCTCGGGCCTCGCCGCCATCAACCCCTCCGGAGACCACCGTTGCATCCCAAAGCACAAGTTCTTCTACTCGGGCAGAATCCACCACAGCCGAAGGAGGCAGCACTTCTTCGCTCCTTTCTGCACGCTCAAGCACTGCAGTGCCAGAAAGCAGATCCTCTGCAGAGTCGGTGGCTTCAATTGGCACCACGACGGCCGCTGTTGGCACCACTGAGGAAACCTCCGTCCAGAGTCCAACCACTCCCTCCCTCGGCCAATCTTCTGCCACGCCGTCGGAGGCAACCTCACTGCAAGAGAGCACAACCCCACGCCCGCATTCCGGCTCTTCCACGACCGAACCGGAGCGGAGCTCTTCTAGAGGAACCACCCTTCCCAGGCCAACGTCTGTCTCTTCTACTCACCACTCTTTGCTTGCCCCTACCGAGGAGACCACCGTTGCCTTCCGGGACACCAGTACTTCGGCTGAGGTCGAAGGAACTGCGGCTGAGTTCAGCAGCCCGCCACTCTCTTCGGCAACATCTCCTACTGCTGCGCAGTTGAGAACCTCGACTCTTGAGGTGACTGCTTCCACGCCAAAGAGCCCGCCTTCCACGGTGGAAACCGTGTGACGTCTCTTGAAAGTCAAACCACGCCAACCATCAGCAAGGGTTCTTCCACGAAGGCTGAGCTGACCTCAGCAGAAGCGACCGGAACACCCTCTCCAGCATCTGAGTCTCCCCTGCCCACGTCGCTTTCCATGCAGACTGTATCCTCTCGGGCTCGGGCCTCGCCGCCATCAACCCCTCCGGAGACCACCGTTGCGTCCCAAAGCACAAGTTCTTCTACTCGGGCAGAATCCACCACAGCCGAAGGAGGCAGCACTTCTTCGCTCCTTTCTGCACGCTCAAGCACTGCAGTGCCAGAAAGCAGGTCCTCTGCAGAGTCGGTGGCTTCAATTGGCACCACGACGGCCGCTGTTGGCACCACTGAGGAAACCTCCGTCCAGAGTCCAACCACTCCCTCCTCGGCCAATCTTCTGCCACGCCGTCGGAGGCAACCTCACTGCAAGAGAGCACAACCCCACGCCCGCATTCCGGCTCTTCCACGACCGAACCGGAGCTAGCTCTGCTAGAGGAACCACCCTTCCCAGGCCAACTTCTGCCTCTTCTACTCACCACTCTTCGCTTGCCCCTACCGAGGAGACCACCGTTGCCTTCCGGGACACCAGTACTTCGGCTGAGGTCGAAGGAACTGCGGCTGAGTTCAGCAGCCCGCCACTCTCTTCGGCAACATCTCCTACTGCTGCGCAGTTGAGAACCTCGACTCTTGAGGTGACTGCTTCCACGCCAAAGAGCCCGCCTTCCACGGTGGAGACCGGTGTGACGTCTCTTGAAAGTCAAACCACGCCAACCATCAGCAAGGGTTCTTCCACGAAGGCTGAGCTGACCTCAGCAGAAGCGACCGGAACACCCTCTCCAGCATCTGAGTCTCCCTGCCCACGTCGCTTTCCATGCAGACTGTATCCTCTCGGGCTCGGGCCTCGCCGCCATCAACCCCTCCGGAGACCACCGTTGCGTCCCAAAGCACAAGTTCTTCTACTCGGGCAGAATCCACCACAGCCGAAGGAGGCAGCACTTCTTCGCTCCTTTCTGCACGCTCAAGCACTGCAGTGCCAGAAAGCAGGTCCTCTGCAGAGTCGGTGGCTTCAATTGGCACCACGACGGCCGCTGTTGGCACCACTGAGGAAACCTCCGTCCAGAGTCCAACCACTCCCTCCCTCGGCCAATCTTCTGCCACGCCGTCGGAGGCAACCTCACTGCAAGAGAGCACAACCCCACGCCCGCATTCCGGCTCTTCCACGACCGAACCGGAGCTTAGCTCTGCTAGAGGAACCACCCTTCCCAGGCCAACGTCTGCCTCTTCTACTCACCACTCTTCGCTTGCCCCTACCGAGGAGACCACCGTTGCCTTCCGGGACACCAGTACTTCGGCTGAGGTCGAAGGAACTGCGGCTGAGTTCAGCAGCCCGCCACTCTCTTCGGCAACATCTCCTACTGCTGCGCAGTTGAGAACCTCGACTCTTGAGGTGACTGCTTCCACGCCAAAGAGCCCGCCTTCCACAGTGGAAACCGGTGTGACGTCTCTTGAAAGTCAAACCACGCCAACCATCAGCAAGGGTTCTTCCACGAAGGCTGAGCTGACCTCAGCAGAAGCGACCGGAACACCCTCTCCAGCATCTGAATCTCCCCTGCCCACGTCGCTTTCCATGCAGACTGTATCCTCTCGGGCTCGGGCCTCGCCGCCATCAACCCCTCCTGAGACCACCGTTGCCTCCCAAAGCACAAGTTCTTCTACTCGGGCAGAATCCACCACAGCCGAAGGAGGCAGCACTTCTTCGCTCCTTTCTGCACGCTCAAGCACTGCAGTGCCAGAAAGCAGGTCCTCTGCAGAGTCGGTGGCTTCAATTGGCACCACGACGGCCGCTGTTGGCACCACTGAGGAAACCTCCGTCCAGAGTCCAACCACTCCCTCCCTCGGCCAATCTTCTGCCACGCCGTCGGAGGCAACCTCACTGCAAGAGAGCACAACCCCACGCCCGCATTCCGGCTCTTCCACGACCGAACGGGAGCTGAGCTCTTCTAGAGGAACCACCCTTCCCAGGCCAACGTCTGTCTCTTCTACTCACCACTCTTCGCTTGCCCCTACCGAGGAGACCACCGTTGCCTTCCGGGACACCAGTACTTCGGCTGAGGTCGAAGGAACTGCGGCTGAGTTCAGCAGCCCGCCACTCTCTTCGGCAACATCTCCTACTGCTGCGCAGTCGAGAACCTCGACTCTTGAGGTGACTGCTTCCACGCCAAAGAGGCCGCCTTCCACGGTGGAAACCGGTGTGACGTCTCTTGAAAGTCAAACCACGCCAACCATCAGCAAGGGTTCTTCCACGAAGGCTGAGCTGACCTCAGCAGAAGCGACCGGAACACCCTCTCCAGCATCTGAGTCTCCCCTGCCCACGTCGCTTTCCATGCAGACTGTATCCTCTCGGGCTCGGGCCTCGCCGCCATCAACCCCTCCAGAGACCACCGTTGCGTCCCAAAGCACAAGTTCTTCTACTCGGGCAGAATCCACCACAGCCGAAGGAGGCAGCACTTCTTCGCTCCTTTCTGCACGCTCAAGCACTGCAGTGCCAGAAAGCAGGTCCTCTGCAGAGTCGGTGGCTTCAATTGGCACCACGACGGCCGCTGTTGGCACCACTGAGGAAACCTCCGTCCAGAGTCCAACCACTCCCTCCCTCGGCCAATCTTCTGCCACGCCGTCGGAGGCAACCTCACTGCAAGAGAGCACAACCCCACGCCCGCATTCCGGCTCTTCCACGACCGAACCGGAGCTTAGCTCTGCTAGAGGAACCACCCTTCCCAGGCCAACTTCTGCCTCTTCTACTCACCACTCTTCGCTTGCCCCTACCGAGGAGACCACCGTTGCCTTCCGGGACACCAGTACTTCGGCTGAGGTCGAAGGAACTGCGGCTGAGTTCAGCAGCCCGCCACTCTCTTCGGCAACATCTCCTACTGCTGCGCAGTCGAGGACCTCGACTCTTGAGGTGACTGCTTCCACGCCAAAGAGCCCGCCTTCCACGGTGGAGACCGGTGTGACGTCTCTTGAAAGTCAAACCACGCCAACCATCAGCAAGGGTTCTTCCACGAAGGCTGAGCTGACCTCAGCAGAAGCGACCGGAACACCCTCTCCAGCATCTGAGTCTCCCCTGCCCACGTCGCTTTCCATGCAGACTGTATCCTCTCGGGCTCGGGCCTCGCCGCCATCAACCCCTCCGGAGACCACCGTTGCGTCCCAAAGCACAAGTTCTTCTACTCGGGCAGAATCCACCACAGCCGAAGGAGGCAGCACTTCTTCGCTCCTTTCTGCACGCTCAAGCACTGCAGTGCCAGAAAGCAGGTCCTCTGCAGAGTCGGTGGCATCAATTGGCACCACGACGGCCGCTGTTGGCACCACTGAGGAAACCTCCGTCCAGAGTCCAACCACTCCCTCCCTCGGCCAATCTTCTGCCACGCCGTCGGAGGCAACCTCACTGCAAGAGAGCACAACCCCACGCCCGCATTCCGGCTCTTCCACGACCGAACCGGAGCTGAGCTCTTCTAGAGGAACCACCCTTCCCAGGCCAACGTCTGTCTCTTCTACTCACCACTCTTCGCTTGCCCCTACCGAGGAGACCACCGTTGCCTTCCGGGACACCAGTACTTCGGCTGAGGTCGAAGGAACTGCGGCTGAGTTCAGCAGCCCGCCACTCTCTTCGGCAACATCTCCTACTGCTGCGCAGTCGAGGACCTCGACTCTTGAGGTGACTGCTTCCACACCAAAGAGCCCGCCTTCCACGGTGGAGACCGGTGTGACGTCTCTTGAAAGTCAAACCACGCCAACCATCAGCAAGGGTTCTTCCACGAAGGCTGAGCTGACCTCAGCAGAAGCGACCGGAACACCCTCTCCAGCATCTGAGTCTCCCCTGCCCACGTCGCTTTCCATGCAGACTGTATCCTCTCGGGCTCGGGCCTCGCCGCCATCAACCCCTCCGGAGACCACCGTTGCGCCCCAAAGCACAAGTTCTTCTACTCGGGCAGAATCCACCACAGCCGAAGGAGGCAGCACTTCTTCGCTCCTTTCTGCACGCTCAAGCACTGCAGTGCCAGAAAGCAGGTCCTCTGCAGAGTCGGTGGCATCAATTGGCACCACGACGGCCGCTGTTGGCACCACTGAGGAAACCTCCGTCCAGAGTCCAACCACTCCCTCCCTCGGCCAATCTTCTGCCACGCCGTCGGAGGCAACCTCACTGCAAGAGAGCACAACCCCACGCCCGCATTCCGGCTCTTCCACGACCGAACGGGAGCTGAGCTCTTCTAGAGGAACCACCCTTCCCAGGCCAACGTCTGTCTCTTCTACTCACCACTCTTCGCTTGCCCCTACCGAGGAGACCACCGTTGCCTTCCGGGACACCAGTACTTCGGCTGAGGTCGAAGGAACTGCGGCTGAGTTCAGCAGCCCGCCACTCTCTTCGGCAACATCTCCTACTGCTGCGCAGTCGAGGACCTCGACTCTTGAGGTGACTGCTTCCACGCCAAAGAGGCCGCCTTCCACGGTGGAGACCGGTGTGACGTCTCTTGAAAGTCAAACCACGCCAACCATCAGCAAGGGTTCTTCCACGAAGGCTGAGCTGACCTCAGCAGAAGCGACCGGAACACCCTCTCCAGCATCTGAGTCTCCCCTGGCCACGTCGCTTTCCATGCAGACTGTATCCTCTCGGGCTCGGGCCTCGCCGCCATCAACCCCTCCGGAGACCACCGTTGCATCCCAAAGCACAAGTTCTTCTACTCGGGCAGAATCCACCACAGCCGAAGGAGGCAGCACGTCTTCGCTCCTTTCTGCACGCTCAAGCACTGCAGTGCCAGAAAGCAGGTCCTCTGCAGAGTCGGTGGCTTCAATTGGCACCACGACGGCCGCTGTTGGCACCACTGAGGAAACCTCCGTCCAGAGTCCAACCACTCCCTCCCTCGGCCAATCTTCTGCCACGCCGTCGGAGGCAACCTCACTGCAAGAGAGCACAACCCCACGCCCGCATTCCGGCTCTTCCACGACCGAACCGGAGCGGAGCTCTTCTAGAGGAACCACCCTTCCCAGGCCAACGTCTGTCTCTTCTACTCACCACTCTTTGCTTGCCCCTACCGAGGAGACCACCGTTGCCTTCCGGGACACCAGTACTTCGGCTGAGGTCGAAGGAACTGCGGCTGAGTTCAGCAGCCCGCCACTCTCTTCGGCAACATCTCCTACTGCTGCGCAGTCGAGGACCTCGATTCTTGAGGTGACTGCTTCCACGCCAAAGACCCCGCCTTCCACGGTGGAGACCAGTGTGACGTCTCTTGAAAGTCAAACCACGCCAACCATCAGCAAGGGTTCTTCCACGAAGGCTGAGCTGACCTCAGCAGAAGCGACCGGAACACCCTCTCCAGCATCTGAGTCTCCCCTGCCCACGTCGCTTTCCATGCAGACTGTATCCTCTCGGGCTCGGACCTCGCCGCCATCAACCCCACCGGAGACCACCGTTGCGTCCCAAAGCACAAGTTCTTCTACTCGGGCAGAATCCACCACAGCCGAAGGAGGCAGCACATCTTCGCTCCTTTCTGCTCGCTCAAGCACTGCAGTGCCAGAAAACAGGTCCTCTGCAGAGTCGGTGGCTTCAATTGGCACCACGACGGCCGCTGTTGGCACCACTGAGGAAACCTCCGTCCAGAGTCCAACCACTCCCTCCCTCGGCCAATCTTCTGCCACGCCGTCGGAGGCAACCTCACTGCAAGAGAGCACAACCCCACGCCCGCATTCCGGCTCTTCCACGACCGAACCGGAGCTGAGCTCTGCTAGAGGAACCACCCTTCCCAGGCCAACTTCTGTCTCTTCTACTCACCACTCTTCGCTTGCCCCTACCGAGGAGACCACCGTTGCCTTCCGGGACACCAGTACTTCGGCTGAGGTCGAAAGAACTGCGGCTGAGTTCAGCAGCCCGCCACTCTCTTCGGCAACATCTCCTACTGCTGCGCAGTTGAGAACCTCGACTCTTGAGGTGACTGCTTCCACGCCAAAGAGCCCGCCTTCCACGGTGGAGACCGGTGTGACGTCTCTTGAAAGTCAAACCACGCCAACCATCAGCAAGGGTTCTTCCACGAAGGCTGAGCTGACCTCAGCAGAAGCGACCGGAACACCCTCTCCAGCATCTGAGTCTCCCCTGGCCATGTCCCTTTCCATGCAGACTGTATCCTCTCGGGCTCGGGCCTCGCCGCCATCAACCCCTTCGGAGACCACCGTTGCGTCCCAAAGCACAAGTTCTTCTACTCGGGCAGAATCCACCACAGCCGAAGGAGGCAGCACGTCTTCGCTCCTTTCTGCACGCTCAAGCACTGCAGTGCCAGAAAGCAGGTCCTCTGCAGAGTCGGTGGCTTCAATTGGCACCACGACGGCCGCTGTTGGCACCACTGAGGAAACCTCCGTCCAGCGTCCAACCACTCCCTCCCTCGGCCAATCTTCTGCCACGCCGTCGGAGGCAACCTCACTGCAAGAGAGCACAACCCCACGCCCGCATTCCGGCTCTTCCACGACCGAACCGGAGCTGAGCTCTGCTAGAGGAACCACCCTTCCCAGGCCAACTTCTGTCTCTTCTACTCACCACTCTTCGCTTGCCCCTACTGAGGAGACCACCGTTGCCTTCCGGGACACCAGTACTTCGGCGAATGTCGAAAGAACTGCGGCTGAGTTCAGCAGCCCGCCACTCTCTTCGGCAACATCTCCTACTGCTGCGCAGTTGAGAACCTCGACTCTTGAGGTGACTGCTTCCACGCCAAAGAGCCCGCCTTCCACGGTGGAGACCGGTGTGACGTCTCTTGAAAGTCAAACCACGCCAACCATCAGCAAGGGTTCTTCCACGAAGGCTGAGCTGACTTCAGCAGAAGCGACCGGAACACCCTCTCCAGCATCTGAGTCTCCCCTGGCCACGTCGCTTTCCATGCAGACTGTATCCTCTCGGGCTCGGGCCTCGCCGCCATCAACCCCTCCGGAGACCACCGTTGCATCCCAAAGCACAAGTTCTTCTACTCGGGCAGAATCCACCACAGCCGAAGGAGGCAGCACGTCTTCGCTCCTTTCTGCACGCTCAAGCACTGCAGTGCCAGAAAGCAGGTCCTCTGCAGAGTCGGTGGCTTCAATTGGCACCACGACGGCCGCTGTTGGCACCACTGAGGAAACCTCCGTCCAGAGTCCAACCACTCCCTCCTCGGCCAATCTTCTGCCACGCCGTCGGAGGCAACGTTACTGCAAGAGAGCACAACCCCACGCCCGCATTCCGGCTCTTCCACGACCGAACCGGAGTGGAGCTCTTCTAGAGGAACCACCCTTCCCAGGCCAACGTCTGTCTCTTCTACTCACCACTCTTTGCTTGCCCCTACCGAGGAGACCACCGTTGCCTTCCGGGACACCAGTACTTCGGCTGAGGTCGAAGGAACTGCGGCTGAGTTCAGCAGCCCGCCACTCTCTTCGGCAACATCTCCTACTGCTGCGCAGTCGAGGACCTCGATTCTTGAGGTGACTGCTTCCACGCCAAAGACCCCGCCTTCCACGGTGGAGACCGGTGTGACGTCTCTTGAAAGTCAAACCACGCCAACCATCAGCAAGGGTTCTTCCACGAAGGCTGAGCTGACCTCAGCAGAAGCGACCGGAACACCCTCTCCAGCATCTGAGTCTCCCCTGCCCACGTCGCTTTCCATGCAGACTGTATCCTCTCGGGCTCGGACCTCGCCGCCATCAACCCCTCCGGAGACCACCGTTGCATCCCAAAGCACAAGTTCTTCTACTCGGGCAGAATCCACCACAGCCGAAGGAGGCAGCACGTCTTCGCTCCTTTCTGCACGCTCAAGCACTGCAGTGCCAGAAAGCAGGTCCTCTGCACAGTCGGTGGCTTCAATTGGCACCACGACGGCCGCTGTTGGCACCACTGAGGAAACCTCCGTCCAGCGTCCAACCACTCCCTCCCTCGGCCAATCTTCTGCCACGCCGTCGGAGGCAACTTCACTGCAAGAGAGCACAACCCCACGCCCGCATTCCGGCTCTTCCACGACCGAACCGGAGCTGAGCTCTGCTAGAGGAACCACCCTTCCCAGGCCAACTTCTGTCTCTTCTACTCACCACTCTTCGCTTGCCCCTACCGAGGAGACCACCGTTGCCTTCCGGGACACCAGTACTTCGGCTGAGGTTGAAGGAACTGCGGCTGAGTTCAGCAGCCCGCCACTCTCTTCGGCAACATCTCCTACTGCTGCGCAGTTGAGAACCTCGACTCTTGAGGTGACTGCTTCCACGCCAAAGAGCCCGCCTTCCACGGTGGAGACCGGTGTGACGTCTCTTGAAAGTCAAACCACGCCAACCATTAGCAAGGGTTCTTCCACGAAGGCTGAGCTGACCTCAGCAGAAGCGACCGGAACACCCTCTCCAGCATCTGAGTCTCCCCTGGCCACGTCGCTTTCCATGCAGACTGTATCCTCTCGGGCTCGGACCTCGCCGCCATCAACCCATCCGGAGACCACCGTTGCGTCCCAAAGCACAAGTTCTTCTACTCGGGCAGAATCCACCACAGCCGAAGGAGGCAGCACGTCTTCGCTCCTTTCTGCACGCTCAAGCACTGCAGTGCCAGAAAGCAGGTCCTCTGCAGAGTCGGTGGCTTCAATTGGCACCACGACGGCCGCTGTTGGCACCACTGAGGAAACCTCCGTCCAGAGTCCAACCACTCCCTCCCTCGGCCAATCTTCTGCCACGCTGTCGGAGGCAACCTCACTGCAAGAGAGCACAACCCCACGCCCGCATTCTGGCTCTTCCACGACCGAACGGGAGCTGAGCTCTTCTAGAGGAACCACCCTTCCCAGGCCAACGTCTGTCTCTTCTACTCACCACTCTTCGCTTGCCTCTACCGAGGAGACCACCGTTGCCTTCCGGGACACCAGTACTTCGGCTGAGGTCGAAGGAACTGCGGCTGAGTTCAGCAGCCCGCCACTCTCTTCGGCAACATCTCCTACTGCTGCGCAGTTGAGAACCTTGACTCTTGAGGTGACTGCTTCCACGCCAAAGACCCCGCCTTCCACGGTGGAGACCGGTGTGACGTCTCTTGAAAGTCAAACCACGCCAACCATTAGCAAGGGTTCTTCCACGAAGGCTGAGCTGACCTCAGCAGAAGCGACCGGAACACCCTCTCCAGCATCTGAGTCTCCCCTGGCCACGTCCCTTTCCATGGAGACTGTATCCTCTCGGGCTCGGACCTCGCTGCCATCAACCCCTCCGGAGACGACCGTTGCGTCCCAAAGCACAAGTTCTTCTACTCGGGCAGAATCCAACACAGCCGAAGGAGGCAGCACGTCTTCTCTCCTTTCTGCACGCTCAAGCACTGCAGTGCCAGAAAACAGGTCCTCTGCAGAGTCGGTGGCTTCAATTGGCACCACGACAGCCGCTGTTGGCACCACTGAGGAAACCTCCGTCCAGAGTCCAACCACTCCTCCTCGGCCAATCTTCTGCCACGCCGTTGGAGGCAACCTCACTGCAAGAGAGCACAACCCCACGCCCGCATTCCGGCTCTTCCACGACCGAACCGGAGCTGAGCTCTGCTAGAGGAACCACCCTTCCCAGGCCAACTTCTGTCTCTTCTACTCACCACTCTTCGCTTGCCCCTACCGAGGAGACCACCGTTGCCTTCCGGGACACCAGTACTTCGGCTGAGGTCGAAGGAACTGCGGCTGAGTTCAGCAGCCCGCCACTCTCTTCGGCAACATCTCCTACTGCTGTGCAGTCGAGGACCTCGACTCTTGAGGTGACTGCTTCCACACCAAAGAGCCCGCCTTCCACGGTGGAGACCGGTGTGACGTCTCTTGAAAGTCAAACCACGCCAACCATCAGCAAGGGTTCTTCCACGAAGGCTGAGCTGACCTCAGCAGAAGCGACCGGAACACCCTCTCCAGCATCTGAGTCTCCCCTGCCCACGTCGCTTTCCATGCAGACTGTATCCTCTCGGGCTCGGGCCTCGTCGCCATCAACCCCTCCGGAGACCACCGTTGCGTCCCAAAGCACAAGTTCTTCTACTCGGGCAGAATCCATCACAGCCGAAGGAGGCAGCACGTCTTCGCTCCTTTCTGCACGCTCAAGCACTGCAGTGCCAGAAAGCAGGTCCTCTGCAGAGTTGGTGGCTTCAATTGGCACCACGACGGCCGCTGTTGGCACCACTGAGGAAACCTCCGTCCAGCGTCCAACCACTCCCTCTCTCACTGAATCCTCTCTTGCCCCTAGTGAGGAGAGCAGAACTCCACATCTGTATTCTCATTCTTCAATGAGCAAACTAGATTTCATCACTGTCCAAGGAATAACCCCACTCATTCATTCTGGTTCTTCAGCAATGTTTCCCACAGTGACCATTTTGTCTGTTACTGGTAGTGTCTCATCCTTTACTGAGAGTGCTAGTAGTCAAATGACCCTTAGATCTCATGAATCAACGATGTCTCCATCTTCTTCTATTGGAACAGGTGATACTTTATTCTCCAATTTTATTTTCCTTTTGTTTCCCTTATGCAATTGTCTTCCCGTAGGTGATATTCATGCTGTCCTCATAAGTAAAGCCGGTTTGAGAGCTCTTTTGCTGTCTTTTCTTTGGAGTTTTGGCGAAATTTGAATGTCTTTATCTTGATTTTGTAAATGTAACATAAAGTGATGGCATTGTCATTTTATAAAATTGGTTCCATGCCAATAGATCCTTTTGTTCTGATTTTAATTATTTTTAAAATTAATAATTAAAAAATGGTTATTTCCCCATATTTTATATTGATATTAGTTATAAAATATGGGTTGCTTTAAGGCTATCCTTTGTTTGGACTTTTGAACAATTAAAAAGCCCAAAATTATTTTTTTTAAAAAGGGGATGGGTATCTTTGATAACTTCAGGTATAGGAATGTTTGTAATAGTTATCTTAAGTTTTTTATTCTTTTATTAGGCGATATAGTACATCCTGTCACAGTTGGTGAAGAAGGATCAGAGTATCGAAAGACAGTCTCTATATCAACTCTGCCATCCCTGGTCTCTTTTCACACAGTGGAAACTACTAATATACTTGGTAAGTTACCTACATTTTATATGAAGGGAATTAAGTCAATTGCAAATGGTTTAAAATAACCGATGTTAATACAGGTAGTCCTCATTTAGCGAGCATTCACAGTTAACAATGGTGTTGAAGAAGTAACTTTACCTTGCATTTGCAATCTTCGCGGGTCTGTAAGCAAAGTAAGATTGTAAATGTATTTACGGTTTCACTTAGCAACTGCTCCGCATAAGGATTAGTCCGAACTGTGGTTTTTATATACATGTTGTTGCTTGGTCGTGGAAGGCTGAGCTAAAATTGAGGGAGGGATAGGAAAGTTATCAGCATCGCATTACAGGGTGAGCCACCCATTTGTATAGCAATAGCAATAGCTCTTAGACTTATATACCGGTTCACAGTGCTTTTACAGCCCTCTCTAAGCGGTTTACAGAGTCAACCTATTTGCCCCCAACAATCTGGCTCCTCATTTTACTCATCTCGGAAGGATGGAAAGCTGAGTCAACCTTGAGCCTGGTGGGATTTGAACTGCCAAATTGCAGTCATCCGGCAGTCAGCAGAAGTACTGCACTCTAACCAATGCACCTCTGAGGTATAGCATTTGAGGACCCTGTAAAGTAGTGCGAAAATAGGTTGAGATAAGGTAAGTCTGGTTTGATTTTGTGATTTCCCCCTTCCCCACTCAAATGATTGTTATTGATTAAAAGGATCAGCCTACATTTCACTTGTGGGAGTCAGAGCCCAAAAGTAAATTCTTAATATTCATTCCAGCTATCTGTTCATTGCCGGATGAAGGCCTCTTCTGCATGTTTCCAACCAATATGGTCTTTTTCCATTTGAGCCCGCAATATTTTCTGATGTTGTCCATCCATCTTGTTTTAGGTCTCTTTCATGGATGATTTTTTATCAAGGGGGATCCATTCTATGGCTGTCTTGGTCCACCTGCCATCAGTCCTTCTTGCTATGTGACCAGCCCATTTCCGTTTCCATTCTTTTACTCTTTTGATGGCCTTGCATATTTTTGTTTGTTCTCTATTCCACTTGAAGGTCGTTCTATCTTGTCTCGTGATGCTGAGCATGTATCTTTCCATGGCTCTTTGTGCCCCTGGTAGCTTTTATATCGATTGTGAGGTTAGTGTCCATGTTTCACCAGCATACGTTAGGTAGCACTCACTGATCGAACCTGAGGTTAGCCATTTCTGATAATTTCTCCTCTCCTGTCTTGGCACAATCCAGTTTACAGAATGTGACCGGGACAGAGACTTCTTTCAAATGTGGTTCCATCTTCTTTGCATTCATTTCAGTATCTTGGTTCCCAATTAGATTATTCTGTTCCCTTCTCCTACTTTAGACATCTTTGCTGTTCAGAGTTTTGCGGTGTTAATTCAGTGCCAGAAAAATAAACACGGATGATGCTTCATTTAACGTCTTTATAAACATAATAAGTAGATTTTACAAACCAGTTGTAGATTTCTCCAACATGGAGCAAACTCAGACAGAAGTAGACATGTTACAAGTTCAGAGCTTCAGCAGCAACAGCAGCTCAGAAACAGACATCAGTTTCATTTTAGTTCAGCAGGCAAGCATTATACACAGCAGAAGAGAGATGCAGTTTCATTTTCAATAGACAAACTCAGAGCTCAACATAGCTTCAGAGCTGCAGAGCTTAACATTGCTGCAGAGTTGCAGAGTCCCGCTAGGCTACTTTTAGTTTCAGTTTCCAAACAGTCCTCATTGGCTGACTTAGTTGCTATGCCTATTCATTGGATGACCTTGTTACCATGCTCTATTCCAGTTCATGAATGTACTCTGACATTTGCATGTATTTCAGATGAACTTACTGATTTAATTAAACAAACAAATTGGTAAAAGCATTGGAAATGGTTGTTGAGAAAGGCAATAAAGCTAAAAGGCAGGGATATAGCATTGTAATCTTATTAGCTGAGTTAGTTGTCAGGCTAGGTGCAGAATTTTAAGTATTTATTTATTTATTTGTTTTTGAGACCATCTGATCAGCTAATAACTTTATGGTATAAGGCTGTTGTATACTGTTTTTATTGCTGTGATGTAACTTT
Organism: Notechis scutatus; assembly: GCF_049901735.1. NCBI lineage: Eukaryota > Metazoa > Chordata > Lepidosauria > Squamata > Elapidae > Notechis > Notechis scutatus. The sequence goes on along the minus strand of NC_142009.1, from coordinate 328,225,449 downwards.
TACTGTTACTAGTTTTTGTTGGGTTAATTCTGTTTGTGTTTAGACCATTTCCACTTTGGGGCACATAATGAACAATATTTTTGTGGTTGGTTATCAACTAAGGGGTGCAGTGATTGCAATGGCAGGAAAATGTTCTCTTTACAGTAGTGCCACCTGGTGGTTCTGGTATTTATAGCCTAAAGCTAGGACATGCTACTGAACATAATCTGGGTTTGCTAAATCAGCATTTCTTTTTAACTTTTTTTCTCTAAGAAGTTACTCCTTACCACTTTTAAAAATTATGGAGGACCCCAAAAGAGTTTTGTTTGGGTTATGCTTCTCAAAAACAATCACAGTAAAAATAATATTGATGCATTCATTGCAGCTACCATTTCTCATAATTGTTTTATGGGATTTTTTTCACCATTTTCACCTGGCAAATAAGTTTGATTTGGAGGACTCTTGGAAGGGTTTTGGGGCACCCCCCATGGATCCTGGGGGGGACTATTGATTATTTGTAGCAAGATCCCTGAGTGAGAAAAGCTTACAAATATTTGCCCAGATCTATAGCCATTGTACACAGATATTAAATATCTGTCTTCGTATGAAGACATGTGCAGATCTGTGGCTCCGATTCAGCACTATTGGCAGTCTTGGAAAATATATTGAATCCCCATCTTCAGCAAACCTAACTCTGTGTTCACACAAAATATTCCATAATTCAATAATTTCTAAGAAAAATTAGGTCTCCACAATTATATATAGCATGATTTATCTATCTATCTAGTATAGTATTATCTGTCTCTCTATCTATCAATAATTGCATTTAACAATGAATTTAAGGACCATCATCAGTGAGCTGTTGGACAGTATTACTTGGTCTGTTGTGTGGATGCTTGTCTGTTTTTAAGGGGTGAGGAAACTTGGCAGGTGGGGGTATGTTTGGGGATTGTCATGTGTGTGTGAGTGTTGGGTCTGGTCTCTGGGTGTTATGTAAATTTCACTGTATGTGTATATTGTGTATATTTGTACAATGACAATAAAGTATTATTATTATCAATTTATCATCAGTTTGGAGCAGAGGTGGTATTCAGCAGGTTCTGACCAGTTCTAGAGAACTGGTAGCAAAAATTTTGAGTAGTTTGGAGAACTGGCCAATACCACCTCTGACTGGCCCCGCCCCCATCTATTCTCTGCCTCCCAATGAGTCCCAGCTGATTGGCTGGGTCTTCTTGTGTTGCCCTGTACAGGAGAACAGAGCTGGAAAGCAGGTTAGTGGGGTGGGGACGGAATGAGGATTTTGCAGTAACCTTCCCCTACCACGCCCACCAAGTCATGCCCACCAAGTCATGCCCATGAAGCCACGCCACTCCCACCAAACCACGACCACCAAACGGGTAGTAAAAGTTTTTGAATCCCACCACTGGTTAGGAGTAGTTAAGTTGTTGGGCTAGAAACCAGGATATTGTGTTTGTTGTTGTTAGCCGGCAGCAGGTGCGGATGGCTGAGGAGAGCAAGGACTCAGATGAGGGGCCAGGACCATTAGGGAGTGGACTGCTGTCTTCAGAGATTGTGCGGGCTGGCAGCAGCGATGAGGAGGTTCCCGAAGAGCCTGTGCCAAGTGCGCATGCGCGCAGGATTGCTCGCAGGAAAGAACAGCTGTAACAGCATGGGCGACTTGGGAGTAAGGCTGCAAGATAATGGCCCCTCCTTCAAGAAGATAAAAGCCAGCTGTGAAGTGAATGTTCTTTGCAGGAAGCAAAGATGTTTTGAAACTCAGCCTCATGGATATTACAGTTGGTATTTGAAGACAAAATATTTCTTCTCTGTTGTTTTTTGGCAGCCTTGCAAAAACTTGGCAAGGCTCTTTCTTTTTGGAGCTAATTAGTTGGAAGCAGCCTTTTATCTGTGAAGAAACAGGATTCATAGGTGAAACATTAAAAGGTTGTGCTGCTGCCTTTGTCTTGTGTTTGCTCTCTTGGAACCAGGTTTGGGTCAGAACAGAGTTCTAGTTTTCCTTTAGGTTGGAAACCCACCTGGTAACTAGGTCGGTTTGAAACTGGGTAACTTTGGACCAATCTTTCTCAGTCCAGACCACCTCACCAAGTTGTGGTGGGGAAAAACAGGAGGAGGGAGAATAATGTATTTCCCCTTGAATTGTAAAAACCAAAGCTGGGATATAAATTTTAAAAAAATACAGTATACAGTGATTTTTAAATATATCAAAGAGATAACTTATAAATACTAAGGACAGTCTTGCTGGCATTTGCTGGTAGAATGAAAAAGAAAAGGATGGCCAGGAGCAAAATGATGGGCTCATTTACAGCAGCAATTGGAAGCAATGTTGGGCTCATATTATTTAACTGTGTTGTTGCTAAGAGTAAACATCAGCTTTGTGCCACATAACCAATCAATTTATTAGAATTATATGCATCCTATTTGTATTTGTTGAATTTTGATATGAGCTGCAGAATCAAAATAGCCCAAATTATTTCTAACTTTCCTTCATATTTAGCTGACTTTTTTGCTGTTTGTTTCCTGATAGTTGCGCCGCAGTCAATGCATGCGGTCCTTTTTGGCATATTGAAAGATGCTTCCCTGCCTTAAGATGTTTGCAAGCAATGATTCAACACAGGCGATATTTCTATGGAGGAAAACAGGCTAGGAAAGAATAGGCATTATTTTCCTGACGCAGTCTCACTTAGGCTCAGGTAGAGCAGGGCAGGGCTACAAGTATTCTCTCTTGCATTCCTTCTGAGGCCATGAATCAAACCAGAGCTTTAAAAATAGCCCCACATCTTTTTTTCCTATTTTGCTGTTTCTGTTGCATGACAGGATACCAAATAAAAAAATATACTTGGACCTTGCCTACTACCATGATGTCTGATTGATTGGCTATAAGTACATAAACAAAACTTTTAAGTTTTTGTTCTTAGCCTGAATCAATCAATTACAGTCACTTCTTCCCAGGGGTGGGATTCAGTGGTGGTATTCAAACATTTTTACTACTGGTTCGGTGGGTGTGGCTTGGTGGGCATGACTTGGTGAGCACGGCAGGGGAAGGATACTATAAAATCTCCATTTCCACCCCACTCCTGGGGGAAGGATATACTGTAAAATCCCCATTCCCTCCCCATTCCACTAACCTGCTTTCCAGCTCCGTTCTTCTGTCCAGGGCAACAAAAGAAGACCCAACCGATCGGCTGGGACTCGGGAGACAACGAATAGATGGGGGCGGGGCCAACCAGAGGTGGTATTTACCAGTTTTCCAAACTACTCAGAATTTCCGCTACCGGTTCTCCAGAACTGGACAGAACCTGCTGAATACCACCTCTGGTGGGATTCCATCAGTGTAACAACCAGTTTGGTAATCGCACGCTTTCACAATCCAAAAATGTCTCAAGTGTCACTTGAATACAAGATTTTGTTTCTTTGCTCCTGTGATCTGATAAATATATGATAAGATTCTTTTGGGGCAGCAGTCTTGGTCAAGAAGCAGGGACACTAAAAATAACCACCCAATGTTGTTAGTTTCCTCTTCTTTTGTTCACATGATACTTGGCTGGTTTTAACATTCAGGCGTAATGTTCTTTCCTCTTTAATTCTACAAATATATTTATATTTATCATGCATACCACATATAAGTCATGGGTCTATTGTTTGGCTATTGGCACAGGAACATCTACATTTGGTATTTGAAAGATTGATGACTAGAACTGTAATGATGAATGTAATGTTGAATTATTAGGAAGTTCCCATTTGTTTCATGCAGAGAATTCAGATGTCAGGTTGTTGACTAATTGACTATGCTGGTTCTCGGTTAGATCCAGCAGGGGGATGTGTGCAATCACAGGAGATAAGTTTCAGTTTAAGCTTAGAGAAGAATGAATTTGCCGCTCCCTCAAATTTATTGTCATTCAAGCAAGCTTATTTAGTCTGCACCCCATCTGCTTTTGGGGGTGGGGGAGCTTTCAACAGGCCTTCTTCTGATGTTCAGATTGGACAGGCAGATTCAAATCTAGCAAGACATTGCCCACTATATTCTGATGCCAGGCTATATAATACTCGGTTTCCAAGGTAACAAAAACTGTAGTTCCAGTTATTGATCATGGTTGGTGATATGCTTCAATAATATTTTTTTTCTCAGCTATCTCAGCACAAATTTTATCCCAATACATTTTGATAGCCAATACTTTTAAGTAAATGATAAAGCATTTTCTTTTGTAAAGTTTTGATCTGCAAACTGATTTCATTGTAAATTATGAGATAGATTATGTAGATTATGAGGGAGAAAACTATTATAAAATCAAAGTCACCCTCGGGAGAGATCCTTCCTTCCTTCCTTCCTTCCTTCCTTCCTTCCTTCCTTCCTTCCAATTTGGAGAAAGGGCTTGCTTAGATTAGGAATATCGCTCTAATGAAATTTCCTTCCCTACCACTGTTGCCTTGATACTATGGAAGCGTCACTGTGTGTATTTAGTTTTTACTTTACTTCACTTTTACTCTCACATGGTCCAGAAAGTCAGTTTATCTTGTTACTTCATTTTTGGTTCTGTAAGTAATATTAGTAAACATCATTTATATCAGATACTACAACCATCAGATCAGGGCTGCAAAAATCCAAACACTAGAAACAGCAAAGAACTCTTCTAGTTACTTTCTTGCATCTGGATAATTTGTAAGATTTGGTCAACTTTAATCATTTTGAATCAATCCCACCAATCATTCTAAAAGGATATGGGTTCCACTATACTAGGAAAAAAAAAACCTTTTATAAAATAGCCACACACTTATATAAATATTTCTGTTATATTTATAATTGAAGACAAGAATGAAAGACAAACCTTTGCCAGTTTACCCTGCATTTCACATAGCCACATTTCAAAGGTACTTCCAGATTTGATTGATAGAGCCATGGTTAGAGCAGGGATTAGAATGCAATATTGCAGTCTAACTCACCGTTCACCACCAGGAGTTTAGTTCTGACTGGCTCACGGTTGACTCAGCCTTTGATCCTTCTGAGGTCAGTAAAATACAGACCCAGATTGTTGGGAGAAATAGGCTGACTCTGTAAACCTCATAGAAAGGGTTGTAAAGCACTACAAAGTGGTATATGGAATAGAATAGAATAAAATAGAATAGAATTCTTTATTAGCCAAGTGTGATTGGACACACAAGAAATTTGTCTTTGGTGCATATGCTCTCAGTGTACATAACTCTATATGTACATTTAATTCTAAGTGCTGTACATGTAATATAATTATTATTATATTGTAATTATATTACATGTACATATAATATAATTATACATGTAATATAATTCGAAGTGCTATTAGGAAATGGGTAGCACATAAATTTAATAAATAATAATAAATAATACAGTACCATCTCTGGTGCACTTCTCATTAATGGAGAATGCCAATTCATATGATCATTTAGGAGGCACTTGCAAAAACATAACTTTTGGCTTCAAGACAACTTCTTCCCCTATGTTTTTTTTTTTTTTCAAAGATAGACTGCTCTTGAACTTGGTGTTTCTACACAAGGAGGCATAAAAGCATTCCATCCCACCCAGATCTAAAAAAGCTTTGTAGAAATTAGACAAAACATGATTGGCAAGATCTGTTCCCATTGAAACTTAAGCACAGGTAGTCCTTGACTTACAGCACTTCATTTAGTGACCATTCAAAGTTACAACGGCACTGAAAAAAGTGGCTTATGACCATGTTTCACACTTAGGGCCGTTGCAGCTTGTGATTTACATTTGGATGCTTGACAACTGACTCACATTTATGACGGTTGCAGTGTCCCGGGGTGAGGTGATCCCCTTTTATGACCTTCTGACAAGCAAAGTCAATGGGGAAGCCAGATTCACTTAACAACTGTGTCATTAACTTAACTACCGCAGTGATTCACTTAACGAATGTGGCAAAGAAGTTGTAAAATGGGGCAAAACCTATTTAACAAATTTCTCACTTAGCAGCATAAATTGGGGGCTCAATTGTGGTCCTAAGATGGGAACTCCCTGCATTTGTCCAGTAGTTTCAGGGGAGAGTTCTCTTGCAGAGAGTGTTGAATTGATCATTCATATTAGTTTGTCACAGCCTTTTATGCTATGATGACCTTTCCAAAAGATATTTTTCTTATAGTTCCTCTTATCAAGGGTGTGAAATGAACAGCTCTAAGGAGCTTGTGTAACGCCAGAGAGAGGTGTGTCTTCTTTTCACTGTCCTGCTACAAAAATTGGACCAACCCAGCAAGAAACGGCATTATAGAGCATGATACTTGATGTAGGAATTACAACTATCTAGAAAGTTAGAGGAGAGTCAGAACAAATATTACGGTTTGGATGCGAGAAAAAAAAAAGCAGAACTTTGATTTTGTTATCTGTTTTACAACGAGCAGTTTCCAGGAAATGGGCATTTTCTTGGTCATTTTTTGTCTCTTGGGTAAGTGCAATTTAAATTTATTTGTTTATTTTGCAAATGTTGCAAGAGTTGGATTTGCCAGAAAGTGCAAATAGCATGCTGGCATATACATCTCACTGCAGTACCTTGTGCTTTAACTTTTTAAACTACAATTTGGTTTCTATTTAGGAGTGGATATATTGTAAAATACAAAACCAAATCAAAGGTCTCTCAGGTTGGTTTATTGGAGTCAATACTGACAGTTAATATCTAGAAAGTTTTAATCCTAATATATTAGTGGTGGTTGCAAATTGCTGATCAAGATACTGTAAACTGTTTAAACTTTTTAAATAGAAATCATTGACAATTCAAAATTCAGTTTTACTGTTTCTTAGAGACATACGGCTTTTTCGTTTTTCTTGTTTGCTAATCTAAAATCTAAATCTAAAATCTAATCTGAAAAAGAGAATTTTATTTAATTTACACGTTATAACCAGTACATATGGAGAGATATGACATGGTGAGGGACATTAGGATGAAGGAAAAGGGACTGTATCTATCATATTTGTATAGCCCCTCATCACACATGAAAGTAACTCATACCATATAGTGTGCCATTTCCCTTGTCCAGGTAGTCCTTGAATTACAACAGTCCATTTAATTACAGTTTGAAGTTACAATGGCACTGAAAAAGTGCAAAGAAGAGCAACTAAGTTAATTAAAGGCCTGGAGACAAAAACATGCGAAGAACGATTGCAGGATTTGGGTTTGGCCAGTCTAGAGAAATGAAGGACTAGGAGGACATGATTGCAGTATTCCAGTATTTGAGGGGTTGCCACACAGAGGAGGGGGTCATTTATCAAAGCACCAGAGGGCAGGACAAGAAACAATGGATGGAAACTAATAAAGGAGAGAAGCAACCTGGAATTAAGGATAAACTTCCTAACAGTGAAGACCATTAACCAGTGGAACAGCTTGCCTCCAGAAATCGTGGGCACTCCATCACTGGAGTATTTTTAAGAAGAGGCTGGACAGTCACTTGTCTGAAATGGTATATAGAGCCTCCTGCTTGATCAGGGGGCTGGACTAGAAGACCTCCAAGGTCCCTTCCAGCTCTATTCTGATTGAAAAAAGTGACTTATTCCACTTTTCATACTAATGACTGTGGAGCATCCCCATAGTCACATGATTTACATTTGGATGCTTGACAACTGGTTCATATTTATGACAGTGTCCTAGGGTCATATGATCATCTTTTGCAACTTCTTACAAGCAAAGACAATGGGGAAGCCAGATTCACTTAACAACCGTGTTAACTAATTTAACAACTTCCGTGACTCCCTTTAAAAAAACGTGGCAAAGAAAAGTCGTAAAATGGGACAAAACTCACTTAACAACATAAATTTGGGGCTCAGTTGTGATCATAAGTTGAGGACTATCTGTAAAATGCTGGTCTAAATGTTGAACAAGAAGAGCTATTAATTTACTAAGGTTTCATTTCCCACTGTTTGTAGTCCGCCCAGTTCAAAAATTCTGTGTACAACAAAGCATACGTACAAAAGTAAAAATTCAAAGCAGATCAAATCCACATTTGATGGATGCTCAGAACAATTAGTTAAGACTAAAGACATGACTAAAGAGCCAATTTCACATGGTAAAGGCATCAAGCCTTACTTAATCGCTAATTAACTGGGACATTTTGAGTTTTAGTTCCGCCAGGGGTATGAAGTTAGTTGGGTAACCTTGTACCGCTGCCTTTCTCTCAGCCCTGGAAAGCCACCAATTGCAAATCACTTCCAAACACCTTACCAAGAAAACAGCAGGGACTTGTCTAGCCAGACAGAAGGATTCAAAACCTTATTGAAAAAACCGAAATGGACACACACCAAAACAATGGAATAAAGTTTTCATTGCTTTACGGGGTAGCAATGGGGAGAAGACTTAAGTGTCCTTCCAAGTGCTGAAGTGTGGAGTCATGAAGAGGTCTGCACCCTTCATACAATTTGTGGTTGGGTGGGGACATTCCAATAGAATAGAATTCTTTATTGGCCAAGTCAAGCGTGATTGGACAGAACGATTCTATTTAAGAATTCTTGAGTTTGTGTTTTTATTCGATAGTGCTTAGTTTGGTCTACAAAAATGTATCCAATCTATATAGCAAAAGCAGATGTTTTAAGACAAAATGTGTTGAACGATGCCTATTTTGAAAACCAGTGACAGGCATCTTCATTCTGCTTTCTAAAAAAACAGATGGATTTGTAGATCAAAGCGGGGCCCTATCTATTTGCATCAACACAGGTAACCCTGAGGAGTTGTCTTCAAAACAATCAAGAGGGTGGCCATTAACGGTGTGATTGACACCCTGCCCTGTTTTTATATAGACAGCATTGCACATACCACATATAAGAAACAGGGATGGGGTTGGGATTGTGTGGTTACAGTTGCTGTCTTGACATTTCAACACATGCATACACCTATGGGTCGTCCTCTGTTGGGTGACGGTCAGCCAGGTAAGATTTTCACAGGCAGGTGACAAAGATGAAGGTCCATAACTAACACCATTCTTTGATTACTGTAAAAGAATTCACCTAATCCCTTTATAAACCGTCACCACCACACCTTGTAGTTGCAAATTCCACAAGTATACTTCTGCTATCAAGCTGTACAGCAGGGGTGTCAAACTCAAGGCCCGGGGGGCGGATCTGGCCCACAAGGTGCTTAGATCTGGCCCACGGGGATGCCCTGGAAATAGCGAGGGACCGGCCTGCGGCGCCTCTGCCAGCAAAAATGGAGCTTGTGAGGGCCACGTGTGGCCCCCAAGCTTCGTTTTCACTGCCAGAGGGTTGCAGGAGGCTGTCCCAGCCAAAAACAGAGTTCAGGAGCCTGTTTTCACTGGCAGAGCACTCAGGCCACCACAGGCACCCTCCCGACACAAGTGATGTCATGCTAGCCACACCCACCCTGGTCACACACCCCGGCCCTCCCGTGGTCAAACATAGCCCTGATGCGGCCCTCAATGAAATTGAGTTTGACACCCCTGCTCTACAGGATGATGTTGCAAAGGGAGAATGGGACATTTCTGCTCCATTTCTTATTACTGTGACTTAAGGATATTCTGTGAAACTTATCCCCAGGGGCTGAAGGCAGGAAAAGGAAGTGATTCTACATTCAATGTTCCCATGTTCTAGTATTTTTCAGCCATGGCAACTTTAAAATGTGTGGACTCCAACTCCCAGAATTCCCTAGTCAGGGCAATTCTGGAAGTTGAAGTCAACACAGTTGCCCTAAGAATGATTGAGAATCATTGCCTTAGTCAATGCAGAGTTAAATTTTCAGGATGGACAATTTTTGGCTACAGAGAGATGCATCCAGAGATGGCAGTCCCCAAAGTACTATGTTAAAGGAAAATCCAGATTTCATTCAATTTCATTTACCTTTAAGTTAACTAACATTTCGAGGTAGCGAAGATGATGCCATTCCAGTAACTTATTTAAGAAGAACTGTTGCAGGAACTGGGCATGGCTAGTCTAGTGAAGAGAAGGACCAGGGGAGACATGATAGCAGTCTTCCAATATTTGAGGGGCTGCAAACAGAGAGGAGGGGGTCAAGCTGTTTTCTAAAGCACCAGAAGGCCAGACAAGGAATAATGGATGGAAACTGAACAAGGAGAGATTTAACCTGGAAATAAGGAGAAACTTTCTGACAGTGAAAACAAACAACCAGTGGAACAGCTTGCCTTCAGAAGTTGTGGGAGCATCATCACTTGAGACTTTCAAGAAGAGATTGGACTCCCATCTGTCAGAATTGGTGTAAGGTCTCCTGCTTGGGCAGGGGGTTGGACTAGATGACCTACAAGGTCCCTTCCAACTCTGATTATCTGTTATCTCTTATAATTAAACAGTTTGTTTAGTATTTAAACAACTGATTTAATAATTGTGTTTATTTCACAATTATTATGTAGCTTATTTATTTAACTGTTTCCGTTATTTAACTTCCTGCTCCCATAAATATTCAGTTATCTTTCTGGAGGGCTTTCCAAGGCCTTCTGGATCAAGATATAGCTCTAGTCTAGGGCACCAAATTATGCCGTAGATGTTGCCATATACCTGGAGAATAACTCACCGTTATCAATTTCTTTTTAAGAGGTGAACAGTGCTATTAAAAAATATTTCATTTTTTTAAAAAAGCAGGTTTTCAGGAGCTGAAGATTGTAAGATCACAGTGACTTGAGGATATTTTTGAAATCAGTAGAAGAGCAATTTGGAGCACATTTATGTTTTGGAGATGGATGAGATTACAAATCTGTAGCATAATTAAATGTATAATGCCTGTTAAAAGAGCTTAACACCTTTTTTTTCTCCCATGAAAAAATCAGTAGGAAATTATGCTATTGTAATGGTAGCACTCAATGGTTGCCCTCAATTTTCACTTAATGATCATTCAAAATTACAATGACTCTGAAAAAGATGTACAACCTATGATTGCTGTAAACAATCTATGATTGTTGATTGTTGACCCCCCCAGGGTCACATGATCAAAATTTGGGTGCTTGGCAACTGGTAGGTATTTATGATGGTTGCAGTATCCCAGGGTCAATGATCATCATTTGTGACTTTCTTCTCTGGTTTCTAACAAGTAAAGGGAAGCCAGATTTGCTTAATAATTATGTGATTAATTTAACCATGTTGATTCACTTAACAACCACAGCAAAAAAGTCATAAAAGTGGACACAACTCATTTAACAACTGCCTTACTTAACAACAAAAATTCTGGTTCCAAGTGTGGTTATAAGTTGAGGACGATCTGTAATTGATACTGGTTGTTAAGCTTTGGTGATATAGACTGAGATAGATAGATAGATAGATAGATAGATAGATAGATAGATAGATAGATAGATAGATAGATGATAGATGAGAGAGAGGGAGAGAGAGATGATAGAGAGATGATAAATAGATAGATAGATAAATAGATAGAGATATAGACTGATCTATTTACCTACCTACCGACCTACCTCAGATATATGGGAAATGCTCCTCCAGATTCCCAGCCAGTTGCCAGCCTTGCTATTCCGACAGACAGACAGATGACAGGTAAAGAGAGAGATGATAGATAATAGATAATAGATAATAGTTAATAGATAGATAGATAGATAGATAGATAGATAGATAGATAGATGATAGACAGACAGATGAGAGAGAGGGAGGGGCAGAGAGATGATAGATAGATAGATAGATAGATAGATAGATAGATAGATAGATAGATAGATAGATAGATGATAGATGATAGATGATAGACAGACAGATGAGAGAGAGGGAGGGAGGGACAGAGAGATGATAGATAGATAGATAGATAGATAGATAGATAGATAGATAGATAGATAGATAGATAGATAGATAGATAGATAGACAGATAGAGAGAGAGAGTGAGGGAGATAGATAGATAGATAGATAGATAGATAGATAGATAGATAGATAGATAGATAGATAGATAGATAGATAGATAGATAGATAGATAGATAGATAGACAGATGAGAGAGAGGGAGGGAGGGACAGAGATGATAGAGAGATAGATAGATAGATAGATAGATAGATAGATAGATAGATAGATAGATAGATAGATAGATAGATAGATAGATAGATAGATAGATAGATGTGATATAGGCTGATCTGTCTGTCTGTCTGTTTACCTACCTACCTACCTACCTCAGATGTATGGGAAGTGCTCCTCTACATTCCCAGCCAGTTGCCATGCTTGCTATTCTGGACACATTAGTCCCAGAACTTTTCAAACCACCAGGATGGGGACAGGTACTTCAGATATTAAATCGAGGTAGACGGCCACATTTCTGCAAAAAGCCCTCTTGATCAAATTTCTGGAAAGGGGTTTTGAAATTAGGCCAAGTGATTATATGGAATTAGAATGAAGTCCCTCTGGATTGCATGGACCCATGATCTGATTCCAAGAAACACTGGTTCCTATGTTGGGAATGGCCCCTAAAATACACTGCTCTGAATTCACTGCATGGTATCATGCTATGGGTATAGGTGCACCTGTACCCCTTCTCGTTGTCTTTGAATTAATACAACAGGTAATAAAGCTGATATTTTTTCTTTCTGGCTGGCACCACACACACCCCTGATGCGAGCCTTGCCTGGCTGGGGTAGATTCCCAGATCTTGTCACAAACAACAGGGAAGGACTTCTCCATCCTGTTTTGGAAGGTGTGAGGCATGATAGGATTGCTAGGGGCAGAATCCACTGGTCCAGTTAAATAATGTTGTAATGTTTCCAGTTCATAGGAAATGCCTCATCAGGGAAGTCTTAATTTTCTCCCTGGTGGAAACCAGGTACATTGGGATGGCTAACAATTGCAGAGAGGAAGGCAAAAGTATTCTTCTTCCTTCTCAGGGGTCAGCCTCTAAGAAAAGCTACCTATGATTCAAGGAGAAGTTTACAATCTTCAGGACTAGGGCCATTTATTCTGACCCTCTGCGGTGCAAACTCCTTTGAAAACCCTCCCAAGTTGATGGCCATTTCCATAACTGATAATAACAAATGGATTCTGTAGCTTAAGGATTTATTACATAAGATACCTTTTTTTTTTCTTCATCCTGAAACACTCTGTCTTTAATTCCCATGATTGACTAACTTCCGTGTGTGAAAGAGAATAATCGCTCTCTGTCTGCATTTGTTGTTCTATGCCTGCATTTATCTAATATATTTGTTATTCTGTGCCTGAATTTATCTAACATGTTTCCATTTGCTCTAAGCTAAATTTGGAAAACTAATCTGTAAGCTTTCTTCATACAGTTCTCTCTTCTAGTTCCTAAAGCCACCCTAACCTGATTGGGCTGCCTCATAGGTCTACAGTAACTTCTTCTCCTTCATCTTCTTCCATATCATTCTAGTAGTGGCTCTTTTGTGCAGCTTTTCCCACTGTATAATTCTTTTTGAATGTAAAGGAATTACAGCCAGACATGTAGAAGACAGGAACTTGAGGTGGGGCTAGCTAGAGGGAGTCCCAAATATAAGAAACATGAGAAAGAAACTAAAAACAACCTTTGATAGGGTTTAGTGTAAAATGGGATACATATGAGAGATATGATAGCCTGGTGGTAAAGATACTCAGTTCCCACTTAGAAGGTTGAGAGTTGGATCCTAGGTAGCAGCAAATACTTTTCTCCTGGGCTTCAAAAAAAAAAAACAACTGCTGAGAACTCTGCATGACATGAGGAAGGGCATCCGGCCAATAATCGCTCAGCTCCACCCAGTCGCCCCAATCTACCCCAAATTAAGGGTCATAAAAAGTTTAGGTTTGGTGTAAAATGGAATACAAAGAAATATGGACAGCTTTTCAAGATTCTATTATTCCATCCTACTCTAATAATAAATAATTCATTAAATTTTTTATACTGCTTGATTCTCAGTGACCCTAAATAAAGTAGCTTTTTGACCTGGCCTATGAAACAATCCCAATATGATCCTGATCAGCTTCATGTTTATTTTATTTATTAGTTTTATTTTAGAATAGAATAGAATAGAATAGAATAACAGAGTTGGAAGGGACCTTCAAGACCCCTTCCAACTACACCACTTCAGATCACTTCGGACAAATGGTTATCCAACATGTTTTTAAAAACTTCCAGTGTTGGAGCATTTACAAACTTCTGGGGGCAAGTTGTTCCACTGATTAATTATTCTGTCAAGAAATTCCTCCTTAGTTCTAAGTTGTTTCTCTCCTTGATTAGTTTCCATCCATGGCTTCTTGTCCTGCCTTCAGGTGCTTTGGAGAATAGCTTGACTCCCTCTACTTTGTGGCAGCCCCTGAGATATTAGAACACTGCTAACATATAACTCCTAGTCCTTCTTTTCATCAGACTAGACATACCCAATTCCAACAACCGTTCTTTATATGTTTTAGCCTTCAGTCCCCTAATCATCTCCGTTGCTCTTCTCTGCACTCTTTCTAGAGTCTCAACATCATTTTTACATCGTGGTGACCAAAACTGAATGCAGTATTCCAAGTCTGGACTTACTAAGGCTTTATAGAGTGGTATTAGTACCTCGCTTGATCTTGATTGTATTCCTCTGTTAATGCAATTTAGGATTTTATTGGCTTTTTTGGCTGCGGTCACACTCTGCTAGCTCATATTTAATTGGTTGTCCACTAAGACTCCAAGATCCCTCTCACAGTTACTGCTATTAAGCCTGGTTTCACCCAGTCTATATGTGCACTTTTGGTTTTTCTTGCTTAATGTAACCTACACCACATCAGCCCACTACACTTTATACCACCCCTTTTCTGTCACATTCCCTTTGTGTTTTGCGTCATCTTCCAAGTGACTTGCTCCTTGAAGGTATGTTACTTTTTGGAGATGCCATTTTGGTCTTGGACATTGATCAGCCAGTCTCTTTCATGGATGTACCGGGCCTATTTTCAGAGCTGACACTGAACAGCGTGTTTGGAAATGTCATTTACCTTCAGGGCCTAAATGGTGCAAGGAAGTGAAAAATTGAACACTTTCTTTGATTCATGAAATTGTAACACTCCTGCGTATGCTTTTCCCCTCCCTCCCTCCCTCCCTCCCTCCCTCCCTCTGTCTCAGTTCTTTCTTCTCAGCCTTTTAGGCTGAGTTAGTGTCAAAACAGAGCAGGATATGTTTTTATAAGGAAGAAACTTTCTTGGCACAAGTTTACTTTTTTTGTGATACCATCCGTCATCTTCTAACACAACCGCAAGCCATTGACACTGAGCAGGGGATTAAGGGAGATTTTAAGCCACAAAATGCATATTGCGCCACAAAGTTTGCTTCTGTGTAACACCTAGCTTATCTAGCAATACAAGCAGTGCAGAGAAGGAAGAATGAGGAGGTTGGGGCTATTTTTGTCCTACATTTGGAATTTGAGAGGAGGGAAGAACTCCAGTTTATGTAGAAAAGTATAAGTACAGGTACTTACGACCACAATTAAACTGAGTCCAGAATTTAAGTTGCTAAGTGTGAAATTTGTTAAGTGAGTTTTGCCACATTTTACGACATTTTTAAACTACATTTGTTAAGTGAATCACTGCAGTTGTTAAATTAGTAACACCATTGTTAAGTGAATCTGGCTTCCCCGTTGACTTTGGTTGTTAGAAAGTTGCAAAAGATGATCACAGGACACTGAAACCATCATAAATATGAACTAGTTATCAAACTTCCGAATGTAAATCACATACACACGAGGATGCTGCAACGGTCATAAGTGTGAAAAATGGTCATCAGTCACTTTTTTCACTGCCGTTGTAACTTCGAACAGTCACTAAATGAACTGTTGTAAGTCGAGGACTACCTGTATAGCCATTATTCTTCAAACCTGAACTGGATTAAATTCTGAGCTATCATCTCCAGTTTAATTCAGTAAGATTAGCTCTTTCAAGAATAGACCGAATCTTGGGAAAGAAATATTTACTTGTACTTTAACTTACTTGTAGAGGAGGAAGGGGAGGAGGAGGGGGAAATAAGAACAAGAACAATGAACTTCATTCTTGTCACTCTTTAATGGAACTTCCTGGAAAATTTCTTACTGTCTTCAAGAAATGTGGTAAAATGTATATCTCCTTCCTTACTTTCTTCCCAGAAGAAGGTACATTAAGAAACACTGTTTTTAAATGGTGTCTCTTCTTGCTTTGTCAATCGTCATCTTACCACACCTCAAAATGGCAGGAGATTGCATCACGGAGTGTCAGCCCCTACCTTGAGAGGGATAGCAAAGAGGATCAAGGTCTGCATATAGCTCTCAAACTCTCTGATTGTAAAAGTTAGCCCAATCCTATGTTAAAATCTGTTTTCTAACTTTCTATCATTTTAAGTTTCCTATAAAACAGGGGTGTCAAACTCAAGGCCCATGGGCCTGCCCTGGAAACAGCGAAGGTCTGGCCCGCGGTTCTCTGCTAGGGAAAATGGAGCTCATGCGGCCTCCCAAGCTCCGTTTTTGCTGGCGGAGGGCTGCAGGAGGCCCTCGCAGCCAAAAACGGAGCCTCGATGAGTGACACGGAGCTGGCCACGCCCACCCTGGCCACGCCCCTAGCCCCTCGAGGTGAAACACAACCCTGATGCTGCCCTCAATGAAATTGAGTTTCATTGCTTAATGTTTCACCCCTGCTTGAAACGGTTTCTGATTTTCCACTACATTCGCCGTGTCATATTGAATCCTTTCAAATTCTTTTTTAATTTCTGAATTGATTTTATTCTTATAAGGTTATCGATAATTTAGTTTCAACAAGTTCTTGCATTTGCTAGCAAAAAAAAGCTCATTCCAAATACCCATTTGAAATTTGAATGTCAGAGCAGACTGAATTTTACAGATACTTCTTCCAGCAAAACCCACTGCTCGTACTCCGATTGATTTGGCTGAAAGAGAAAAGCGTGAATTTAAATCAAGGCAGATTTCCAACCTTTGACCTAGAGCCAGCATAAAGGATGGTTGTATGATTCTAAATAATAACAGAATGTTCTTTTGAGAAAAAGGTCAGGACAAAAAGAGGGTATTATGGTTGTGTATTTTAAAGCTTGGAGAATGAGGAAGAGATAACAAGCTCAAACAAACAAACAAACAGAGATACACGTTGCGTATGTGTGCTTATTGTTTGAATTGGCTTCTTTGTATTGTTGCTCTTGGACAGAGTCTGTACAAATATTGTGATTTGTTGCTGTAAGGTTAACTTTGTTTCCAAAAATGAAGATATTACATGGTCAGGTTTTTTAGGCTAGCAATTTCCTTTCCTGTTACCAACACTATACCATGCTTACCCTTGCAGTTGATTGAATATAATTTATCACATCTATTTTTCCTGATGAAAACAGCATTTTGCTCCCTCGGGGTTGGGTCAAAAATGGCAGGATGGCAGGAGCAATGACTCAACTGAAACCTACCCCTTTGAATATGTGTTGACATCACAGCCACATAAAAGGGATGCGGCCTGATTTGTTGTATTGGCATTTTTAACACACACACTGGTTCACTTACACTGCCCTATACCATTTCAGAGAAATGGTTATCCAATCTCTTCCAGTGTTAGAACATCCCCAACTTCTGGAGGCAAGTTGTCCCACTGATTAATTGTTCTAACTCTCTGGAAACTTTTTCTTAGCTCTAGATTCGTACTCCCATTGATTAGTTTCCATCCATTGCTTCTTGTCCTGCCTTCAGGTGCTTTGAAGAATAGGTTGACCCCTTCTCCTCTGTGGCAGCCCCTTAGATATTGGAAGACTGCTACCATGTCACCCCTAGTCCTACTTTTCATTAAACTAGACATACCCAATTTCAGCAACGGTTCTTTATATGTTTTAGCCTCCAGTCCTGTAATCATCTTTGATCATACACTCAACCAGTGTTTTAGCATCTTATGCGAACTGGGCCATGATAAGGCCAGTGATAGCATCAGAAGATATCCTGGAGTCCTTACTGTATATTCCTTCTCCTTGCTGAATACAGGAACCTCACACCTTCAACATCTTTGACACAGGGCAATTCAACTTCCATTTAAAAACATGTAATTGAGGAGGTGACCCATCTACCAGGGCAGTCTACTTCATGAATAGCATGTCCCATTGAATAGCTTTTTTTTCTTTAATTCCGATCTCTTTTCCTAGCCTCCAGCCTAGCCCTCTAAAACAGGTTTTCAAGGCACATCATAATCTATATAGAACTTTTTGGAAAATGAGAAAAACCAAAACTGACATCCATCTCTGGATTATAGAAGTGAAATTATTTTTTTACCGGGAGAAAAAAAGGGATTCAGGATGAACCCTTCCTTTTTGGGTTGTTTTTTTTTACTGGCACATTGCAGGATTAAGAGGGAAGTGACACTTTATTATAGGGATAATCTCTGTGTCTTGCAGCTAATATTATAGAACAGAATGTGATCAAACAAAAAGAAGACGTTGATATGGGAAAAGAGGATTCAGGTGATTAGTTAAATGTCAGATTGAGGATTGGATTAGGCTCTAAAAAAAAATTCATCCAAGAATCCCTTCTAAATTGTACTAATCCAGTGATCTATTGGCTTCTCCCTAAGCAAACTAAGCTCAGACTTATTATACAGGCAGTCCTTGACTTAACAACAATTTGTTTAGCAACCATTCAAAGTTACAACAGCACTGAAAAGGGGACTTGTGACCAGTCCTCGCACTTACAACCGTTGCAGCCATCCCCACAGTCACATGATCAAAATTCAGGTGCTTCACATTTGGTTCACATTTACAAGGGCTGCAGTGTCTCAGGGTCACATGATCACTATTTACAATCTTCCCAGCTGGGTTCTGACAAACAAAATAGAATAGAATAGTTAATAGAATTCTTTATTGGCCAAGTGTGATTGGACACACAAGGAATTTGTCTTGGTGCAAATGCTTTCAGTGTACATAAAAGAAAAGATACATTCGTCAAGAGTAATTGGGGAATCAATTGGGGAAGCTGGTTTCTCTTAGAAACCCAATGATTCATTCAACAACTTCCGTGATTCACTTAACAATATTGGCAGCACAACACATAGACATATCATGGCCTTCCCATCACTACCCACATTGCTGCATTCTAGACTAGGTTTAGTTTGTAGTTGGTCTTTAAGAGCAGCCCCATTGCAATAGTCCAAGGGTGTCAGACTCAAGGCCCATGAAGCCATCCTGGAAAATGCAAGGGGCTGGTCCATGCTGCTTCGGCCCAGTCTATTCAATGCAAAGAGGAAAGATCGGGCCAGCGTCGCTTTGGCCGGGTCTACCCAATGTGAAGAGGAAACATGCCAGCAGTTTGGGGAGTGGTGTCAAGTTGGCCATACCCACCCAGTTGGCCACACCCACCCAGTCAGCCACACCTGCCTGACCTCTCCAAGGTCAACCACAGCCCTGATGTGGCCCTCAATGAAATTGAGTCTGACACCCCTGCAATAGTCCATCTGTGAGGTGGCTAGATGGCACTAATTAACCATCCACTCCACCTAATATCCTCATTTAAAGATATCAATTTTGTTCTTTCAAACTTCACTCTCAGAAGCCCAAATATGGCTCCCTGTCTGAAGATTGGTGACTTCCAGTGAGATGGAGCAAGCCTAACATAAATGTACCCTACAGCTTTATAATATACCACATAACTTAACCATACTATATTGTTTTATATTTGTGTGTGTGTGTGTGTACAGTATATGTGTATGCATGTGTATATGTATGTGGTATAGTGTGGCATGTAAGCTTAGACACTTTAGTAGTTTATGGTTCAGGGGTGTGTGAAGCCAGAAAATTAAACAATGCAAAAAACAGGTTAAGCATAGCATGTGAATGCAATATATTGTGTTTAAAGTAGGTTTCATAGCTCAGGGTAGAGACAGGTTTGGCAGGCAGAAAATCCCAATTTTAAATAATCAAACAATGCAAACAACACACCTTTCTCTGAGTTCCTGCAAAGCCAGAGAAAGTAACCTTTTATGCACTAGAAAGCATCACACCGAAAAAGGGCGTTGGTACTTACCTGATACGCCCGTTCTCTGTGAGCTGTGAAGAGCATCCAGAAGTGGGAGGTGCTTCAGTCTCTTCTGGAAAGGCTGGGCTTAAAACTCCGGGACGCTCCTCCTCCTCCACGGGACGCCTCCTCAGCGTCCCACAGTTTTGCAAAGACTGAGTGCCAAAGTCCAGGACTCATCACCTAATCTAGATCCCTGACTGGAATGGAACCCCACCAGATGGAAAGAAATGGGTGGGGCTGGATACTTTTCACAGCTCACAGAGAACGGGCGTATCAGGTAAGTACCAATGCCCTTTCTCCCATGAGCTGTTCAGAGCATCCAGAAGTGGGACATACCAAAGCTTGGCCTGTGCTTAGGGAGGGACTCCGTCTGGATCGAAATCCACTCCTAAACTCTGTGGACCCTCTGCAGGACTCTTCTGCCAAATGAAGCGTCTGCTGAGGCATAGACATCAATTTTATAATTTCTGACAAAGGGAGATGGTGAAGCCCAAGTTGCCGCTCCGCAAATTTCGTCTATGGAAGCCCGTGTGGCCCATGCAGCTGATATTGCCGCACTCCTTGTTGAGTGGGCTGCAGTGCCCTTAGGAACTGAGATGGACTGGCATTCGTAACTTTTAGCTATGGTGGCTCTCAACCATCTACCGATGGTCGTCGCCGACACCTTTTGCCCTAAAGTGGATGGGTTGAAGGATAGGAATAGAGCCTCAGATTTTCAAAATGCCGCCGTGCGGTCTAGATAGATGCCTAAGGCCCTTCGAACATCAAGTCGATGCCATTGATGCTCCAGTCTATGAGATGGTTTCGGACAAAAATTTTGGAGGCACCAACTCTTGCGCTCTGTGGAAGGCTGAATTTACTTTAGGAGTGGACGGTGGATCCAATCGGAGAATCATTCTGTCCGCATGACAAACGCACAGGTCCTTTCTCATTGACAATGCTGCCAATTTGGAAATCCTCCTTGCTGATGTGATTGCAATTAGGAAGGCCACCTTATATGTCAGGAATTTAAGACTATCGGTTCTTAAAGGCTCGAACGGGCCAGTTGCAAGTGCGGTTAACACCTTGTTGAGGTCCCAGGTGGGATAGCAGTGAATTACAGGAGGTCGTAAGTTTGCAGCACCCTTAAGAGAGGTGCGGACATGTGGATGGTGCACTATGGACCGGAGGTCACCCCAGGCTATCACCGAGGCTAAAGCCGCCACCTGTCTGCGTAAAGTATTTGGCTTACCTTCCCATAGAATAACTATGCTCCCTTCATTATCTCACAAGCATGGGTGGGCTTCAAATAATTTAACAACCAGTTCTTCCTGGTTGCCCAGTGGCCATGGTGGGCGTGGCCTAGTTGGCCTACTACACCACCCTGGGAGTGAAAACAGGCTGCCGAGTGGGGCACTGCGTCCCCCACACCCCATTTTTGACCTAGTAGGCCTCCCTGCACCACCTTGGGAATGAAAATGGGCCACAGGGGGGCTGTTTTTCGCCCTCCCCGGACTCTGGAGGCTTTCCTCGAGCCTCCGGGAGGTCCATTTTCACCCCTGGGCTCTGGAGGCTTTCCTCAAGCCTCTGGGAGGCCCATTTTTCACCCTCCCCGAGCTTCCACATGGGCCCTGCACTTACCTGTGATCCAAAATGGGCCATGTGGGGACTCCTGGGAGGGGCGGGATGGGGTGGGCGGGGCCAGCCAGTCGTTGGAACTACCTGTTTGCTGAGCCAGATGTAACATTAACATCCGGTTCGGCCAAACTGGCACAAAACGGCTGAAGCACACCCCTGCTTACAAGGTTAGGCCTCCACGACATTTTATTTGTTTGTTGTTTGATTTCTATAGCCACCCATCTCCACAAACAACCCTGGGCAGCTCAAATATTGTTTTCATCTCATCTTCACCTGCCACAGAGGCAGCTTAATTCAACTTTAGAGGCAGTGCTAAAATAGTTTTCTTCTCTTCTTCCAGCACCGCTTTCAATGTATGAATGATTTATAGCGGTCCATTGATAAAGTTGGTGATAATATAGTCAGGTAATCTGACCAGAACCTATGGCTCATGTGGGGATGTTGTGGGCATGTCATCTTTCCTAGGCCACTGGCAACTGCCCTCCTTGGCTCTTTTGGATTCAAGTGCAGGACAAACTGAACACCTGGCTTCCACAGTGACATCAACCTGCGTAATACCTGACCCGTGCTTTGGAAAATGCCAGTCTGATATTTCCAGATTAACTTGCTTGTCAAAGAATACTAGCCCTGTTTTTAAAACACAAGGAAGGATAGTAGACATTTATGTAAGAAAACAAAACTAGTGTTCTCCATTCCCTAGAGAAAGCACTAGCCTACATCGTAGATTTATTTGTTTTATTTCTGTTTTTGCTTTAATTGGGGGCAATGTTATTTCACCTACCCGCATAATACTACTAGGTGCTGCTGACCGTGAGCATTCACAGCCAGCATTGACATTGGCTTGAACATCCATCTATGTGAGATAAATGGGAGCAGGGATAAAAGTTGCAAGAGGTCCCAGGTCCCAGGTCACAAGTACATTTATATGGCAAAGGGAGAAAGAGAGAGAAGTTGACTAGTATTCCTCATAATCCCTCCACCACGTTGGTGACCTGAATCATGGGTTATTTATGAAGTCTTCTGGAAGAAAGCTGGTGTAAAGGGAGGTAGAAAACATGGGCAAAAGAACACAACTTTTAACTGATAAAAGAGACCGTAAATGAAATCTCAAGAGCCAAATTGGTGTAGTGGTTAAGGCAACAGGATAGGAGTTACTGCCAAGATCCTGTGTTCTAGTCCTGCTTTAGGCATGAAGTTGACTCGGTGAGTTTGGGCCAGCCTCTCTCTCTTAGTCTTAGGCAAGGCAAGGACAAACCACTTCTGAAAATAGTGCCAAGAAACCTAGAGGAATTGGTCCAGGCAGTCACCAGAAATCAGTAATGACTCAGACCCCCAAATTTGAGCCCTGGGAAAAGAAGGGAGCCTAAGAAAGATTTAATGTACTGTCATGTTATAAGAAAGGACAGAAGAAACTTGGCACTCTGCAATAAAGCAGAGTCTAATAAACCTTATGAAGTTTTATTTCCTGACCTAGCCAACTTTGATGTACTAACACCTGAATCCAAAAGTAATTAAGGAACATGCTATTGGCTGAGACAGAGGGATATATTTGGGCAATTTGAAAGGTATCTGAATCCTTCTCCCGTTCCATCCCATCCCCAAATCACTCAATTCCAGTAATGTTGACAGGGGAGGGAAAAGAAACATATTCAAAGTAATCCACTTTTTGAGGCCTTTAACTTGTCCTGAATACAGTTGTAAGGGCAGTACCCCTTCCCAGCCCTGCTGCTAAGAAAGAACTGGGCCCTGTACTTACCTTCCACATGGGCCCTGTACTTACCTGTGATCCAAAATGGGCCATGTGGGGATGTAATTTATGCTGGTATATTTTTTTGCTGAGTGAAGGACTGAAGGAATGTATTGTAAGGTGATTGTGGTATTTATTTATTTTTTTGCCTTTTATTTAGGACTTTTATTTGGGTAATCCTTGTTTAGTAACTGCCTTATTTAGTGACCATTGTAAAACTACATGGTGGATGAAATGATGGGATGAAAAAGTAACTTTGCGAGCAATCTTTGCATTTAAAACCTTCACAGGTCTATTAATCAAGGGAAAGTTGAAGATCACCACGGTTTCACTTAGTGACTGCTTCACTTAATGATTGAATTGCTGGTCCCAACTGAGGTTATAAAATGAGGACTATAGCGAAAAGGCCTTAGCTTAAGGATAGACCATATCACTGCATCCAGGTTCTCAGTTTCTAACTTATCTGGTGAAATTCAAAGACAATGTGGTACAATGCTTAACCCTCTCCAGTCACAGAAGCTTTCTGGTGAATTTAGCCCAATCTTTCTCTCTCACCCCAAGATAATAAATAGAGTTTTATGTGAAAAATAGGAAGAAGGAAGGCTATTTGAATGAACAGTGAAATATACAACCAATAAATAAACATATTCAATTATAATAAATATAACTTGAATATCACTGTCTAACCTCATGAAAATCAGTAGCTAAGAAAAATAAGACAGGGAAAGACCAACAAATGCCTCAAACAAATACAGAGGAAATTAATATACTTAATCAAATTGATGAAGGAAGGAAATCCATAGAATTACAAACCGATCTGCATGGTCAAAGGTATCAAAAAGTAAAGAAACATCCATGCAAACAAAAAGAATGAAAACTTTACTAAGTCTTATGTTCTATTAGCAAATTGCAGTTTAAAACCTTTGTTCTGTCCTTCATACTACATTAATTTTAATACAAATTATTTATATCCTTTCAGCACCAACAGGAACAGTAAAGGGAACAAGTACATCGGAAACATCCTCCACTGCCACAAGCAAACAGAGCATGAAAACAAGTAGTGTATACACCAAATCAGAAACAGCCACATCTCCTACAGAGGACAGAGGGCTATCCATGTTTTTTACAGTCAGCTCTACGAAGGCTATTAGCACTTCAGAAACCATCACGTTAGAAACCACAACAAAAGCAACATCGGCTTCTACCCCAAAGAGTATAGGACACTCGACAACTATCCCAGAGAGACCACCATGCCTGAATACATCACATCTGAAACAGCGATGGCTCCGACAGAGAGCACTACAGCTTCAGGAAAGAGTAGCATGATGACTTATCCCACTATGGAAACCACAAGTACCATTCCAGAGAGCATAGCAGTCTCCGCAGCATTCCCAGCAACCACCTTGACTGCGTCCACCACGTCACAAATTAGCACATCAGTCCCAGAGACCACAAAGCCCTCCAGCTCTTCCCCAGAGAGCTCCTCAAATAGTAGTAGTACAACAAAAACCACTACTCAACTTCCAAAGACCAAGGAATACTTAACTACTTCTGCACAAACCTCCACGTTGGAAACCACTACAACACCAACAGCCACTTCAGACACCACAATGACTTCCAGCTCTATAAAGACTACTACCTCTTCAGAAACCACTACTCCACATCCTACCACCACAAAACACTTAACTATATCTCCAGAGGCCACCACACCTGTATCCGTCACGTCAGAAGCAGCCAGCTCTCCAATGAGTACACTGCCTTCTACGGCATCAGCAAAGGCCAAAGTAACTTCTTCCATTTCGAAAACCACAACACCAACTCCAGAGGGCACAGTGTCCTCTACAGGTTTTTCAGAGACTAGCATGACTCCGACGAGTCCGCCAATGACCACCGCTTCTGCTTCGTCAAGTAGTGTGACATCTATAACTCCCACAAGCAGTTCCAGCCTTCTTTCTACCCCCGAGCAAACGTCCCCCTCTGGCCCAGAGACCACAAAGCACTCCAGCTCTTCCCCAGAGAGCTCCTCAATTAGTAGTAGTACTACAAAAACCACTACTCAGCTTCCAACGACCAAGGAATACTTAACTACTTCTGCACAAACCTCCACGTTGGAAACCACTACAACTCCAACAGCCACTTCTCCCCCAGAGGCCACAATGACCTCCAGCTCTATAAAGACTACTACCTCTTCAGAAACCACTACTCCACATCCTATCACCACAAAACACTTAACTATTTCTCCAGAGGCCACCAGACCTGTATCCGTCACGTCAGAAGCAGCCAGCTCTCCAATGAGTTCAGTGCCTTCTACGGCATCAGCAAAGGCCAAAGTAACTTCTTCCATTTCGAAAACCACAACACCAACTCCAGAGGGCACAGTGTCCTCTGCAGGTTTTTCAGGGACTAGCATGACTCTGACGAGTCCGCCAATGACCACCGCTTCTGCTTCGTCAAGTAGTGTGACATCTATAACTCCAACAAGCAGTTCCAGCCTTTTTTCTACTACCGAGCAAATGTCCACCTCTGGCCCAGGAACCACAATGCCCTCCAGCTCTTCCCCAGAGAGCTCCTCAATTAGTAGTAGTACTACAAAAACCACTACTCAGCTTCCAACGACCAAGCAATACTTAACTACTTCTGCACAAACCTCCACGTTGGAAACCACTACAACACCAACAGCCACTTCTCCCCCAGATACCACAATGACTTCCAGCTCTATAAAGACTACTACCTCTTCAGAAACCACTACTCCACATCCTATAACGACAAAACACTTAAGTATTTCTCCAGAGGCCACAACACCTGTATCCGTCACGTCAGAAGCAGCCAGCTCTCCAATGAGTTCAGTGCCTTCTACGGCATCAGCAAAGGCCAAAGTAACTTCTTCCATTTCGAAAACCACAACACCAACTCCAGAGGGCACAGTGTCCTCTACAGGTTTTTCAGAGACTAGCATGACTCCGACGAGTCCGCCAATGACCTCCGCTTCTGCTTCGTCAAGTAGTGTGACATCTATATCTCCCACAAGCAGTTCCAGCCTTTTTCCTACCCCCGAGCAAACGTCCCCCTCTGGCCCAGAGACCACAAAGCTGTCCAGCTCTTCCCCAGAGAGCCCCTCAATTAGTAGTAGTACTACAAAAACCATTACTCAGCTTCCAAAGACCAAGGAATACTTAACTACTTCTGCACAAACCTCCGCGTTGGAAACCACTACAACAGCAACAGCCACTTCTCCCCCAGAGACCACAATGACCTCCAGCTCTATAAGGACTACTACTTCTTCAGAAAACACTACTCCACATCCTACCACCACAAAACAATTAACTATTTCTCCAGAGGCCACCACACCTGTATCCGTCGCGTCAGAAGCAGCCAGCTCTCCAATGAGTTCAGTGCCTTCTACGGCATCAGCAATGGCCAAAGTAACTTCTTCCATTTTGAAAACCACAACACCAACTTCAGAGGGCACAGTATCCTCTACAGGTTTTTCAGAGACTAGCATGACTCCGACGAGTCCACCAATGACCACCGCTTCTGCTTCGTCAAGTAGTGTGACATCTATAACTCCCACAAGCAGTTCCAGCCTTCTTTCTACCCCCGAGCAAACGTCCCCCTCTGGCCCAGAGACCACAAAGCACTCCAGCTCTTCCCCAGAGAGCTCCTCAATTAGTAGTAGTACTACAAAAACCACTACTCAGCTTCCAACGACCAAGCAATACTTAACTACTTCTGCACAAACCTCCACGTTGGAAACCACTACAACACCAACAGCCACTTCTCCCCCAGAGACCACAATGACCTCCAGCTCTATAAAGACTACTACCTCTTCAGAAACCACTACTCCACATCCTATCACCACAAAACACTTAACTATTTCTCCAGAGGCCACCACACCTGTATCCGTCACGTCAGAAGCAGCCAGCTCTCCAATGAGTTCAGTGCCTTCTACGGCATTAGCAAAGGCCAAAGTAACTTCTTCCATTTCTAAAACCACAACACCAACTCCAGAGGGCACAGTGTCCTCTACAGGTTTTTCAGAGACTAGCATGACTCCGACGAGCCCGCCAATGACCACCGCTTCTGCTTCGTCAAGTAGTGTGACATCTATAACTCCCACAAGCAGTTCCAGTCTCCTTTCTACCCCTGAGCAAACATCCACCTCTGGCCCAGAAACCACAATGCCGTCCAGCTCTTCCCCAGAGAGCTCCTCAATTAGTAGTAGTACTACAAAAACCACTACTCAGCTTCCAACGACCAAGGAATACTTAACTACTTCTGCACAAACCTCCACGTTGGAAACCACTACAACACCAACAGCCAATGCTCCCCCAGAGGCCACAATGACCTCCAGCTCTATAAAGAATACTACCTCTTCAGAAACCACTACTCCACATCCTATCACCACAAAACACTTAACTATTTCTCCAGAGGCCACCACACCTGTATCCGTCACATCAGAAGCAGCCAGCTCTCCAATGAGTTCAGTGCCTTCTACGGCATCAGCAAAGGCCAAAGTAACTTCTTCCATTTCGAAAACCACAACAACAACTCCAGAGGGCACAGTGTCCTCTACAGGTTTTTCAGAGACTAGCATGACTCCGACGAGTCCGCCAATGACCACCGCTTCTGCTTCATCAAGTAGTGTGACATCTATAACTCCCACAAGCAGTTCCAGTCTCCTTTCTACCCCCGAGCAAACATCCACCTCTGGCCCAGAAACCACAAAGCCGTCCAGCTCTTCCCCAGAGAGCTCCTCAATTAGTAGTAGTACTACAAAAACCACTACTCAACTTCCAACGACCAAGGAATACTTAACTACTTCTGCACAAACCTCCACATTGGAAACCACTACAACACCAACAGCCACTTCTCCCCCAGAGACCACAATGACCTCCAGCTCTATAAAGACTACTACCTCTTCAGAAACCACTACTCCACATTCTATCACCACAAAACACTTAACTACTTCTCCAGAGGCCACCACACCTGTATCCGTCACGTCAGAAGCAGCCAGCTCTCCAATGAGTTCAGTGCCTTCTACGGCATCAGCAAAGACCAGAGTAACTTCTTCTATTTCAAAAACCACAACACCAACTCCAGAGGGCAATGTGTTCTCTACAGGTTTTTCAGAGACTAGCATGACTCCGACGAGTCCGCCAATGACCACCGCTTCTGGTTCATCAAGTAGTGTGACATCTATAACTCCCACAAGCAGTTCCAGTCTCCTTTCTATCCCTGAGCAAACATCCACCTCTGGCCCAGAAACCACAAAGCCGTCCAGCTCTTCCCCAGAGAGCTCCTCAATTAGTAGTAGTACTACAAAAACCACTACTCAGCTTCCAACGACCAAGGAATACTTAACTACTTCTGCACAAACCTCCACGTTGGAAACCACTACAATAGCAACAGCCACTTCTCCCCCAGAGACCACAATGACCTCCAGCTCTATAAAGACTACTACCTCTTCAGAAACCACTACTCCACATCCTATCACCACAAAACACTTAACTACTTCTCCAGAGGCCACCAGACCTGTATCCGTCACGTCAGAAGCAGCCAGCTCTCCAATGAGTTCAGTGCCTTCTACGGCATCATCAAAGACCAGAGTAACTTCTTCTATTTCAAAAACCACAACACCAACTCCAGAGGGCACAGTGTCCTCAACAGGTTTTTCAGAGACTAGCATGACTCCGACGAGCCCGCCAATGACCACCGCTTCTGCTTCGTCAAGTAGTGTGACATCTATAACTCCCACAAGTAGTTCCAGCCATTTTTCTACCACCGAGCAAATGTCCACCTCTGGCCCAGGAACCACAATGCCCTCCAGCTCTTCCCCCGAGAGCTCCTCAATTAGTAGTAGTACTACAAAAACCACTACTCAACTTCCAACGACCAAGGAATACTTAACTACTTCTGCACAAACCTCCACGTTGGAAACCACTACAACTCCAACAGCCACTTCTCCCCCAGAGACCACAATGACCACCAGCTCTATAAAGACTACTACCTCTTCAGAAACCACTACTCCACATCCTATCACCACAAAACACTTAACTACTTCTCCAGAGGCCACCACACCTGTATCCGTCACGTCAGAAGCAGCCAGCTCTCCAATGAGTTCAGTGCCTTCTACGGCATCATCAAAGACCAGAGTAACTTCTTCTATTTCGAAAACCACAACACCAACTCCAGAGGGCACAGTGTCCTCTACAGGTTTTTCAGAGACTAGCATGACTCCGACGAGCCCGCCAATGACCACCGCTTCTGCTTCGTCAAGTAGTGTGACATCTATAACTCCCACAAGTAGTTCCAGCCATTTTTCTACCACCGAGCAAACGTCCCCCTCTGGCCCAGAGACCACAAAGCACTCCAGCTCTTCCCGAGAGAGCTCCTCAATTAGTAGTAGTACTACAAAAACGACTACTCAGCTTCCAACGACCAAGGAATACTTAACTACTTCTGCACAAACCTCCACGTTGGAAACCACTACAACTCCAACAGCCACTTCTCCCCCAGAGACCACAATGACCTCCAGCTCTATAAAGACTACTACCTCTTCAGAAACCACTACTCCACATCCTATCACCACAAAACACTTAACTATTTCTCCAGAGGCCACCACACCTGTATCCGTCACGTCAGAAGCAGCCAGCTCTCCAATGAGTTCAGTGCCTTCTACGGCATCATCAAAGACCAGAGTAACTTCTTCTATTTCGAAAACCACAACACCAACTCCAGAGGGCACAGTGTCCTCTACAGGTTTTTCAGAGACTAGCATGACTCTGACGAGTCCGCGAATGACCACCGCTTCTGCTTCGTCAAGTAGTGTGACATCTATAACTCCAACAAGCAGTTCCAGCCTTTTTTCTACCACCGAACAAATGTCCACCTCTGGCCCAGGAACCACAATGCCCTCCAGCTCTTCCCCAGAGAGCTCCTCAATTAGTAGTAGTACTACAAAAACCACTACTCAACTTCCAACGACCAAGGAATACTTAACTACTTCTGCACAAACCTCCACGTTGGAAACCACTACAATAGCAACAGCCACTTCTCCCCCAGAGACCACAATGACCTCCAGCTCTATAAAGACTACTACCTCTTCAGAAACCACTACTCCACATCCTATCACCACAAAACACTTAACTACTTCTCCAGAGGCCACCACACCTGTATCCGTCACGTCAGAAGCAGCCAGCTCTCCAATGAGTTCAGTGCCTTCTACGGCATCATCAAAGACCAGAGTAACTTCTTCTATTTCGAAAACCACAACACCAACTCCAGAGGGCACAGTGTCCTCTACAGGTTTTTCAGAGACTAGCATGACTCCGACGAGCCCGCCAATGACCACCGCTTCTGCTTCGTCAAGTAGTGTGACATCTATAACTCCCACAAGTAGTTCCAGCCATTTTTCTACCACCGAGCAAATGTCCACCTCTGGCCCAGGAACCACAATGCCCTCCAGCTCTTCCCCCGAGAGCTCCTCAATTAGTAGTAGTACTACAAAAACCACTACTCAACTTCCAACGACCAAGGAATACTTAACTACTTCTGCACAAACCTCCACGTTGGAAACCACTACAACTCCAACAGCCACTTCTCCCCCAGAGACCACAATGACCTCCAGCTCTATAAAGACTACTACCTCTTCAGAAACCACTACTCCACATCCTATCACCACAAAACACTTAACTACTTCTCCAGAGGCCACCACACCTGTATCCGTCACGTCAGAAGCAGCCAGCTCTCCAATGAGTTCAGTGCCTTCTACGGCATCAGCAAAGGCCAAAGTAACTTCTTCCATTTTGAAAACCACAACACCAACTCCAGAGGGCACAGTGTCCTCTACAGGTTTTTCAGAGACTAGCATGACTCTGACGAGTCCGCGAATGACCACCGCTTCTGCTTCGTCAAGTAGTGTGACATCTATAACTCCAACAAGCAGTTCCAGCCTTTTTTCTACCACCGAACAAATGTCCACCTCTGGCCCAGGAACCACAATGCCCTCCAGCTCTTCCCCAGAGAGCTCCTCAATTAGTAGTAGTACTACAAAACCACTACTCAACTTCCAACCACCAAGGAATACTTAACTACTTCTGCACAAACCTCCACGTTGGAAACCACTACAACTCCAACAGCCACTTCTCCCCCAGAGACCACAATGACCTCCAGCTCTATAAAGACTACTACCTCTTCAGAAACCACTACTCCACATCCTATCACCACAAAACACTTAACTATTTCTCCAGAGGCCACCACACCTGTATCCGTCACGTCAGAAGCAGCCAGCTCTCCAATGAGTTCAGTGCCTTCTACGGCATCAGCAAAGGCCAAAGTAACTTCTTCCATTTTGAAAACCACAACACCAACTCCAGAGGGCACAGTGTCCTCTACAGGTTTTTCAGAGACTAGCATGACTCCGACGAGTCCGCCTAATGACCACCGCTTCTGCTTCGTCAAGTAGTGTGACATCTATAACTCCAACAAGCAGTTCCAGCCTTTTTCTACCACCGAGCAAATGTCCACCTCTGGCCCAGGAACCACAATGCCCTCCAGCTCTTCCCCAGAGAGCTCCTCAATTAGTAGTAGTACTACAAAAACCACTACTCAACTTCCAACGACCAAGGAATACTTAACTACTTCTGCACAAACCTCCACATTGGAAACCACTACAATAGCAACAGCCACTTCTCCCCCAGAGACCACAATGACCTCCAGCTCTATAAAGACTACTACCTCTTCAGAAACCACTACTCCACATCCTATCACCACAAAACACTTAACTACTTCTCCAGAGGCCACCACACCTGTATCCGTCACGTCAGAAGCAGCCAGCTCTCCAATGAGTTCAGTGCCTTCTACGGCATCATCAAAGACCAGAGTAACTTCTTCCATTTCGAAAACCACAACACCAACTCCAGAGGGCACAGTGTCCTCTACAGGTTTTTCAGAGACTAGCATGACTCCGACGAGCCCGCCAATGACCACCGCTTCTGCTTCGTCAAGTAGTGTGTCATCTATAACTCCAACAAGCAGTTCCAGCCTTTTTTCTACCACCGAGCAAATGTCCACCTCTGGCCCAGGAACCACAATGCTCTCCAGCTCTTCCCCAGAGAGCTCCTCAATTAGTAGTAGTACTACAAAAACCACTACTCAACTTCCAACGACCAAGGAATACTTAACTACTTCTGCACAAACCTCCACATTGGAAACCACTACAATAGCAACAGCCACTTCTCCCCCAGAGACCACAATGACCTCCAGCTCTATAAAGACTACTACCTCTTCAGAAACCACTACTCCACATCCTATCACCACAAAACACTTAACTACTTCTCCAGAGGCCACCACACCTGTATCCGTCACGTCAGAAGCAGCCAGCTCTCCAATGAGTTCAGTGCCTTCTACGGCATCATCAAAGACCAAAGTAACTTCTTCCATTTGAAAACCACAACACCAACTCCAGAGGGCACAGTGTCCTCTACAGGTTTTTCAGAGACTAGCATGACTCCGACGAGTCCGCCAATGACCACCGCTTCTGCTTCGTCAAGTAGTGTGACATCTATAACTCCCACAAGCAGTTCCAGCCTTTTTCTACCACCGAGCAAATGTCCACCTCTGGCCCAGGAACCACAATGCCCTCCAGCTCTTCCCCAGAGAGCTCCTCAATTAGTAGTAGTACTACAAAAACCACTACTCAACTTCCAACGACCAAGGAATACTTAACTACTTCTGCACAAACCTCCACGTTGGAAACCACTACAATAGCAACAGCCACTTCTCCCCAGAGACCACAATGACCTCCAGCTCTATAAAGACTACTACCTCTTCAGAAACCACTACTCCACATCCTATCACCACAAAACACTTAACTACTTCTCCAGAGGCCACCACACCTGTATCCGTCACGTCAGAAGCAGCCAGCTCTCCAATGAGTTCAGTGCCTTCTACGGCATCATCAAAGACCAGAGTAACTTCTTCCATTTCGAAAACCACAACACCAACTCCAGAGGGCACAGTGTCCTCTACAGGTTTTTCAGAGACTAGCATGACTTCGACGAGTCCGCCAATGACCACCGCTTCTGCTTCATCAAGTAGTGTGACATCTATAACTCCCACAAGCAGTTCCAGTCTCCTTTCTACCCCCGAGCAAACGTCCACCTCTGGCCCAGGAACCACAATGCCCTCCAGCTCTTCCCCCGAGAGCTCCTCAATTAGTAGTAGTACTATAAAAACCACTACTCAACTTCCAACGACCAAGGCATACTTAACTACTTCTGCACAAACCTCCACATTGGAAACCACTACAACACCAACAGCCACTTCTCCCCCAGAGACCACAATGACCTCCAGCTCTATAAAGACTACTACCTCTTCAGAAACCACTACTCCACATCCTATCACCACAAAACACTTAACTACTTCTCCAGAGGCCACCAGACCTGTATCCGTCACGTCAGAAGCAGCCAGCTCTCCAATGAGTTCAGTGCCTTCTACGGCATCAGCAAAGACCAGAGTAACTTCTTCAATTTCGAAAACCACAACACCAACTCCAGAGGGCACAGTGTCCTCTACAGGTTTTTCAGAGACTAGCATGACTCCGACGAGCCCGCCAATGACCACCGCTTCTGCTTCGTCAAGTAGTGTGACATCTATAACTCCCACAAGTAGTTCCAGCCATTTTTCTACCACCGAGCAAATGTCCACCTCTGGCCCAGGAACCACAATGCCCTCCAGCTCTTCCCCAGAGAGCTCCTCAATTAGTAGTAGTACTACAAAAA
Organism: Notechis scutatus; assembly: GCF_049901735.1. Lineage (NCBI taxonomy): Eukaryota > Metazoa > Chordata > Lepidosauria > Squamata > Elapidae > Notechis > Notechis scutatus. The sequence continues at coordinate 328,191,422 of NC_142009.1, read as the reverse complement.
CCACTACTCAACTTCCAACGACCAAGGAATACTTAACTACTTCTGCACAAACCTCCACGTTGGAAACCACTACAACTCCAACAGCCACTTCTCCCCAGAGACCACAATGACCTCCAGCTCTATAAAGACTACTACCTCTTCAGAAACCACTACTCCACATCCTATCACCACAAAACACTTAACTATTTCTCCAGAGGCCACCACACCTGTATCCGTCACGTCAGAAGCAGCCAGCTCTCCAATGAGTTCAGTGCCTTCTACGGCATCAGCAAAGGCCAAAGTAACTTCTTCCATTTCGAAAACCACAACACCAACTCCAGAGGGCACAGTGTCCTCTACAGGTTTTTCAGAGACTAGCATGACTCTGACGAGTCCGCGAATGACCACCGCTTCTGCTTCGTCAAGTAGTGTGACATCTATAACTCCAACAAGCAGTTCCAGCCTTTTTTCTACCACCGAACAAATGTCCACCTCTGGCCCAGGAACCACAATGCCCTCCAGCTCTTCCCCAGAGAGCTCCTCAATTAGTAGTAGTACTACAAAAACCACTACTCAACTTCCAACGACCAAGGAATACTTAACTACTTCTGCACAAACCTCCACATTGGAAACCACTACAACACCAACAGCCACTTCTCCCCCAGAGACCACAATGACCTCCAGCTCTATAAAGACTACTACCTCTTCAGAAACCACTACTCCACATCCTATCACCACAAAACACTTAACTACTTCTCCAGAGGCCACCACACCTGTATCCGTCACGTCAGAAGCAGCCAGCTCTCCAATGAGTTCAGTGCCTTCTACGGCATCAGCAAAGACCAAGTAACTTCTTCCATTTCGAAAACCACAACACCAACTCCAGAGGGCACAGTGTCCTCTACAGGTTTTTCAGAGACTAGCATGACTCCGACGAGTCCGCCAATGACCACCGCTTCTGCTTCGTCAAGTAGTGTGACATCTATAACTCCCACAAGCAGTTCCAGCCTTCTTTCTACCCCGAGCAAACATCCACCTCTGGCCCAGAAACCACAAAGCCTCCAGCTCTTCCCCAGAGAGCTCCTCAATTAGTAGTAGTACTACAAAACCACTACTCAGCTTCCAACGACCAAGGAATACTTAACTACTTCTGCACAAACCTCCACGTTGGAAACCACTACAACTCCAACAGCCACTTCTCCCCAGAGACCACAATGACCTCCAGCTCTATAAAGACTACTACCTCTTCAGAAACCACTACTCCACATCCTATCACCACAAAACACTTAACTATTTCTCCAGAGGCCACCACACCTGTATCCGTCACGTCAGAAGCAGCCAGCTCTCCCATGAGTTCAGTGCCTTCTACGGCATCAGCAAAGGCCCAAGTAACTTCTTCCATTTCGAAAACCACAACACCAATTCCAGAGGGCACAGTGTCCTCTACAGGTTTTTCAGAGACTAGCATGACTCCGACGAGTCCGCCAATGACCACCGCTTCTGCTTCATCAAGTAGTGTGACATCTATAACTCCCACAAGCAGTTCCAGTCTCCTTTCTACCCCCGAGCAAACATCCACCTCTGGCCCAGAAACCACAAAGCCGTCCAGCTCTTCCCCAGAGAGCTCCTCAATTAGTAGTAGTACTACAAAAACCACTACTCAACTTCCAACAACCAAGGAATACTTAACTACCTCTGCACAAACCTCCACATTGGAAACCACTACAACAGCAACAGCCACTTCTCCCCCAGAGACCACAATGACCTCCAGCTCTATAAAGACTACTACCTTTTCAGAAACCACTACTCCACATCCTATCACCACAAAACACTTAACTATTTCTCCAGAGGTCACCACACCTGTATCCGTCACGTCAGAAGCAGCCAGCTCTCCCATGAGTTCAGTGCCTTCTACGGCATCAGCAAAGGCCCAAGTAACTTCTTCCATTTTGAAAACCACAACACCAATTCCAGAGGGCACAGTGTCCTCTACAGGTTTTTCAGAGACTAGCATGACTCCGACGAGTCCGCCAATGACCACCGCTTCTGCTTCATCAAGTAGTGTGACATCTATAACTCCCACAAGTAGTTCCAGCCATTTTCTACCCCGAGCAAACGTCCACCTCTGGCCCAGAAACCACAAAGCCGTCCAGCTCTTCCCCAGAGAGCTCCTCAATTAGTAGTAGTACTACAAAAACCACTACTCAACTTCCAACGACCAAGGAATACTTAACTACTTCTGCACAAACCTCCACGTTGGAAACCACTACAACACCAACAGCCACTTCTCCCCCAGAGACCACAATGACCTCCAGCTCTATAAAGACTACTACCTCTTCAGAAACCACTACTCCACATCCTATCACCACAAAACACTTAACTACTTCTCCAGAGGCCACCAGACCTGTATCCGTCACGTCAGAAGCAGCCAGCTCTCCAATGAGTTCAGTGCCTTCTACGGCATCAGCAAAGACCAGAGTAACTTCTTCAATTTCGAAAACCACAACACCAACTCCAGAGGGCACAGTGTCCTCTACAGGTTTTTCAGAGACTAGCATGACTCCGATGAGTCCGCCAATGACCACCGCTTCTGCTTCGTCAAGTAGTATGACATCTATAACTCCCACAAGTAGTTCCAGCCATTTTTCTACTACCGAGCAAATGTCCACCTCTGGCCCAGGAACCACAATGCCGTCCAGCTCTTCCCCAGAGAGCTCCTCAATTAGTAGTAGTACTACAAAAACCACTACTCAACTTCCAACGACCAAGGAATACTTAACTACTTCTGCACAAACCTCCACGTTGGAAACCACTACAACACCAACAGCCACTTCTCCCCCAGAGACCACAATGACCTCCAGCTCTATAAAGACTACTACCTCTTCAGAAACCACTACTCCACATCCTATCACCACAAAACACTTAACTACTTCTCCAGAGGCCACCACACCTGTATCCGTCACGTCAGAAGCAGCCAGCTCTCCAATGAGTTCAGTGCCTTCTACGGCATCAGCAAAGACCAGAGTAACTTCTTCTATTTCGAAAACCACAACACCAACTCCAGAGGGCACAGTGTCCTCTACAGGTTTTTCAGAGACTAGCATGACTCCGACGAGTCCGCCAATGACCACCGCTTCTGCTTCGTCAAGTAGTGTGACATCTATAACTCCCACAAGTAGTTCCAGCCATTTTTCTACCCCCGAGCAAATGTCCACCTCTGGCCCAGGAACCACAGTGCCCTCCAGCTCTTCCCCAGAGAGCTCCTCAATTAGTAGTAGTACTACAAAAACCACTACTCAACTTCCAACGACCAAGGAATACTTAACTACTTCTGCACAAACCTCCACGTTGGAAACCACTACAACAGCAACAGCCACTTCTCCCCCAGAGACCACAATGACCTCCAGCTCTATAAAGACTACTACCTCTTCAGAAACCACTACTCCACATCCTACCACCACAAAACACTTAACTATTTCTCCAGAGGCCACCACACCTGTATCCGTCACGTCAGAAGCAGCCAGCTCTCCAATGAGTTCAGTGCCTTCTACGGCATCAGCAAAGGCCAAGTAACTTCTTCCATTTCGAAAACCACAACACCAACTCCAGAGGGCACAGTGTCCTCTACAGGTTTTTCAGAGACTAGCATGACTCCGACGAGTCCGCCAATGACCACCGCTTCTGCTTCGTCAAGTAGTGTGACATCTATAACTCCCACAAGCAGTTCCAGCCTTCTTTCTACCCCCGAGCAAACGTCCACCTCTGGCCCAGAGACCACAAAGCCCTCCAGCTCTTCCCCAGAGAGCTCCTCAATTAGTAGTAGTACTACAAAACCACTACTCAACTTCCAACGACCAAGGAATACTTAACTACTTCTGCACAAACCTCCACGTTGGAAACCACTACAACAGCAACAGCCACTTCTCCCCCAGAGACCACAATGACCTCCAGCTCTTTAAAAACTACCACATCTTCAGAAACCACTACTCCACATTTTACCACCACAAAACACTTAACTATTTCTCCAGAGGCCACCACACCTGTATCCGTCACGTCAGAAGCAGCCAGCTCTCCAATGAGTTCAGTGCCTTCTACGGCATCAGCAAAGGCCAAAGTAACTTCTTCCATTTTGAAAACCACAACACCAACTCCAGAGGGCACAGTGTCCTCTACAGGTTTTTCAGAGACTAGCATGACTCCAACGAGTCCGCCAATGACCACCGCTTCTGTTTCGTCAAGTAGTGTGACATCTATAACTCCCACAAGCAGTTCCAGCCTTCTTTCTACCCCCGAGCAAACGTCCACCTCTGGCCCAGAAACCACAAAGCCCTCCAGCTCTTCCCCAGAGAGCTCCTCAATTAGTAGTAGTACTACAAAAACCACTACTCAGCTTCCAACGACCAAGGAATACTTAACTACTTCTGCACAAACCTCCACGTTGGAAACCACTACAACAGCAACAGCCACTTCTCCCCCAGAGACCACAATGACCTCCAGCTCTATAAAGACTACTACCTCTTCAGAAACCACTACTCCACATCCTCCACCACAAAACACTTAACTATTTCTCCAGAGGCCACCACACCTGTATCCGTCACGTCAGAAGCAGCCAGCTCTCCAATGAGTTACAGTGCCTTCTACGGCATCAGCAAAGGCCAAAGTAACTTCTTCCATTTCGAAAACCACAACACCAACTCCAGAGGGCACAGTGTCCTCTACAGGTTTTTCAGAGACTAGCATGACTCCAACGAGTCCGCCAATGACCACCGCTTCTGTTTCGCCAAGTAGTGTGACATCTATAACTCCCACAAGCAGTTCCAGCCTTCTTTCTACCCCGAGCAAACGTCCACCTCTGGCCCAGAGACCACAAAGCCCTCCAGCTCTTCCCCAGAGAGCTCCTCAATTAGTAGTAGTACTACAAAATCCACTACTCAACTTCCAACGACCAAGGAATACTTAACTACTTCTGCACAAACCTCCACGTTGGAAACCACTACAACAGCAACAGCCACTTCTCCCCAGAGACCACAATGACCTCCAGCTCTATAAAGACTACCACGTCTTCAGAAACCACTACTCCACATCCTACCACCACAAAACACTTAACTATATCTCCAGAGGCCACCACACCTGTATCCGTCACGTCAGAAGCAGCCAGCTCTCCAATGAGTACACTGCCTTCTACGGCATCAGCAAAGGCCCAAGTAACTTCTTCCATTTCGAAAACCACAACACCAACTCCAGAGGGCACAGTGTCCTCTACAGGTTTTTCAGAGACTAGCATGACTCCGACGAGTCCGCTAATGACCACCGCTTCTGTTTCGTCAAGTAGTGTGACATCTATAACTCCCACAAGCAGTTCCAGCCTTCTTTCTACCCCGAGCAAACGTCCACCTCTGGCCCAGAAACCACAAAGCCGTCCAGCTCTTCCCCAGAGAGCTCCTCAATTAGTAGTAGTACTACAAAAACCACTACTCAGCTTCCAACGACCAAGGAATACTTAACTACTTCTGCACAAACCTCCACGTTGGAAACCACTACAACAGCAACAGCCACTTCTCCCCCAGAGACCACAATGACCTCCAGCTCTATAAAGACTACTACCTCTTCAGAAACCACTACTCCACATCCTATCACCACAAAACACTTAACTACTTCTCCAGAGGCCACCACACCTGTATCCGTCACGTCAGAAGCAGCCAGCTCTCCAATGAGTTCAGTGCCTTCTACGGCATCAGCAAAGACCAGAGTAACTTCTTCTATTTCGAAAACCACAACACCAACTCCAGAGGGCACAGTGTCCTCTACAGGTTTTTCAGAGACTAGCATGACTCCGACGAGTCCGCCTAATGACCACCGCTTCTGTTTCGTCAAGTAGTGTGACATCTATAACTCCCACAAGCAGTTCCAGCCTTCTTTCTACCCCCGAGCAAACGTCCACCTCTGGCCCAGAGACCACAAAGCCCTCCAGCTCTTCCCCAGAGAGCTCCTCAATTAGTAGTAGTACTACAAAAACCACTACTCAACTTCCAACGACCAAGGAATACTTAACTACTTCTGCACAAACCTCCACGTTGGAAACCACTACAACAGCAACAGCCACTTCTCCCCCAGAGACCACAATGACCTCCAGCTCTATAAAGACTACTACCTCTTCAGAAACCACTACTCCACATCCTTCCACCACAAAACACTTAACTATTTCTCCAGAGGCCACCACACCTGTATCCGTCACGTCAGAAGCAGCCAGCTCTCCAATGAGTACAGTGCCTTCTACGGCATCAGCAAAGGCCAAAGTAACTTCTTCCATTTCGAAAACCACAACACCAACTCCAGAGGGCCCAGTGTCCTCTACAGGTTTTTCAGAGACTAGCATGACTCCAACGAGTCCGCCAATGACCACCGCTTCTGTTTCGTCAAGTAGTGTGACATCTATAACTCCCACAAGCAGTTCCAGCCTTCTTTCTACCCCCGAGCAAACGTCAACCTCTGGCCCAGAGACCACAAAGCCCTCCAGCTCTTCCCCAGAGAGCTCCTCAATTAGTAGTAGTACTACAAAAACCACTACTCAACTTCCAACGACCAAGGAATACTTAACTACTTCTGCACAAACCTCCACGTTGGAAACCACTACAACAGCAACAGCCACTTCTCCCCCAGAGACCACAATGACCTCCAGCTCTATAAAGACTACCACGTCTTCAGAAACCACTACTCCACATCCTACCACCACAAAACACTTAACTATATCTCCAGAGGCCACCACACCTGTATCCGTCACGTCAGAAGCAGCCAGCTCTCCAATGAGTACACTGCCTTCTACGGCATCAGCAAAGGCCCAAGTAACTTCTTCCATTTCGAAAACCACAACACCAACTCCAGAGGGCACAGTGTCCTCTACAGGTTTTTCAGAGACTAGCATGACTCCGACGAGTCCGCTAATGACCACCGCTTCTGTTTCGTCAAGTAGTGTGACATCTATAACTCCCACAAGCAGTTCCAGCCTTCTTTCTACCCCCGAGCAAACGTCCACCTCTGTCCCAGAGACCACAAAGCCCTCCAGCTCTTCCCCAGAGAGCTCCTCAATTAGTAGTAGTACTACAAAAACCACTACTCAACTTCCAACGACCAAGGAATACTTAACTACTTCTGCACAAACCTCCACGTTGGAAACCACTACAACAGCAACAGCCACTTCTCCCCCAGAGACCACAATGACCTCCAGCTCTATAAAGACTACTACCTCTTCAGAAACCACTACTCCACATCCTTCCACCACAAAACACTTAACTATTTCTCCAGAGGCCACCACACCTGTATCCGTCACGTCAGAAGCAGCCAGCTCTCCAATGAGTACAGTGCCTTCTACGGCATCAGCAAAGGCCAAAGTAACTTCTTCCATTTCGAAAACCACAACACCAACTTCAGAGGGCCCAGTGTCCTCTACAGGTTTTTCAGAGACTAGCATGACTCCAACGAGTCCGCCAATGACCACCGCTTCTGTTTCGTCAAGTAGTGTGACATCTATAACTCCCACAAGCAGTTCCAGCCTTCTTTCTACCCCCGAGCAAACGTCAACCTCTGGCCCAGAGACCACAAAGCCCTCCAGCTCTTCCCCAGAGAGCTCCTCAATTAGTAGTAGTACTACAAAATCCACTACTCAGCTTCCAACAACCAAGGAATACTTAACTACTTCTGCACAAACCTCCACGTTGGAAACCACTACAACAGCCACAGCCACTTCTCCCCCAGAGACCACAATGACCTCCAGCTCTATAAAGACTACCACGTCTTCAGAAACCACTACTCCACATCCTACCACCACAAAACACTTAACTATATCTCCAGAGGCCACCACACCTGTATCCGTCACGTCAGAAGCAGCCAGCTCTCCAATGAGTACACTGCCTTCTACGGCATCAGCAAAGGCCCAAGTAACTTCTTCCATTTCGAAAACCACAACACCAACTCCAGAGGGCACAGTGTCCTCTACAGGTTTTTCAGAGACTAGCATGACTCCGACGAGTCCGCTAATGACCACCCCTTCTGTTTCGTCAAGTAGTGTGACATCTATAACTCCCACAAGCAGTTCCAGCCTTCTTTCTACCCCCGAGCAAACGTCCACCTCTGGCCCAGAAACCACAAAGCCCTCCAGCTCTTCCCCAGAGAGCTCCTCAATTAGTAGTAGTACTACAAAAACCACTACTCAGCTTCCAACGACCAAGGAATACTTAACTACTTCTGCACAAACCTCCACGTTGGAAACCACTACAACAGCAACAGCCACTTCTCCCCAGAGACCACAATGACCTCCAGCTCTATAAAGACTACTACCTCTTCAGAAACCACTACTCCACATCCTATCACCACAAAACACTTAACTACTTCTCCAGAGGCCACCACACCTGTATCCGTCACGTCAGAAGCAGCCAGCTCTCCAATGAGTTCAGTGCCTTCTACGGCATCAGCAAAGACCAAGTAACTTCTTCCATTTCGAAAACCACAACACCAACTCCAGAGGGCACAGTGTCCTCTACAGGTTTTTCAGAGACTAGCATGACTCCAACGAGTCCGCCAATGACCACCGCTTCTGTTTCGTCAAGTAGTGTGACATCTATAACTCCCACAAGCAGTTCCAGCCTTTTTCTACCCCGAGCAAATGTCCACCTCTGGCCCAGGAACCACAATGCCCTCCAGCTCTTCCCCAGAGAGCTCCTCAATTAGTAGTAGTACTACAAAACCACTACTCAACTTCCAACAACCAAGGAATACTTAACTACTTCTGCACAAACCTCCACGTTGGAAACCACTACAACAGCAACAGCCACTTCTCCCCCAGAGACCACAATGACCTCCAGCTCTATAAAGACTACCACGTCTTCAGAAACCACTACTCCACATCCTACCACCACAAAACACTTAACTATATCTCCAGAGGCCACCACACCTGTATCCGTCACGTCAGAAGCAGCCAGCTCTCCAATGAGTACACTGCCTTCTACGGCATCAGCAAAGGCCCAAGTAACTTCTTCCATTTCGAAAACCACAACACCAACTCCAGAGGGCACAGTGTCCTCTACAGGGTTTTTCAGAGACTAGCATGACTCCGATGAGTCCGCTAATGACCACCCCTTCTGTTTCGTCAAGTAGTGTGACATCTATAACTCCCACAAGCAGTTCCAGCCTTCTTTCTACCCCCGAGCAAACGTCCACCTCTGTCCCAGAGACCACAAAGCCCTCCAGCTCTTCCCCAGAGAGCTCCTCAATTAGTAGTAGTACTACAAAAACCACTACTCAACTTCCAACGACCAAGGAATACTTAACTACTTCTGCACAAACCTCCACGTTGGAAACCACTACAACAGCAACAGCCACTTCTCCCCCAGAGACCACAATGACCTCCAGCTCTATAAAGACTACCACGTCTTCTGAAACCACTACTCCACATCCTTCCACCACAAAACACTTAACTATTTCTCCAGAGGCCACCACACCTGTATCCGTCACCTCAGAAGCAGCCAGCTCTCCAATGAGTACAGTGCCTTCTACGGCATCAGCAAAGGCCAAAGTAACTTCTTCCATTTCGAAAACCACAACACCAACTTCAGAGGGCCCAGTGTCCTCTATAGGTTTTTCAGAGACTAGCATGACTCCAACGAGTCTGCCAATGACCACCGCTTCTGTTTCGTCAAGTAGTGTGACATCTATAACTCCCACAAGCAGTTCCAGCCTTCTTTCTACCCCCGAGCAAACGTCAACCTCTGGCCCAGAGACCACAAAGCCCTCCAGCTCTTCCCCAGAGAGCTCCTCAATTAGTAGTAGTACTACAAAATCCACTACTCAGCTTCCAACAACCAAGGAATACTTAACTACTTCTGCACAAACCTCCACGTTGGAAACCACTACAACAGCCACAGCCACTTCTCCCCCAGAGACCACAATGACCTCCAGCTCTATAAAGACTACCACATCTTCAGAAACCACTACTCCACATCCTACCACCACAAAACACTTAACTATATCTCCAGAGGCCACCACACCTGTATCCGTCACGTCAGAAGCAGCCAGCTCTCCAATGAGCTCAGTGCCTTCTACGGCATCAGCAAAGGCCAAAGTAACTTCTTCCATTTCGAAAACCACAACACCAACTTCAGAGGGCACAGTGTCCGCTACAAGTTTTTCAGAGACTAGCATGACTCCGACGAGTCCGCCAATGACCACCGCTTCTATTTCGTCAAGTAGTGTGACATCTATAACTCCCACAAGCAGTTCCAGCCTTCTTTCTACCCCCGAGCAAACGTCCACCTCTGTCCCAGAGACCACAAAGCCCTCCAGCTCTTCCCCAGAGAGCTCCTCAATTAGTAGTAGTACTACAAAAACCACTACTCAACTTCCAACGACCAAGGAATACTTAACTACTTCTGCACAAACCTCCACGTTGGAAACCACTACAACAGCAACAGCCACTTCTCCCCCAGAGACCACAATGACCTCCAGCTCTATAAAGACTACCACGTCTTCTGAAACCACTACTCCACATCCTATCACCACAAAACACTTAACTACTTCTCCAGAGGCCACCACACCTGTATCCGTCACGTCACAAGCAGCCAGCTCTCCAATGAGTTCAGTCCCTTATACGGCATCAGCAAAGGCCAAAGTAACTTCTTCCATTTCGAAAACCACAACACCAACTTCAGAGGGCACAGTGTCCTCTACAAGTTTTTCAGAGACTAGCATGACTCCGACGAGTCCGCCAATGACCACCGCTTCTATTTCGTCAAGTAGTGTGACATCTATAACTCCCACAAGCAGTTCCAGCCTTCTTTCTACCCCCGAGCAAACGTCCACCTCTGGCCCAGAGACCACAAAGCCCTCCAGCTCTTCCCCAGAGAGCTCCTCAATTAGTAGTAGTACTACAAAAACCACTACTCAACTTCCAACGACCAAGGAATACTTAACTACTTCTGCACACACCTCCACGTTGGAAACCACTACAACAGCAACAGCCACTTCTCCCCCAGAGACCACAATGACCTCCAGCTCTATAAAGACTACTACGTCTTCAGAAACCACTACTCCACATCCTATCACCACAAAACACTTAACTATTTCTCCAGAGGCCACCACACCTGTATCTGTCACGTCAGAAGCAGCCAGCTCTCCAATGAGTTCAGTGCCTTCTACGGTATCAGCAAAGGCCCAAGTAACTTCTTCCATTTCGAAAACCACAACACCAACTCCAGAGGGCACAGTGTCCTCTACAGGTTTTTCAGAGACTAGCATGACTCCGACGAGTCCACCAATGACCACCGCTTCTGCTTCGTCAGAAGTGACATCTAAAACTCCCACAAGCAGTTCCAGACATCTTTCCACCCCTGAGCAAATGTCAGGTAAATCCAATATTTCATCCACATTACTTAGCACAACTCCAATTGAAAGTAAGTAGACAGTCTTATTTATAAAATAAATAAAATAATCAGCCTTTCATAATCTTGATAACTTCCTGATCTGTGATCTTCAATGCCCAGCATTTTTAAAAATGACTACTCTTGCTGTTGAATTCTTGAAGGTGGAATCCTCACTTTCATTCATTCATTCAGTCAGTCAGTCAGTCAGTCAGTCTGTCAGTAATTTGTACACCTGCCCAACTCAAACCAGTCACTGTGGGCAGAAAACAATTATAAAAATACTTAAACAGTTAAAAGACAATACAAAAAAAAGAAATTAAAAACAAATAGTAGCCAAAATATATTATAATCATTATAGTCAGCATTTCCAGGAAATGGGGCTCTTCACACAGAGCCCAGCATAGTTTCAAGGTCTTATGAAGGGCCAGGAGGGTCGTCAGGGTTATCCTAATCTCTGGAGGGAGAATGTTCCAGGAGGCATGTCTCCTTGTCCCTGACAACTGACATTCCTTGATTGATGGGACTCAGAGCATGCTGGTCCTGCTGGATGAGATTGGAGCCATAGAAACAATTGGAAAAAGAAAAACGAATCAGGTAACCAAATCCCAAGTTATGAAGGGCTTTAAGGGTGACAACTAGCACCTGGAATTGCATCTAGAAAGATACTGGCAACCAATGCAACTCCCAAACCAGTGCTGTTACATGTGCCGAAAACAATAATTATTTGGCGTTTGTACGGACATCATTTAGTAAGTATTCAGATCAGGGAGATAGATTTCAATTTTCAGACAACATTTATTCTGGCCTGAAGTTCAAGTTCAGTGGTGGTGGCGGCAGCAGGAGCAAGTGAATGAAATGCAAATATCCAAATACTATATATTGGATGAATGCATGATTTTCAAAAACTAATCATTTTTAAAAGTATAATAATTTGCTTTTAAAAGTAACCAGAATTTGAAATTAGTGGAATGAAATAATATTTATCATTGGATTAACACTAATGCGACTGAAAAGACCCGTACACGCCAAGACCTGCATACCTGTACCCGTAGATTTTCGTAGATTTTCATGGGTACAAGTATGCAGGTCTTGGCGTGTTCGGGTATTTTCCCATGTAAGATTGAGAGTATCTTGGCAACGTTTCGATGAGGTCCAACTGGCCATCTTCAGGCTGGTGCTTTCGGCTTCTTATCTTAAATTATCCAATACTGAAACACCACTGTTCATAATAGCCGCCGAAACATACAAACAGTGATTGATACACTGATAATATTGCATCAACTCTGGCTTCCATATCTGAGATCCATTATTTTTCTTCTAGCTGTTTCTCCCACTTCCAAACCTCCAGTGGCAACTGAATGCTTTACACTCAACTTCACTGTAAATAATTTGAGGTATAGGCCACAGATGGGCAACCCCAAGTCAAAGCTGTTCAGCTCAACACAAGGAGTCTTCTGTAAATTGGTGAGGAGACAAATGCATGCTTACCCCAGCTGCTCTACCACATAAGATTTTCATAAAATAGTCAGCAATAGTATTTTTACTACCAGCAATAAATATCTTTTTTTCTTTAAACCTAGTTGGAACAGATATTGAATACCAGCAAGATTGGTCCATATTTGATCAACTGTAGTTTATCAACATTAAGGTAAGTAACATGGGATGGAGATTTTTTTCACACTACTTGAATGCCCTGTTATGGGAATGACTTCTCGCAACATCTAGTTATACTTGAGCAAACCCATAGTTTGTTTCATTTCCACTCTGTAGCATATCACAGTGATAAACAAATGTCTAAAAGACATCCTTCTGCATTTATATCCCAAACAATTTCTTTGCTTCAGATTCAGTTCCTATCACTTTCCTATCACACGCATGGTTGGCTTCCTCCACTCCTTGCCACAATATGATTTGAAATGGAATTCAAATGAAACACCAGATTAAAAATACTGTCTGAAAAATTCCAAAAAGAGGATGATAGAACTGTATTAAGTCTGAACTGGAAGCCTTCACTTTTTACTTTTTGGCCTGCCAGGTGGATCCAAGTGCAACATTACCTATGTGAAACCATCCAAAGTCTTCTACAGCTTCTTTGAATATATCTCAAGATGTGTCTTTTCATTCCCAGATCTGTGAATCAGGGTGAGAACACCGGCATAGACAGTGTCTGCTGCTACCGTAAAAATGCCACCGCTCCACCTTTTGATCGAGTGCAGATATATCATAAATTTGTAAATGAGACCAACGGTTTCACCAAGATGGGGAGGTACAGCTTGGACCCAAACAGCCTTTTTGTTAATGGTAAGAAGAAGATGGATTTCTTGACTAAAGAGGTTATGAGGTTGGCTGGAACTGAATCGGTTCTGACTAATGTTATGTAACTGAAGCAATAGCTCCCCTCTGTAACACCTTGGAGAGATGTCAGAGAGCTACAAGAGAGCTTCAGGTATATGAAATTTGCGCTACTAAAAGCTAGATGACTACTACATGGAAGCAGTGTTTACTGTCATTTGCAGTTTTATAGTCCAGCCTCCATTCTTCTGGATGACTTTTCTCTGAAGCTGTCCCAGGATGTTCTCTCAAGCAACCACTAGGTGAACACTTTATATAGAGTTAGTTCACAGTGGCCAATTAAATCAAAGACTGCTACTATTTGGGATTGTTTGCAACCCTATTATCTGAGATTTGTTGACATGGAGTAGTTGGAAGTATGTAGGAGGAATTTATCGAATCTTATTTTTCTCATGGTGAAGAGCTTGAGAGAGTCTTCCCATTTTAGTGTGGTCTTGTGCCTTCTTTAGTGACTCCAATTTTGCAATTCTCTTTCCCTTTCAGATTATCATGAAGAATCACCTCAGACCAGTAAGTACACTTTACAGATGTTTCTTGAGCCATGAATTGCAACTGTGGTACACAATCTATAATGTCCAGCCATGTCGCAAGCATAACAGTATGCCCTAGAGGCTTCTGCCATGAGCGATGGGTGGAAACCACAGGGATGTAGGAGGAGGTTGAATATTAGATTTTCCAGATAGTAAAAGGTGTTAACCAGTGCACCATGTCAATCCCCAAAATGGTATGTTCAGTTAACATCTTAAAACAGAGAGTGGATACTGATTTCTGATATTCCAACTCTGATTATGGCCATTAGAAATTGTTCTGTAACACTGAACAAAAAACTGCCTTGCCGCACCTTGGGACTTTACAAGCCATGCCCTTTTGCAAAGTAACCCTTAATATTCTTGAAAAGGGCTACCACAGTCCTGTGCAGTCTTCTGTTCTCAAGGCTTAAACCATCAATCTTTCTTTTGCACAACTTGGGTCTCTGCCCCTGCTCGTGCTTCTTGCCCTTTTCTGAATCCACAGCAGATCGAGAATAACAGTTGCTTTCAAACTGTGAAAAACATATGCTTATACTTAAACTTCTGTTATGTACCACTGAGTTCATGACAGGAAGTGCAAAATACAAAATAGTGATTGATGGATTGATTATATGCCATCAACTCTGGTTCCCATATCTGAGATTCACTGTATCTTTTCTAGCTCTTCCTCCCACCACCAAACCTCCAGTGGCAACTGAATGCTTTACAGTCAACTTCACTGCAACCAATTTGATCTATAGGCCACAGATGGCTGATCCCACATCAAAGGTTTTCAGCTCAACACAACGATCCTTCGTTAATTTGGTAAGAAGATCAATGCATACTTAGTCCAATAGCTCTCAATGTAGGACTTTCATGATATACTCAGCAATAGTATTTTATTATTGCCAATAAATACGTAGTTTTTTTCATTAAACTAAGACAAGCTCTCTTATGTAAATTGCTGAGGAGGCAAATGCATACTTACCCCATTAGCTCTTCTACATAATATTTTCATAAAATAATCAACAATTGTATTTCACCATCAGCAATAATTAGTTTTCCTTTAAACCTAGCTGGAACAGATATTGAAGACCAGCAAGATTGGTCCATATTTGATCAACTGTAGTTTATCAACATTAAGGTAGGTAATATGGAATGGAGATTTTTTTTAATGATGCCTAAATGCCCTGCTATAGGAGTGAAAGGATTCTGATATGGAATTTTCACAACATCTAGTCATATTTTACAGCAGCGGTGCCCACCGCTTCTGTGGATAAAGCTTTTTTGATGGATTGGAGGGGGCAAGGTTTGGCATGCTGTCTGCATCCTATCGATGGGGCTTCCCTTGTTTGCACAGCCCAGTTTCTTGCATGACACGGCCAGGGATTGGAATCCCGTTTTAGAGAACCCTGAATTTGTTTCAGCTTCAGTCTGTAACATATTACATTGATGCACAAATCACTAAAACCATTTCTTTGCTTCAATATTCAGTTCCTATCACTTCACTAGAGGCTCCATGGTTAGTTTCCTCCACTACTTCCCACAATTGGGTTTGAAGTGAAAATTAAAATTGAATAACACCAGATTAAAAATACTGCCTGAAAACGTCCAAAAAAAAAAAAAAAAAAGGTGATAGAACTGTGTCCCTCTGATATAGGGAGCCATTCAAGAATGGAACCAGCTAGGAAATACCCAGTGGGGATTCTGAATAGTCGAAACAGGGGGGGAAATGTGAAGTGGCACACTCATGGAACAAACCAGTTTCAACAAAATGGTCAGGGTTGCAATAATACAGCAGACCTGTATTAAGTCTGAACTGAACTGAACCCTCACCTTTTACTTTGTGGCCTGCCAGGTAGATCCAAATGGGACTTTACCTTTGTGATGTTTCCTACAGCTTCTCTGAATATATCTCAAGTTCTCTGTTTTCATTCTCAGACCTGTGAATCAGGGTGAGAACACCGGCATAGACAGTGTCTGCTGCTACCATAAAAATGCCACGGCTCCAACTTTTGATCGAGTGAACATATATCACAAATTCATAAATGAGACCAACGGTTTCACCAAGATGGAGAGGTACAACTTGGACCCAAACAGCCTTTTTGTTAATGGTAAGAAGAAGATGGTTTTCTTGAATGAAGTGGTTGCATATGAGGTTGGCTGGAAGTGAATCGGTTATGTTATGGAACTAAAGTGTCTGCGACAACTTGGAGAAATGCCAAATTCAGGCTACAAAAATCTAGATGATCAAAAAATGGCAGCTGTGTTTATTAATACCTCATGGTCATTTGGAATTTTGCAATCATTGGACTAGGTGGACACTTTATATAGAGTTGGTCACTGTGACTTACTTAAAGTAAAGTTTGCTGCTATCTGTGGATCTTGGGGATAATTTGAAGCCCTACTGTTTGAGATTTGTTGACATGGAATAATTGGAAGTAGAGGAATCTTATTTTTCTTGTGGTGGAGAGCTTGAGAGAGTCTTCCCATTTTAGTGTGGTCTTGGGCCTTCTTTTGTGACTCTCTTTCCATTTCTGAAACTTTCTTTTCATTTCAGATTATCATGAAGAATCACCTCAGACCAGTAAGTACACTTTACAGAAGTTTCTTGTACCGTGAACAACTGTGGTACACAATCTAAAATGTCCAACCTTGTCCCAAATATACCAATTACAGAGCAAGTAAAGCAATATGCCCTAGAGCAGGGGTGTAAAACCCTATTTTATTGAGGGCTGCGTCAGCATTATAGTTGCCCTCAAAGGGCCACTTGCATGTAAGACTAGGTGTCGTACTAGTTCAGGAGTGAATTAATATGTTTCATATTTCCTGAACAGAAATATATTTAGCATTTTGGAGAACAATCTTCAAAAATATTTACAAATGAAGATTCATGAATATTTTTAAAATTTGCATACAGTGCTTAGAATCAGCAATAGACAAAAATTGGTCAGTTCTTTTTGCGTCAGCCCTAGAGCACAAGTTGTATATCTTGTCTACAATAGATATTTTATGAGTTGTTTATCTTTTTGTGGCATAAATGTTAGGCTTATATACTGTATTTATGTTTTTTTCATTTACTTACTTTTTCTTTATAAGAATAATAGAATATTTTATAAAATTATATAATTCAGCTATGCAAATTGTTTTATTTTCACATTATGCTTTTCACAGTGTGAAAAAGCAAAAATACTATAAATTTGAGAAATACAGTGGACACTTTACCCCAAATGGTAGGTGGAACTAGGGCAAAAGATACTTGATTAAGTACATCTTTTTTCTTCCTAGCATTTTTCTACAAGTGCTGAGTGTTGATCCTTTGATTATGACATGAATTGACTAGCCAGCATGTCACCCAAGCCCAATATCCTTCCTCCTATTTTTTCCAAAACAATTTTTGAGCTGGATTGGGCTGAGACTGAATGACTGGCTCAAATCACCCAGCCAGCTCTCATGCCTAAGGTAGGACTAGAACTCACAGTCCCCCAGATTCTAGCCTTTGCCTTAAAATTTTTTACCCTGATTAAGTAAAATTATTCCCCATGTATTTATTAATACCTATTTGATATTGTAATGAATAATTTGAAAACAACTTTTGAAGATAAACTTTTGGTGTCTACATACGAAGATTTAGGTTTACTTCCTTTGTTTTTTCTTCATTAGTCATTTTATTTCATTCATCAAAACCTGGATATCCATGCATTTTCACAACTGCTTCCTAACTGCTGCTATTTGTGGCCTCAGACAGCTTTAAACAGAAGCTTTATATGTGAAATTTAAAAAGAAGATATTTTTCTTTTCCACTGTTTCATTCTCTGCTTCTATGGTGTTAAAGACTTAAGAACTTGATCACTTTATGGAAGCAATCCTGTGTATGATGTGGAAGACATTTTCTAAGCCATTCTCTTTTGTATATGCACACCAACAAGTGGAAAGACACACCAACAAGTACATGAACACCGTAGGTGGAAAGGCAGTTTACCTGAGCAGATTAAAAATCCCTGTGCTAATTCTGTCCCCATTTTCTTAAACGTTCCCCATCATCACAAGGACCCATCTGCCAATCAAAGCAGCAGTGCCAATCAAACAGGCACTTTAGGCAGGAGACAGGGAGGAGGAGGAAACCAAAATATCTCCCTGGGAGCTCTGCTACCATAGACCCAAAGCTCAGAAGTCAAAATAAAGAGGCAAACTAAAAGATAGACAGCTCTGATGAAAAGAAGCAAGACGAAAGGACTGGCAACTGAGAAAATTGGAGTGAGAAAAGTCCAAGGTGGCTACTACTTCGCCCAGCGGGTTGTGACACTGGCTTCCCTTCTGGGTTCGCGGGCTTCCCAGACTGGAGAAGAACAGAGGGGCCGAAGGGCTTCCGCTAGAAGGCACTGTTGTTGTTGCTGCTGGTGCCGCCGAGGCAAGGCAAGGCAGGTGACAGGGCAGGGGTGGCCTAGTTGCGGACGCCAAGCTGCACAAGTGCAGTATAGGTGGAACGGGGCCAACTGCGGCTTATTGGATACTCCAGGCTCACATCCAGCAGGCTGTCTCTGCCTGCCAATAGGCAGTTGAAGGACCAATGAGCTGCAGTTGCTGCTGGGCACCACAGGTCCCTATGCACTCGCCGCCTCCAACGCATGCGCCCAAGGGGAGCCCCCTTGAGGTGGGCTGGGACCAAGGTGGCAGCACTAACACCAGGATGGCCCCACAAGCCAGTTCTAAACCCATCACAGTTCTAAACCCATCACAGACAAGTTCTAAACCCATCACAGACAAGATCTGGCCTGAGGTTCTTGAGTTTCAAATGTCTACCCTAGAGCTTCTTCAACGAGAGATGGGTGGAAACCACAGGGATATAGGAGGAGGTTGAATATTGAGAATATTTTTCCAGACAGTAAAAGGTGTTTTACCAGTGCACCATGTCAATCCCCAAAATGGTATGTTCAGTTAACATCTTAAAACAGAGAGTGGATACTGATTTCTGATATTCCAACTCTGATTATGACCATTAGAAATTGTTCTACAACACTGAACAAGAAACTGCTTTGTGACTTTATATCCCTTCTTGGGACTTTACAGGCCATGTCCTTCTGCAAAGTAACCCTTTACATTCTTGGGAAGCGCTATCACAGTCCTGAGCAGTCTTCTGTTCTCAAGGCTTAAACCATCAATCTTTCTTTTGCACAACTTGCTTCTCTGCCCCTGCTTGTGCTTCTTGACCTTTTCTAGATCCGCAGTAGATCAAGAATAACAGTTACTTTCAAACTGTGAAAAGCATACACTCGTTCTTAAACTTCTGTTATGCACCACTGTGTTTCTGACAGGAAGTGCAAAATACAAAATAGTGATTGATGGATTGATTATATGCCATCAACTCTGGTTTCCATATCTGAGATTCACTGTATCTCTTCTAGCTCTTCCTCCCACCACCAAACCTCCAGTGGCAACTGAATGTTTTACGGTCAACTTCACTGCAACCAATTTGATCTATAGGCCACAGATGGCTGATCCCACATCAAAGGTTTTCAGCTCAACACAACGATTCTTCGTTAATTTGGTAAGAAGATCAATGCATACTTAGTCCAATAGCTCTTCCACATAAGAATTTCATGATATACTCAGCAATAGTATTTTATTATTGCCAATAAATACATAGTTTTTTCATTAAACCAAGACAAGCTCTCTTATGTAAATTGCTGAGGAGGCAAATGCATACTTACCCCATTAGGGGACATAATATTTTCATAAAATAATCAACAATCGTATTTTACCATCAGCAATAATTAGTTTTTCCTTTAAACCTAGCTGAAACAGATATTGAAGACCAGCAAGATTGGTCCATATTTGATCAACTGTAGTTTATCAACATTAAGGTAGGTAATATGGAATGGAGATTTTTTTAATGATACCTAAATGCCCTATTATGGGGGTGAAAGGATATGGACATCTCGCAACATCCAGTTATATTTGAGACAACTCATGGTTTGTTTCAGTTCCAGTCTGTAACATATCACATTGAAATAGAAATCTCTAAAAGTCTCTTCGTGCATTTTTATCCCAAATCATTTCTTTGCTTCAATATTGAGTTCCAATCACTGTACTGGAAGCTCCCTGGTTAGCTTCCTTATGGCTTCCCAAAATTAGGTTTGAAGTGGAATTTAAAATTTAGTAACACCAGATTAAAAATATTGACTGAAAAACTCCAAAAAGGTGATAGAACTATGCCCCTGTAATGCAGGGAGCCATTCAAGAATAAGATCAGCTAGGAAATACCCAGCGGGGATCCTGAATAGTTGAACCAGGGGGAAGAAAAATGTGAGGTGGCACGCTCATAGAACAAACCAGTGTCAACAAAGTGGTCAAGGTTGCAATCATTCAGCAGACCTGTATTAATTCTGAACTGGATGCCCTTACCGTTTACTTTTTGGCCTGCCAGGTAGATCCAAGTGCAACATTACCTATGTGAAACCATCCAAAGTCTTCTACAGCTTCTCTGAATATATCTCAAGATGTGTCTTTTCATTCCCAGATCTGTGAATCAGGGTGAGAACACCGGCATAGACAGTGTCTGCTGCTACCGTAAAAATGCCACAGCTCCACCTTTTGATCGAGTGAAGATATATCATAAATTTGTAAATGACACCAACGGTTTCACCAAGATGGGGAGGTACAGCTTGGACCCAAACAGCCTTTTTGTTAATGGTAAGAAGAAGATGGATTTCTTGACTAAAGAGGTTATGAGGTTGGCTGGAACTGAATCGGTACTCATGTTATGTAACTTAACAGATAGTTCCTCTCTGCAGCACCTTGGACAGATGCCAGAGAGCTAGTAGACTTTCTTTGGCTCTACCAAATTCAGGCTACAAAAATCTAGATTAATTCAAAAGGCAGCAGTATTTATTAACATGGTCATTTGGAATTTTGCAGTTCAGACATGCTGGCTCTGTTCTTCTGGATGATTTTTTTCTGAAACTGTCCCAGAACTTCTTACAAATAATCATTGGATTAAGTGGACACTTTATGTAGACTTAGTCACAGAGGCCTATTTAAACTAAAGATTGATGCCATTTGGGCATCTTAGGGATGATTTGAAACACTACCATCTGAGATTTGTTGACATGGAATAATTGGAAGTGTGTAGGAGGAATTTATCATATCTTACTTTTTTCATGGTGGACAGTTTGATGGAGACTTCCTATTTTAGTGTACTCTTGTGCCTTCTTTGGTGACTCTCTTTCCATTCCTGAAACTCTCTTTCTGTTTCAGATTATCATGAAGCATCACCTCAGACCAGTAAGTACACTTTACAGATGTTTCTTCAGCCATTGACTCTAACTGTGGTACACAATCTAAAATGTCCAACCTTGTCCCAAATATTCCAATTGCAAAAAAAGTATAGCACTATGCCCTAGGCTTCTGCCACGAGAGATGGGTGGAAACCACAGGGATGTAGGAGGAGGTTGAATATTAGATTTTCCAGATAGTAAAAGGTGTTAACCAGTGCACTATGTCAATCCCCAAAATGGTATGTTCAGTTAACATCTTAAAACAGAGAGTGGATACTGATTTCTGATATTCCAACTCTGATTATGACCATTAGAAATTGTTGTACAACACTGAACAAGAAACTGCTTTGTGACTTTATATCCCTTCTTGGGACTTTACAGGCCATGTCCTTCTGCAAAGTAAACCTTTACATTCTTGGGAAGCGCTATCACAGTCCTAAGCAGTCTTCTGTTCTCGAGGCTTAAACCATCAATCTTTCTTTTGCACAACTTGCTTCTCTGCCCCTGCTCGTGCTTCTTGCCTTTTTCTGGATCCACAGCAGATCAAGAATAACAGTTACTTTCAAACTGTGAAAAGCATACACTCGTTCTTAAACTTCTGTTATGCACCACTGTGTTCATGACAGGAAGTGCAAAATACAAAATAGTGATTGATGGATTGATTATATGCCATCAACTCTGGTTTCCATATCTGAGATTCACTGTATCTCTTCTAGCTCTTCCTCCCACCACCAAACCTCCAGTAGCAACTGAATGTTTTACAGTCAACTTCACTGCAACCAATTTGATCTATAGGCCACAGATGGCTGATCCCACATCAAAGGTTTTCAGCTCAACACAACGATTCTTTGTTAATTTGGTAAGAAGATCAATGCATACTTAGTCCAATAGCCTTCAATTTAGGACTTTCATAATATACTCAGCAATAGTATTTTATTATTGCCAATAAATACGTAGTTTTTTCATTAAACCAAGACAAGTTCTTTTATGTAAATTGCTGAGGAGGCAAATGCATACTTACCCTATTAGCTCTTAACATAAGATTTTCATAAAATAATCAGAAATTGTGTTTTACCACCAGCAATAAATACATCATTTTTCCTTTACACCTAGCTGGGACAGATATTGAAGACCAGCAAGATTGGTCCATATTTGATCAGCTGTAGTTTATCAACATTAAGGTAGGTAATATGGAATGGAGATTTTTTTAATGATACCTAAATGCCCCGTTATGGGGGTGAAAGGATATGGACATCTCGCAACATCTAGTTATATTTGAGACAACTCATAGTTTGTTTCAGTTCCAGGCTGTAACATATCACATTGAAATAGAAATCTCTAAAAGTCTACGCGTGCATTTTTATCCCAAATCATTTCTTTGCTTCAATATTGAGTTCCAATCACTGTACTGGAAGCTCCCTGGTTAGCTTCCTTATGGCTTCCCAAAATTAGGTTTGAAGTGGAATTTAAAATTTAGTAACACCAGATTAAAAATATTGACTGAAAAACTCCAAAAAGGTGATAGAACTATGCCCCTGTAATGCAGGGAGCCGTTCAAGAATAAGATCAGCTAGGAAATACCCAGCGGGGATCCTGAATAGTTGAACCAGGGGGAAGAAAAATGTGAGGTGGCACGCTCATAGAACAAACCAGTGTCAACAAAATGGTCAAGGTTGCAATCATTCAGCAGACCTGTATTAATTCTGAACTGGGTGCCCTTACCGTTTACTTTTTGGCCTGCCAGGTAGATCCAAGGGCAACATTACCTATGTGAAACCATCCAAAGTCTTCTACAGCTTCTCTGAATATATCTCAAGATGTGTCTTTTCATTCCCAGATCTGTGAATCAGGGTGAGAACACCGGCATAGACAGTGTCTGCTGCTACCGTAAAAATGCCACAGCTCCACCTTTTGATCGAGTGAAGATATATCATAAATTTGTAAATGACACCAACGGTTTCACCAAGATGGGGAGGTACAGCTTGGACCCAAACAGCCTTTTTGTTAATGGTAAGAAGAAGATGGATTTCTTGACTAAAGAGGTTATGAGGTTGGCTGGAACTGTTATGTAACTTAACAGATAGTTCCTCTCTGCAGCACCTTGGAGAGATGCCAGAGAGCTAGTAGACTTTCTTTGGCTCTACCAAATTCACAGGCTACAAAAATCTAGATTAATTCAAAAGGCAGCAGTATTTATTAACATGGTCATTTGGAATTTTGCAGTTCAGACATGCTGGCTCTGTTCTTCTGGATTATTTTTTTCTGAAACTGTCCCAGAACTTCTTACAAATAATCATTGGATTAAGTGGACACTTTATGTAGACTTAGTCACAGTGGCCTATTTAAACTAAAGATTGATGCCATTTGGGCATCTTAGGGATGATTTGAAACACTACCATCTGAGATTTGTTGACATGGAATAATTGGAAGTGTGTAGGAGGAATTTATCATATCTTACTTTTTTCATGGTGGACAGTTTGATGGAGACTTCCTATTTTAGTGTACTCTTGTGCCTTCTTTGATGACTCTCTTTCCATTCCTGAAACTCTCTTTCTGTTTCAGATTATCATGAAGCATCACCTCAGACCAGTAAGTACACTTTTCAGAAGTTTCTTCAGCCATTGACTCTAACTGTGGTACACAATCTAAAATGTCCAACCTTGTCCCAAATATTCCAATTGCAAAAAAAGTATAGCACTATGCCCTAGGCTTCTGCCACGAGAAATGGGTGGAAACCACAGGGATGTAGGAGGAGGTTGAATATTAGATTTTCCAGATAGTAAAAGGTGTTAACCAGTGCACCATGTCAATCCCCAAAATGGTATGTTCAGTTAACATCTTAAAACAGAGAGTGGATACTGATTTCTGATATTCCAACTCTGATTATGACCATTAGAAATTGTTCTACAACACTGAACAAGAAACTGCTTTGTGACTTTATATCCCTTCTTGGGACTTTACAGGCCATGTCCTTCTGCAAAGTAACCCTTTACATTCTTGGGAAGCGCTATCACAGTCCTGAGCAGTCTCCTGTTCTCAAGGCTTAAACCGTCAATCTTTCTTTTGCACAACTTGCTTCTCTGCCCCTGCTCGTGCTTCTTGCCTTTTTCTGGATCCACAGCAGATCAAGAATAACAGTTACTTTCAAACTGTGAAAAGCATACACTCGTTCTTAAACTTCTGTTATGCACCACTGTGTTCGTGACAGGAAGTGCAAAATACAAAATAGTGATTGATGGATTGATTATATGCCATCAACTCTGGTTTCCATATCTGAGATTCACTGTATCTCTTCTAGCTCTTCCTCCCACCACCAAACCTCCAGTGGCAACTGAATGTTTTATAGTCAACTTCACTGCAACCAATTTGATCTATAGGCCACAGATGGCTGATCCCACATCAAAGGTTTTCAGCTCAACACAACGATTCTTTGTTAATTTGGTAAGAAGATCAATGCATACTTAGTCCAATAGCCTTCAATTTAGGACTTTCATAATATACTCAGCAATAGTATTTTAGTATTGCCAATAAATACATAGTTTTTTCATTAAACCAAGACAAGTTCTTTTATGTAAATTGCTGAGGAGGCAAATGCATACTTACCCTATTAGCTCTTAACATAAGATTTTCATAAAATAATCAGAAATTGTGTTTTACCACCAGCAATAAATACATCATTTTTCCTTTACACCTAGCTGGGACAGATATTGAAGACCAGCAAGATTGGTCCATATTTGATCAGCTGTAGTTTATCAACATTAAGGTAGGTAATATGGAATGGAGATTTTTTTAATGATACCTAAATGCCCCGTTATGGGGGTGAAAGGATATGGACATCTCGCAACATCTAGTTATATTTGAGACAACTCATAGTTTGTTTCAGTTCCAGGCTGTAACATATCACATTGAAATAGAAATCTCTAAAAGTCTACGCGTGCATTTTTATCCCAAATCATTTCTTTGCTTCAATATTGAGTTCCAATCACTGTACTGGAAGCTCCCTGGTTAGCTTCCTTATGGCTTCCCAAAATTAGGTTTGAAGTGGAATTTAAAATTTAGTAACACCAGATTAAAAATATTGACTGAAAAACTCCAAAAAGGTGATAGAACTATGCCCCTGTAATGCAGGGAGCCGTTCAAGAATAAGATCAGCTAGGAAATACCCAGCGGGGATCCTGAATAGTTGAACCAGGGGAAGAAAAATGTGAGGTGGCACGCTCATAGAACAAACCAGTGTCAACAAAATGGTCAAGGTTGCAATCATTCAGCAGACCTGTATTAATTCTGAACTGGATGCCCTTACCGTTTACTTTTTGGCCTGCCAGGTAGATCCAAGGGCAACATTACCTATGTGAAACCATCCAAAGTCTTCTACAGCTTCTCTGAATATATCTCAAGATGTGTCTTTTCATTCCCAGATCTGTGAATCAGGGTGAGAACACCGGCATAGACAGTGTCTGCTGCTACCGTAAAAATGCCACAGCTCCACCTTTTGATCGAGTGAAGATATATCATAAATTTGTAAATGACACCAACGGTTTCACCAAGATGGGGAGGTACAGCTTGGACCCAAACAGCCTTTTTGTTAATGGTAAGAAGAAGATGGATTTCTTGACTAAAGAGGTTATGAGGTTGGCTGGAACTGTTATGTAACTTAACAGATAGTTCCTCTCTGCAGCACCTTGGAGAGATGCCAGAGAGCTAGTAGACTTTCTTTGGCTCTACCAAATTCAGGCTACAAAAATCTAGATTAATTCAAAAGGCAGCAGTATTTATTAACATGGTCATTTGGAATTTTGCAGTTCAGACATGCTGGCTCTGTTCTTCTGGATTATTTTTTTCTGAAACTGTCCCAGAACTTCTTACAAATAATCATTGGATTAAGTGGACACTTTATGTAGACTTAGTCACAGTGGCCTATTTAAACTAAAGATTGATGCCATTTGGGCATCTTAGGGATGATTTGAAACACTACCATCTGAGATTTGTTGACATGGAATAATTGGAAGTGTGTAGGAGGAATTTATCATATCTTACTTTTTTCATGGTGGACAGTTTGATGGAGACTTCCTATTTTAGTGTACTCTTGTGCCTTCTTTGGTGACTCTTTCCATTCCTGAAACTCTCTTTCTGTTTCAGATTATCATGAAGCATCACCTCAGACCAGTAAGTACACTTTACAGATGTTTTTTCAGCCATTGACTCTAACTGTGGTACACAATCTAAAATGTCCAACCTTGTCTCAAATATTCCAATTGCAAAAAAAGTATAGCACTATGCCCTAGGCTTCTGCCACGAGAAATGGGTGGAAACCACAGGGATGTAGGAGCAGGTTGAATATTAGATTTTCCAGATAGTAAAAGGTGTTAACCAGTGCACCATGTCAATCCCCAAAGTGGTATGTTCAGTTAACATCTTAAAACAGAGAGTGGATACTGATTTCTGATATTCCAACTCTGATTATGACTATTAGAAATTGTTCTACAACACTGAACAAGAAACTGCTTTGTGACTTTATATCCCTTCTTGGGACTTTACAGGCCATGTCCTTCTGCAAAGTAACCCTTTACATTCTTGGGAAGCGCTATCACAGTCCTGAGCAGTCTCCTGTTCTCAAGGCTTAAACCATCAATCTTTCTTTTGCACAACTTGCTTCTCTGCCCCTGCTCGTGCTTCTTGCCTTTTTCTGGATCCACAGCAGATCAAGAATAACAGTTACTTTCAAACTGTGAAAAGCATACACTCGTTCTTTTTTTTTTAAACAAGTTTTATTTTCAAGACAAACAATACATAGATACACATAAAACAAAACATAAAAGCATAGAAAATCTCTTATCTGAAAGTTGCTTAATCCCGGGTTAAAACTCTTGGTACAGACACAAATTCAAATTCATATTCATTTTACATACCATTTCATATCTTATTAACATTTTCAGTTTTCTATATGTCTTCTCCTCTCCTTTAAATTTTCTCAATTTTATTTTATTTTATTTATCTCCTCTCAATTCATATCATAATATTTATTATTCTTTGTCTGTTCTATTCCAGCCAGTCTTTTATTTTCCTTCTTTAAAAAAAAAGAAAAAACTTCTCCTATACACTATATGGAGTATGATGCCTTTATCTCTTTCCCCTACATTTATAATACTTAATATAAAACACATGACATATATTGGGATTCTGTCTGGTACATTCTAAAATTATACTATATTATCAAAAATAATACAAATCTATTCATTAGTATTAATATTCATTCATATCTTAAACATTTAACTCATTACTTTTCAATTAAATCACATACTTTTATGGGAGCCCTATTTTCCATAGTTATATATCCCTCATCATATATTATAGCTCATTATTTCATTAAAAAGTACCTCCTTCTTCTACTTCAATTCTCATTTCACAAGAAATTTCGCTAGTATACCATATTCTAATATTAACAATCATTTATATCTTAAACATTTTATCCATTTCAATTAAATATCATGCCTTTGGGGGAACACTTATGCTTTTCAAAGATTATTACCCCCCCACATCACAATCTTGAATCATGTTTCGTTACAGTACTCCCTTTTCTTAACCAAAAATTTCACTAATTTATGTTAAATATTTTATCACATTTTAGGTTACATATTGTTTCTAATTTTCTATGTTTACTTCTAAATACAAGTATAAAAATGCAGTCTTATGTACCTTTCTAGAATCCCTTTAACCATAAAGCTTATCCATTATCTCTAAAAAAAATTTGCTTCTTAACATCTTGCTCCCCGCCATTAGGACTTCTCATCCCTTCCTTTCTTTCTTGTTTCTTCTTCTCCTTGTCCTCTTTAACCCCTTGTCTCTCCACCTCCCTTTTATTCTGCTTTCCCCCTTTCTGTTGTTTCTTAACATAATGTCCCCCTTTCACCTTATTCTTCTCTTTTTGGGCTATTTTTCCAGATCTTAAAAACCTTTTTCCCTTTTTCTCTTGCTTTTTCTCTTCTCCAGTCAAAGTCATTTGTTCATCAAAGATGGCTTCTCCTTCTTCTTTGTCCCCATCATCCTCATTCTGCTTCACATAAGTATAAACCGCCATTTCTAAGTATTGAAAAATAGTGTCAAGACCATCTTCCCCTCCTTGTTTTTCTCTTTCAAATTTTTGATATATAAGTTCCAATTCATCCATAGATGATGCCATTGTGTAGAGAAAAAGTTTTTTCCAAACAACCACCCAGATGATTTAATCAGAAGTAATTTCCAAAGGTTCCAAAGTCACCAAACAATCCAAACAGACTATTTCTTTTAGATACCTTCTTCTTCTTCACTTTCTCTTTCTGGGGTTAAAGTAATCACAAATCCTTTTCAAATATATTTTTTGGAAGTTTTTAAACTCTTTGTAATTCTAGGCAATCTTCTCCTTATTTTCAAATTTTGCTCTAATTCTTTTTTTCACTCTCCTTCCCACTCACAGCCAAAAAGGTTTTTTTTTTTCCACTGTCACTTTAGGAAGGAGAGTAGAACAAAGAAAAAACTTTCCCCTTTAGAATATTCGCAGCTTAAAACTCTCACAGGGAACAATATATACTTAGCAGCCTTCAAGATTCCAGGTCATTTTCTCCCGTCTTGTCCCGGTTAGAATCAACTTTCACTTTTCTTTCAGCTTCCTCCCTCCTGCACCTGCTTGTCCGGCTGCAGCTTTCTTCGTGGCGGCCATTGCTGACCGCTGTTCCTCCGCCTTGGGAAAAGGGGGTTTAGCCGGCTGGGGAGGGGGTTTGCGACACCCCCAAACCCCTTGCCGGATCCCCCCTGTCTTCAGCTGCCTCTGCAGGGCAACAATATCCCCCAGATCCAAATGTATCGGGGGAACCTTGGCGGTGAACACAGCAGGGATCGCGCGGTCACGAATCCCTGCCGCCGCCGAAAGGTTGCAAACCGGAAGTCCCCAAAAGCATACACTCGTTCTTAAACTTCTGTTATGCACCACTGTGTTCGTGACAGGAAGTGCAAAATACAAAATAGTGATTGATGGATTGATTATATGCCATCAACTCTGGTTTCCATATCTGAGATTCACTGTATCTCTTCTAGCTCTTCCTCCCACCACCAAACCTCCAGTGGCAACTGAATGTTTTACAGTCAACTTCACTGCAACCAATTTGATCTATAGGCCACAGATGGCTGATCCCACATCAAAGGTTTTCAGCTCAACACAACGATTCTTCGTTAATTTGGTAAGAAGATCAATGCATACTTAGTCCAATAGCTCTCAATTTAGGACTTTCATAATATACTCAGCAATAGTATTTTATTATTGCCAATAAATACATAGTTTTTTCATTAAACCAAGATAAGTTCTTTTATGTAAATTGCTGAGGAGGCAAATGCATACTTACCCTATTAGCTCTTAACATAAGATTTTCATAAAATAATCAGAAATTGTGTTTTACCACCAGCAATAAATACATCATTTTTCCTTTACACCTAGCTGGGACAGATATTGAAGACCAGCAAGATTGGTCCATATTTGATCAGCTGTAGTTTATCAACATTAAGGTAGGTAATATGGAATGGAGATTTTTTTAATGATACCTAAATGCCCCGTTATGGGGGTGAAAGGATATGGACATCTCGCAACATCTAGTTATATTTGAGACAACTCATAGTTTGTTTCAGTTCCAGGCTGTAACATATCACATTGAAATAGAAATCTCTAAAAGTCTCTTCGTGCATTTTTATCCCAAATCATTTCTTTGCTTCAATATTGAGTTCCAATCACTGTACTGGAAGCTCCCTGCTTAGCTTCCTTATGGCTTCCCAAAATTAGGTTTGAAGTGGAATTTAAAATTTAGTAACACCAGATTAAAAATATTGACTGAAAAACTCCAAAAAGGTGATAAAACTATGCCCCTGTAATGCAGGGAGCCGTTCAAGAATAAGATCAGCTAGGAAATACCCAGCGGGGATCCTGAATAGTTGAACCAGGGGGAAGAAAAATGCGAGGTGGCACGCTCATAGAACAAACCAGTGTCAACAAAATGGTCAAGGTTGCAATCATTCAGCAGACCTGTATTAATTCTGAACTGGACGCCCTTACCGTTTACTTTTTGGCCTGCCAGGTAGATCCAAGTGCAACATTACCTATGTGAAACCATCCAAAGTCTTCTACAGCTTCTCTGAATATATCTCAAGATGTGTCTTTTCATTCCCAGATCTGTGAATCAGGGTGAGAACACCGGCATAGACAGTGTCTGCTGCTACCGTAAAAATGCCACAGCTCCACCTTTTGATCGAGTGCAGATATATCATAAATTTGTAAATGAGACCAACGGTTTCACCAAGATGGGGAGGTACAGCTTGGACCCAAACAGCCTTTTTGTTAATGGTAAGAAGAAGATGGATTTCTTGACTAAAGAGGTTATGAGGTTGGCTGGAACTGAATCGGTACTCATGTTATGTAACTTAACAGATAGTTCCTCTCTGCAACACCTTGGAGAGATGCCAGAGAGCTACTAGAGTTTCTTTGGCTCTACCAAATTCAGGCTACAAAAATCTAGATTAATTCAAAAAGGCAGCAGTATTTATTAACATGGTCATTTGGAATTTTGCAGTTCAGACATGCTAGCTCTGTTCTTCTGGATGATTTTTTTCTGAAACTGTCCCAGTACTTCTTACAAATAATCATTGGATTAAGTGGACACTTTATGTAGACTTAGTCACAGTGGCCTATTTAAACTAAAGATTGATGCCATTTGGGCATCTTAGGGATGATTTGAAACACTACCATCTGAGATTTGTTGACATGGAATAATTGGAAGTGTGTAGGAGGAATTTATCATATCTTACTTTTTTCATGGTGGACAGTTTGATAGAGACTTCCTATTTTAGTGTACTCTTGTACCTTCTTTGGTGACTCTCTTTCCATTCCTGAAACTCACTTTCCATTTCAGATTATCATGAAGCATCACCTCAGACCAGTAAGTACACTTTACAGATGTTTCTTCAGCCATTGACTCTAACTGTGGTACACAATCTAAAATGTCCAACCTTGTCTCAAATATTCCAATTGCAAAAAAAGTATAGCACTATGCCCTAGGCTTCTGCCACGAGAAATGGGTGGAAACCACAGGGATGTAGGAGGAGGTTGAATATTAGATTTTCCAGATAGTAAAAGGTGTTAACCAGTGCACCATGTCAATCCCCAAAATGATATGTTCAGTTAACATCTTAAAACAGAGAGTGGATACTGATTTCTGATATTCCAACTCTGATTATGACCATTAGAAATTGTTCTACAACACTGAACAAGAAACTGCTTTGTGACTTTATATCCCTTCTTGGGACTTTACAGGCCATGTCCTTCTGCAAAGTAACCCTTTACATTCTTGGGAAGCGCTATCACAGTCCTAAGCAGTCTCCTGTTCTGAAGGCTTAAACCATCAATCTTTCTTTTGCACAACTTGCTTCTCTGCCCCTGCTCGTGCTTCTTGACATTTTCTAGATCCACAGTAGATCAAGAATAACAGTTACTTTCAAACTGTGAAAAGCATACACTCGTTCTTAAACTTCTGTTATGCACCACTGTGTTCGTTACAGGAAGTACAAAATACAAAATAGTGATTGATGGATTGATTATATGCCATCAACTCTGGTTTCCATATCTGAGATTCACTGTATCTCTTCTAGCTCTTCCTCCCACCACCAAACCTCCAGTGGCAACTGAATGTTTTACGGTCA
The DNA here is from genome assembly GCF_049901735.1 of Notechis scutatus. Lineage (NCBI taxonomy): Eukaryota > Metazoa > Chordata > Lepidosauria > Squamata > Elapidae > Notechis > Notechis scutatus. The sequence goes on along the minus strand of NC_142009.1, from coordinate 328,159,178 downwards.
ACTGCACTGCAACCAATTTGATCTATAGGCCACAGATGGCTGATCCCACATCAAAGGTTTTCAGCTCAACACAACGATTCTTCGTTAATTTGGTAAGAAGATCAATGCATACTTAGTCCAATAGCTCTCAATTTAGGACTTTCATAATATACTCAGCAATAGTATTTTGTTATTGCCAATAAATACGTAGTTTTTTCATTAAACCAAGACAAGTTCTTTTATGTAAATTGCTGAGGAGGCAAATTCATACTTACCCCATTAGCTCTTAACATAAGATTTTCATAAAATAATCAGAAATTGTCTTTTACCACCAGCAATAAATACATCATTTTTCCTTTACACCTAGCTGGGACAGATATTGAAGACCAGCAAGATTGGTCCTGATTTCATCAGCTGTAGTTTATCAACATTAAGGTAAGTAATATGGAATGGAGATTTTTTTTTAATGATTCCTAAATGCCCTGTTATGGGGATTAAAGCATTCTAAAATGAACTTCTTGCATCATCTAGTTGGTTGAGATAACTCATGGTTTGTTTCAGTTCCAGTCTGTAACATATCACACTGATATACAAATCTCTAAAAGACACCCTTCCGCATTTTTATCCCAAACCATTTCTTTGCTTCAATATTCCTATCCCTTCACTACAGGCTCCCTGGTTAGCTTCCTCTACTACTTCCCACAATTAGGTTTGAAGTGGAATTCAAATGAAACACCAGATTACATTTGCTAGACCAATACTTGAATACAGTTCATCAGTCTGGAACCCACATTACATATCTGATATTAGCACAATTGAGAAAGTCCAGAAATATTTCACAAGAAGAGTTCTCCACTCCTCTACTCGTTGTAGAATACCTTATGCCACCAGACTTGAAATTCTAGAACTAGAAAACCTTGAATTACACCGTCTTCGGTCTGATTTAAGCATGGTATATAAAATCATACATTGCAATGTCCTACCTGTCAATGAATAGTTCAGCTTCAACCATAACAACACAAGAGCACACAATAGATACAAACTCAATGTTAACCGCACCAAACTTGATTGCAGGAAATATGACTTCAGCAATAGAGTGGTCAATGTCTGGAATACTCTACCCGACTCTGTAGTTTCTTCCCCAAACCCCAAAAACTTTAACCTTAGACTGTCTACTATTGACCTCACCCCTTTCCTAAGAGGTCTGTAGGGCGTGCATAAGCGCACCAACGTGCCTACCGTCCCTGTCCTATTGTTTCTCTTATTCTTCTTTTATTTTTCTTATATGTACCCATTTCATGTATTCACAACTATGTATACACTTATACTTATTATCTTGTAAACAATTGGCAAATCAAATAAATAAATAAATAAAAATAAATTAAAAACACTGTTTGAAAAACTCCAAAAAGAGGGTGGAAGAACTGTGTCCCTCTAATGTAGGGAGCCATTCAAGAGTGAAATCAGCTAGGAAATACCCACAGGCGATCCTGAACAGTTAAACCAGAGGGAAGAAAAATGTGAGGTGGCGCACCTGTGGAACAAACCAGTGTCAACACAATCATAAAAGCTGCAGTAATACAGCAGAACTGTATTAATTCTGAACTAGAAGCCCTCACGTTTTACTTTTAGACTTGCAAGGTGGATCCAAGTGCAACATTACCTATGTGAAACCATCCAAAGTCTTCCACAGCTTCTCTGAATATATCTCAAGATGTGTCTTTTCATTCTCAGACCCGTGAATCAGGGCAAGAACACCGGCATAGACAGTGTCTGCTGCTACCGTAAAAATGCCACCGCTCCACCTTTTGATCGAGTGAACATATATCATAAATTCATAAATGAGACCAATGGTTTCACCAAGCTGGAGAGGTACAACCTGGACCCAAACAGCCTTTTTGTAAATGGTAAGAAGAAGATGGCTTTCATGACTAAAGAGCTTATGAGGTTGGCTGGCACTGAATCGGTTCTTACCAATGATATGTAACTTAAGCAATAATTCCTGTCTGTGTCAGCAAGGAGATGCAATTGGGCTGCAAGACTTTCTTTAGCTCTACCAAATTTGGGCTTCAAAAATCTACATGACCATAACAGGGCAGCAGTGTTTATTAACACCCCATGGTCATTTGTTGTTTTGCTGTCCAGAATGCTGGCTCTGTTCTTCTGGATGATTTTCCCTGACACTGTCCCAGGACTTTCTTAAAAGCAGTCATTGGACTAGATGGACACTTTATATAGAGTTAATTCACAGTGGCCTACTTAAATAATTTGCAACCCTACTTTTTGACATGGAGCAGTTGGAAGTATGTAGGAGGAATTTATCATATCTGATTTTTCTCATGGTGAAGAGCTTGAGAGAGTCTTCCCATTTTAGTGTGGTCTTGGGCCTTCTTTGGTGACTCCATTTTTGCAATTTTATTTCCATTTCAGATTATCATGAAGAATCACCTCAGACCAGTAAGTACACTTTACATTATTGAAAAGTTCTACCATACTCCTGCTCAGGTCTCTGTTCTCCAGGCTTAACCCATCAATTTTCTATTGCACAATTAGATTTCCAGCCCCTGCTTGCCGTTCTTGCCCTTTTCTGGACCCACAATAGATCAAGAATAACAGTTAACTTCTAACTGTGGAAAGCATATTCTTGTTCTTCAACTTTGGTAATGCACCACTGAACTCCGTGTTCATGACAGGAACTGCAAGATACTAAACAGTGGTTGACGGATAGATTATATACCATCAATTCTGGTTTCCATATCTGAGATCCATTATTTCTCTTCCAGCTGTTTCTCCCACTTCCAAACCTCCAGTGGCAACTGAATGCTTTACACTCAACTTCACTACAAACAATTTGATCTATAGGCCACAGATGAGTAATCCCAAGTCAAAGTTGTTCAGTTCAGCACAAGCAATCTACGCTAAATTGGTGAGGAAACAAATGCATGCTTACCCCAGCTGCTCTTCCACATAAGATTTTCATAAAATAATCAGCAGTAGTATTTTACTACCAGCAATAAATACATCATTTTTCCTTTAAACCTAGCTGGGACAGATATTGAAGACCAGCAAGATTGGTCCTGATTTCATCAACTGTAGTTTATCAAAATTAAGGTAAGTAATATAGGATGGAGATTTTTTATTTCGTGACACAAATATCCTGTTATGGGGATGAAACGATTCTGATATGGACTTCTCGCAACATCTAGTCAAATTTGAGAGAACCCATAATCTGTTTCAGTTCCAGTCTGTAACATATCACATTGAAATAGAAATCTCTAAAAGTCTCTTCGTGCATTTTTATCCCAAATCATTTCTTTGCTTCAATATTGAGTTCCAATCACTGTACTGGAAGCTCCCTGGTTAGCTTCCTTATGGCTTCCCAAAATTAGATTTGAAGTGGAATTTAAAATTTAATAACAGCAGATTAAAAATACTGTCTGAAAAACTCCAAAAAGAGGGTGATTGAACTATGTCTCTCCAATGTAGGGAGCCATTCAACAATGAAATCAGTTAGGAAATACCCAGAGAGGATCCTAAATAGTCAAATGGGGAAGAAAAATGTGAGGTGGCACACTCGTAGAACAAACCAGTGTCAACAAAATAATCAAGGTTGCAATAATTCAGCAGATCTGTATAAATTCTGAACTGGAAGCTCTCACCTTTTACTTTTAGGCCTGCAAGGGAGATCCAACTGCAACATTACCTATGTGAAACCATCCAAAGTCTTCTACAGCTTCTCTGAATATATCTCAAGATGTGTCTTTTCATTCCCAGATCTGTGAATCAGGGCAAGAACACCGGAATAGACAGTGTCTGCTGTTACCATAAAAAAGCCACAGCTCCAACTTTTGATCGAGTGAACATATATCATAAATTCATAAACGAGACCAATGGTTTTACCAAGATGGAGAGGTACAGCTTGGACCCAAACAGCCTTTTTGTTAATGGTAAGAAGATGGCTTCATAACTAAAGTGGTTATGAGGTTGGCCGGAACTGAATTGGTTCTGACCAATGTTATGTAACTTAATTGATAGTTCCTGATTACAACCCCTTGGAGAGATTTCAGAGGGTTACAAGCCTTTCTTTGGCTCTGCCAAATTCAGGCTACAAAAATCTAGATGACTGTAACAGGGCAGCAGTGTTTATTAACACCTCATGGTCATTTGGAATTTTGCAGTCCAGACATACTGGCTCTGTTCTTCTGGTTGATTTTTCCCTAACACTGACCCAGGACCTTCCTATAGGCAATCATTGGGCTAGGTGGACACTTTAGTTTACAGTGGCCTACTTAAACAAGCACTGCTTGTATTTGGGAACCTTCAGTATAATTCACAATCCTACTATTTGAGATTCATTGACATGGAATGGTTGGAAGTATGTAGGAGATATTTATTGTATCTTCTTTTTCTTATGGTGGGAAGTTGGAGAGCGACTTCCCATATTAGTGTCTTTTTGTGCCTTCTTTTGTGACTTTCTTTCCATTTCTGAAACTTTCCATTTCAGATTATCATGAAGCAGCACTTCAGACCAGTAAGTACACTTTACAGAAGTTTCTTGAGCCGTGGACCCCAACTGTGGTATCTAATCTAAAATGTCCAACCTTGTCCCATATGTACCAATTGCATAGCAAGTAAAGCGGTATGCCCTAGAGGCTTTTACCACAAGCCATGAGTGGAAACATAGGGATGTAGGAGCAGGTTGCAGATTAGAAGATTTTTCAGAGAGTAAAAGGTTTCTATCAGCGCACAATCTCACTTCCCAAAAAGGTGTGTTCACTAGAGATCTTCAGACAGAGTGGATACTGATTTCTGATATTCCATCTCTGATTATGACCAATAGGATTTTTTTCTGTAACATTGAACAAGAATCTGGTTTGTGAATTTATTGTGCATCCTGGGAATTTACAGAACAGGCCACAGCCTTTGTATAGTACCCCTTTACATTATTGAAATATTCCACCATAATCCTGCTCAGGCTTCTTCCTGGGCTTAACCCATCAAGTTTCTATTGCACAACTTGGTTTCTAGCCTCTGCTCATCCTTCTTGCCCTTTTCTCGACCCACAATAGATGAAGAATAACAGTTAACTTCAAACTGTGAAAAGCATATACTTGTTCTTAAACATGTGTAAAGCATCACTGAACTCTGTGTTCATGACAGGAACTGCAAGATACTAAATAGTGGTTGACGGATAGATTATATACTATCAATTCTGGTTTCCATATCTGAGATCCATTACTTCTCTTCCAGCTGTTTCTCCCACTTCCAAACCTCCAGTGGCAACTGAATGCTTTACACTCAACTTCATTACAAATAATTTGATCTACAGGCCACAGATGGGCAACCCCAAGTCAAAGCTGTTCAGTTCAGCAGAAGGAACCTTCTGTAAATTGGTGAGGAAACAAATGCATGCTTACCCCAGCTGCTCTTTCACATAAGATTTTTATAAAATAGTCAGCAACGGTATTTTACTACCAGCAATAAATACACCATTTTCCTTTAAACCTAGCTGGGACAGATATTGAAGACCAGCAACATTGGACCTGATTTGATCAACTGTAGTTTATCAACATTAAGGTAAGTAACATCAGATGGAGACTTTTTTCATGATACCTGAATGCCCCATTATGGGGATGACCTCTTGCAACATCTAGTCATATTTGAGCAAACCCATAATTTGTTTCAGTTCCAGTCTGTAACATATCACCTTGTTATACAAATCTCTAAAAGATTCCTTCATGCATTTTTATCCCAAATCATTTGTTTGCTTCAATATTCAGTTCCCATCAGTGTACTGGAGGCTCCCTGGTTAGCTTCCTCCATGTCTCCCCAAAATTAGGTTTGAAGTGGAATTTCAAAATTTAATAACACCAAATTAAAAATACTGACTGAAAAACTCCAAAAAGAAGGTGATAGAACTGTGCCCCCGTAATGCAGAGAGCCATTCAAGAATGAAATCAGCTAGGAAATACCTTAGATGGGATCTTGAATAGTCAAATAAGGGGGATGAAAAATGTGAGGTGGCACACTCATGGAACAAACCAGTGTCAACAAAATGATAAAGTTTTCAATAATTTAGCAGATCTGTATTAAGTCTGATCTGGGAGACATCACCTTTTACATTTCAATCTTCCAAGTAGATCCAAGTGTGACCTTACCTCTGTGAGATAGCAATAGCATTTAGACTTATATACTGCTTCTTAGTGCTTTACAGCCCTCGCAAAGCAGTTTTACAGAGCCAGCATATTGCCCCCAACAATCTGGGTCCTCATTTTACCCACCTTGTAAGGATGGAAGGCTGAGTCAATCTTGAGCCTGGTGAGATTTGAACTGCCAAATTGCAGGCATCCGGCAAGCACTGCATTCTAACTACTGTCCTCTATAGCTTCTCTGAATATATCTTAAGTTGTGTGTTTTCATTCTCAGACCTGTGAATCAGGGCAAGAACACTGGAGTAGACAGTGTCTGCTGCTACCGTAAAAATACCACATCTCCACCTTTTGATCGAGTGAATATATATCACATATTCATAAATAAGACCAATGGTTTCACCAAGCTGGAGAGATACAACTTGGACCCAAGCAGCCTTTTTGTTAATGGTAAGAAGAAAATGGCTTTCATGTTGAAGAGGTTGTGAGGTTGGCCTAGAACTGAACTGGATCTGACCAATGTTATGTAACTTAAGTGATAGTTCCTCTCTGTGACACCTTGGAGAGATGCCAGAGTGCTTAAGACTTTCTTTAGGTCTACCAACTTCAGCGTACAAAAATCTAATGACTACTACACGGCAACAGTATTTATTAACACCTCATGGTCATCTGGAGTTTTGCATTCCAGACGTGCTGGCTCTGTTGTTCTTGATGACTTTTTCTGACTGTGTCCCAGGACATTCTACAAGCAATCATTGGAATAGGTGGATACTTTTATATAGAGTTAGCTCACAGTGGCCTATTTAAACTAAAGACTGCTGCTATTTGGGGACCTTCAGGATAATTCAAAACCCCACTATCTGAGATTTCTTGACATGGAGTAGTTGGAAGTATGTGGGAAGAATTTATCATACTTTATTTTTCTCATGGTGAAGAGCTTGAGAGCGACTTCCTAAATCATTGTATGCTTGTGCCTTCTTTTGTGATTCTCTTTCAATTGCTACAACTCTCTTTTCATTTCAGATTATCATGAAGCATCACCTCAGACCAGTAAGTACACCTTTACAGAAGTTTCTTGAGCCATAAATTCCAACTGTGCTACACAATCTAAAACCTCCAACATTGTCCCACATGTACCAATTTCAGAATAAGTGAAGTAGTATGCCCTAGAGGCTTTTGCCACAAATGATCTGTGGAAACCATAGGGATATAGAAGTAAGTGAAATATTGAGAAGATTTTCCAGACAGTAAAAGGTGTCAACTAGTGGACCATGTCAATTCCCAAAGTGGTGTATTCCACAGAGATTTTCAAAAAGAGAGTCAGTACTGACTTCTATATTCCAACTTAAAACCATGACCGTTGGGAGTTGTTCTATAACATCGAACAAGAATGTGGCTTGTTCATCTTGAGAATTTATAGAACAGGCCATGTCCTTTTGTATAGTACCCCTTTACATTCTTGAAAAGTGCTACAATAGTTTTGCTCAGGCCTATGTTCTCCAGGATTAACCTATCAATCTTTCTTTTGCACTACCTGATTACCAGCCTCCGCTTATCCTTCTTGCCCTTTTCTGGACCCCAATAGATCAAGAATAACTGTTATTTTCAAACTGTGAAAAGCATATGCTTGTTCTTAAACATCTGTAAAGCACCACTGAACTATGATTGATGGACAGATTATATCCCATCAATTCTGGTTTCCATATCTGAGATCCATTATTTATCTTCCAGCTGTTTCTCCCACTTCCAAACCTCCAGTGGCAACTGAATGCTTTACACTCAACTTCACTACAAACAATTTGATCTATAGGCCACAGATGAGTAATCCCAAGTCAAAGTTGTTCAGTTCAGCACAAGCAATCTACGCTAAATTGGTGAGGAAACAAATGCATGCTTACCCCAGCTGCTCTTGCATATAAGATTTTCATAAAATAATCAGAATTAGTATTTTACTACCAGCAATAAATACATAGTTTTTCCTTTAAACCTAGCTGGGACAAATATTGAGCACCAGCAAGATTGGTCCTGATTTGATCAACTGTACTTTATCAACAGTAAGGTAAATATTATGAGATGGAGATTCTTTTTCCCGTGATACCTAAGTGCCCTGATATAGGGATGACTCTTGCAACATTTAATCATATTTGAGCGAACCCATAGTTTGTTTCAGTTCCAGTCTGTAATGGAGCACATTGTATACAAATCTGTAAAAGACTCCCTTCCGCATTTTCATCCCAAACCATTTCTTTGCTCAAAATTTAGTTCCTATTACTTAGCTAGAGGCTTCATGGTTAGTTTCCTCCAATTGTTCCAAAAGTGAAACCCCAGATTAAAAATACTGATTGAAAAACTCCAAAAAGAGGGTGATTGAACTGTGTCCCTCTAATGTAGGGAGCCATTCAACAATGAAATCAGCTAGGAAATACCCAGAGAGGATCCTAAATAGCCAAACAGGGGGAAGAAAAATGTGAGGTGGCACACTCGTAGAACAAACTAATGTCAACAAAATGGTCAAGGTTGCAATAATTCAGCAGATCTGTATAAATTCTGAACTGGAAGCCCTCACCTTTTACTTTTAGGCCTGCCAGGTAGATCCAAGTGCAACATTACCTATGTGAAACCATCCAAGTCTTCCACAGCTTCTCTGAATATATCTCAAGATGTGTCTTTTCATTCTCAGACCCGTGAATCAGGGCAAGAACACCGGCATAGATAGTGTCTGCTGCTACCGTAAAAATGCCACAGCTCCACCTTTTGATCGAGTGAACATATATCACAAATTCATAAATGAGACCAATGGTTTCACCAAGATGGGGAGGTACAGCTTGGACCCAAACAGCCTTTTTGTTAATGGTAAGAAGAAGATGGTTTTCTTGAATGAAGAGGTTATGAGGTTGGCTGGCACTGGATCAGTTCTGACTAATGTTACATAAGTTAAGGGCAGGGGTGGGATTCAAATTTTTTAACAGCCAGTTCTGTGGGTGTGGTTTAGTTGGTGGGCGTGGCCACCTCAATATTGCTCACATCGAGGCACACATCTCCTCGCCGGCCTCTCATGACTGTTGCAGCATCCCCACAGTCATGTGTGAAAAATGGTCATAAGTCACTTTTTTCAGTGCCATTGTAACCTTGAATGGTCACTCCGCACAAGCAAAGTACCAGCAAAGGAGAGGAAAAAAAACTCCAGAGAAGTTCCTGAGGCAGGAAGTCTAGTTCTGCCAAGAATGTAATAAGGGTTAACAGAGAGGCAGTTTCTGTAAGCAACACCAGAATGTTTCCTTCCTGCCTTCCTTACAGGATTAGGCCAGTAATTTCTTCTAACAACCGGTTCTCTGAACTGCTTAGAATGTTAACAACCGGTTCTAGCGAATAGGTCCGAACTGGTAGAATCCCACCCCTGGTTAAGGGTAGTTCTTCTCTATGACCCCCATGGAGAGATGTCAGAGGGCTACAAGACTTTCTTCAGCTATATCAAATTTGCACTACTAAAATCTAAATGACCACTACATGGAAGCAACACCTCATGGTCATTTGGAGTTTTGCTATCCAGGCCTGATGATTTTTCTCTGATGCTGTCCCAGGACCTTCTTATAAACAACCACTAGGTGGACACTTTATATAGAGTTACTTCATGATTATTTTAAAACCCAACTATCTGAGATTTGTTGACATGGAATAATTGCAAGTGTATAGGAGGAATTTATTGTATGCTATTTTTCTCATGGTGGACAGCTTGAGAGAGGCTTTCCATTTTAGTGTACTCTTGTGCCTTCTTTGGTGACTCTTTCCATTTCTGAAACTCTCTTTCCATTTCAGATTATCATGAAGCATCACCTCAGACCAGTAAGTACACTTTTCAGAAGTTTCTTGAGCCATGGACTTGAACTGTGATACACAATCTAAAATGTCGAACCTTGTCCAAAATATACCGATTGCAGACCAAGTAAAGCAATATGCTGTAGAGGCTTTTGCCACAAGTGATGGGTGGAAACCACAGGGATATAGGAGCAGGTTGAATATTAGATTTTCCAGACAGTAAAAGGTGTTAACCAGTGTACCATGTCAGTCCCCAAAGTGGTGTATTCTGTAAAGATCTTTAAACAAAGAATGGATACTGATTTCTGATATTCCAACTCTGATTATGACCATTAGGAACTGTTCTGTAATACTGAACAAGAAACTGCCTTGTGAATTTATATCGCTTGTTGGGACTTTACAGGAAATGCCCTTCTGCAAAATACCTCTTTACATTCTTGAAAAGGGCTACCACAGTCCTGCGCAGTCTTCTGTTCTCAAGGCTTAAACCATCAATCTTTCTTTTCCACAACTTGGTTTTCAGCCCCTGCTCGTGCTTCTTGCTCTTTTCTGGATCCACAGCAGATCGAGAATAACAGTTACTTTCAAACTGTGAAAAGCATATGCCCGTTCTTAAATTTTTGTTATGCACCACTGAGTTCATGACAGGAAGTGCAAAATACAAAACAGTGATTGATTATATGCCATCAACTCTGGTTTCCATATCTGAGATTCACTGTGTCTCTTCTAGCTCTTCCTCCTACCTCCAAACCTCCAGTGGCAACTGAATGCTTTACAGTCAACTTCACTGCAACCAATTTGATCTATAGGCCACAGATGGCTGATCCCACATCAAGGGTTTTCAGCTCAACACAACGATCCTTCGTTAATTTGGTAAGAAGATCAATGCATACTTAGTTCAATAGCTCTTCCACATAAGACTTTCATAATATAGTCAGCAATAGTGTTTTACTATTGGCAATAATTACACAGTTTTTTCTTTATACCTAGCTAAGAGATATATTGAAAAACAGTGACATTGGACCTGATTTGATCAACTGTAGTTTATCAACATTAAGGTAAGCAATATGGGTTGGAAATTTTTTAGTGATCCGTAAATGCCTTAGAATGGGAATTAATGGATTCTAATATCTCTGTGAGAGATCTATATCTCTCACAACATCTTATAACATTTGAGGGAGCCCATGGTTTATTTCAGTTTCATTTTTCAACATGTCACTATTATCCCCATTTTAATTTCTAAAAAAGTTGATCTCTCATTTTCATCCCAAATACTGTAATTTCTTTGCTTCAATATTTGTTTGAAATGAGCTTGAAAATAAACATGGGCAAACTAAATATTCAAACTGGCAGGAAGAAATGTCAGGGTAGTGATTTAAGAGCTGACTAAGTTGCTGCAATATGCACTGATGCAGATGCAATGATGTAATAATGGGAATGAGTCAGCAAGGCTTTTGGCTGTTGTCCCTTTAAAAGCCTGAAAATAATAAGAGGCCTTTTAGGGTGTCTCTCTCTCACACTGTGTGTTCTTCTCTGCTGCAATTGCTGCAGTGTCAAGATAAGAATCAAGGATATAGGTCCTGAAATACAACAGAGCTGATATTGAAGTCCTTTTATACTTCAGATTGCCGGGTAGATGCAAGATCTGTACAGCTGTCGTGAATATATTTTTATTTGTATCTTTTGCTTCTCAGATCTGTAAATCAGAAGAGGTACACTGAAGTAGACAGTGTGTGCTGCTATCGTAAAGCTGCTACAGCCCCCACTTTCGATCCAATCAATATATATCAGAAATTCGTAGATGAAACCAACCATTTCACCAAGATGGGACGGTACAATCTGGATCCAAACAGCCTTTTTGTTAATGGTAAGAAGCATAATTTTGCTTTTGTGACTAAAAATGTTTGAGGCTGTCCAGCACTGAATTACTTCTGACCAACATTATCTAACTTAAATGGTGCTGTGTCTCAATGATAGCAACAAGAGATGCTAGTGGGCTACAATTTTTTTAATATGTCTATTGGGTTTGGATTACAAAAATCTGGGTGATTACTAGATGGCAGCAATGCTTATTGACACCTCATGGTCATTTGGAATTTTGTAGTCCAGAGCTGGTAACTCTGTTCTAAATTTACTATTCTCCAGTTGATGCCCCAGGATCTTCTACGAGCAAACATTGGGCTAGATGGACACTTTACATTGAGTTATTGTTATTGTATTAGAGAGCAAATAATTTCTACCCAAAGAGGATTATCACATCACATAAATTTTATACAAAATTCCTTAGAACATTGAAATTGCTGGTGTACTTTATAGAAATAGTCATACTCTTGAAATACCCTTTCATGTTTAGGATAGACCTGGCCTAATGTGTCAAGCAATTAAAAATGGATGCATGGTGTGTACTTTCAAACTTTTCTTAACAAATGATAATTTTATCACATAGGAAAAAGTTGATGGTTTTGAAGAAAGAATGGATGAAAGATTTGTAAAATTAAGAGAGCAAATAAAAGAAGATGTTGCTAAGTGAATGTAGACTTTAGAACTCATGTCAGATGGGCTATTCTTATAATGTGGAATAAATATAAATATAGATTCTGCCTGAAAACACCTTTTTGGCTTCGGTGCAAGAAGCATTTTATAGAAGACAAATGATAAGTGTTTCATTTTTTGCTATGTACTAAAATTTTCACAAGGGGATTATAAAATGATATCAAGAGAAGATTTGAGAATAAAATACTCTTGTCAATGTTTTTCTTATGTACACTTAACAGAAAGTTTTGGTGGATAATTTTTTTAATGGTTTTCAACAATATGAGACTGACTTTGAAATATAATTATGTATTAATGATGAACATGTTATTGCTAAGATGTACAAACCTCTGATGAAATATCAAAAAAAGAACACATGAAGATGTATGATAAAATGGGATAAAATTTTTGGCTACAATGTATAAATGGATCAATGGGAAAATATGCGGCTAACGGGCTGAAATTTAGATTAGGTTGTAATCTCAAAGAGAATTTTTATAAAATGATGTACATTGCTATCTGTCAGCAGAGAAACGGTTTAGAATGTATAAAGGCACTTTGAATATTTGCTGGAAATGTGAACAATGTAAAGGGACATATTTAATCACATTTTGGTGGACATGTAAAAAAGTAAAATAAGCTGGATGCAAATACATACTATTCATTAAGAAGATTGTAAAAGTTAAAACTGAAACCAGAGACTTTCCTTTTGGGACCAATGGATAGGCAACTAGAAAAAAGCTACGGAACTTTGTTTTATGTATGATAACTGCAGCAAGATTATTATATGCTTAAAAGTGGAACAATTCTGCACTAGCCACAATAAAGGCAAAGATGATGAAGATGATGAAACGAATGAAGATGGCTATATTAACTTCTTTGATCAGAAAAACCCCAATATCTACATTTATGGCTGACTGGAAATTCCTTCTAGACTTTTTGCATTCAACTGAAAAAATGCATTTATGATTTGTGGTTTTGATTAGAAAAAAAATGATAATAAAAAGTAATATAGTAATATATGTATATTCTTTTTTGTAATATAGTGTAAGACACAATTTTGTAATTGTACTATATTTGCTGCCAAGAAAATTGGAAACTTTTCTTTTTCACACCTGCTTTTGTCTTTCTTTGCTTTTTTACTCTTTATTAGCTTTTTGGTTCTTAATAAAATTCTTATCAAAAAATAACTTTATTAGGGTTGAAGAATCACTAAATTTGTTTAAACATATTGTTATGAAGGTTGGAAATCACTCCTTCATACATTTATTTTCTCTTTCTTTATTATATTCTTACTTTTCTTTTTTTTTTGTTTTCCAAGCACTTTTTTCTTTTCTGAATACTCTTTTTATTAAATTTACTTTGTATTAGATTTTACTGTTATAACCAACATTCTTAATAAAAATTAAATCAAGGAAGCAGCCATGACACTAACTGCTTTGAATTTGCTTGATATAAAGTGGGAAAAGAAAGTAAAAGAAAAAAAGTAGCAGATCGCTTCTTGTTTCCTTCTAGGATATTCACCATCTACAACTGATTCAGCTCCAGATCTAGTAGGCTATGAGCTTGGTTTCAAAATTATCAACAAGAACTTGACCAATACAAATCCGTTATCACCAGAATATAAGCAATTGATGGGTTCCATCAGTAATGAGGTGAGGATTTTCACTTAGAAGTCCTCTACTGCAAACCCTGAATGAAAACATGATAGGGAACTACAGTAAGATAATGCCATTGCAAGTCTCCCTCACATTCTTTCATTCCCCCTTTTTGTAGAATGTTTTTGAATTAATATTCCTATTTTATATCCATTCCTTCCACAAACTGGCATACCTATAACTTTATAATAACAATAGTCCAGGAAGAGAATGTCCATTAAATCTGAACATCCATTAAATTCAAACATATCACTTTATCAAGCTGCCTCATACATAATTGATGTAAATTTATTGTTTGTAGTAATAATCTCAATGTAATAGTTAAATCTTGATTTAATGGGCAAACTCTCAATTAGACATGCCTATGGAGATTCTCAGTCATCCAGGTCATGGTTATTCCAAAGGTGCTTTTTTAAGGAAGCAACTTGACTTTCTTGTTTTTCTTGGATAAGAAGCAAAATATTTTCAAAGAAAAACAAGAAAGTCCAGTTGCCTCTTGAAAAAAGCACCTTTGGGATGATCTTAGTTGGACAGATCTTACTCCATTTAATGATAGAATCAGAGTGAAAAATGTGTATCTGAATCCAATAATCAAGATCCAATAAATCAAGATTCTATTCTATTCTATAAGAATAGAATAGAATAGAATAGAATAGAATAGAATAGAATAGAATAGAATGGAATGGAATGGAATGGAATGGAATGGAATGGAATGGAATGGAATGGAATGGAATGGAATAGAATAGAATAGAATAGAATAGAATAGAATAGAATAGAATAGAATAGAATAGAATAGAATTATTTATTGGCCAAGTGTGATTGGACCACAAGGAATTTGTCTTCAGTGCAAAAGCTCTCATTGTACATAAAAGCTATAAGTGATAAAACATGATCACAGTCAACATAAAAATACATTCATCATAAATCATAATATACAACACTTAATGATTAAACTGCAACTGTAGTGTAGTTCTTGTGGAACAGTTTGTTCTCAGATCTGTTTTGGGTACTCACCTCTTTCACAATTCAATAGTGTAGGTAACTTATTATGCACCAAACAAGAGATTTAACATGCAGATTTAAGCTTAATAGGATTTAATTTGATTTGATTCCAGTTGAATCAACTCTTCCAACAGAGCTTCATCAGCGATGGATTCAAAATTTGTGCTGTAACTAAATTAAGGTCAGTATTTACCAAAGGTGGCTCTGAGCAAGACCTTGATATCGAGTTCATAAATAATTAAATCAAAACCAAATGAATTGTGATGGCTTATTATGGTACATGAATTCAGCCAGATGTGGCTTACTCAAGAAACTATAATTAAGTAAATTATGATTTTATAAAATATTTAAATTATGTCTATACACTCATAGTTTGGATCTTATCTGTCCTCAAGCACTTGAAGATATTAATCTGGCCACATAAAACTTTTAACTGAGATAGTATTCTCTAGGTAAGGGATTGTTTTTGCAGCATACTAGGAAACTATTTATCAATATTGCATTAACCTACAAATAATAAAATAAAAACAAGAAAACACAGTATTTCCCAACTCACATTCTCCAAGCACGTTGGGCTTTTAACTTCCAGAATTCCAAACCAGCATGTCTGTAAAAGAACTAGAGTCTCCTTTCCCTTCCTTACCCACCTTTCCAAGTAAAGTAGATCAAACATTGCAGAATAGACATCAAAATAATACTCCCCAATTTTTACATTTCTTCAGACTTTACAGCTGATACAATTTAGGGCTACTGAAAATAAAGGAGAATTTCATTCCTTACCTCTTTCCTGCACATAGGCCATTGCTTTCCATCCATTTACCCATTAGCTAGCCCTGGATAGCTGGGCCTAATTACAAAAGCTCTGTGCAAGTTCATCAGGAGCTCTTTCTAAATTGCAGTTTGGGAGAGAGGGAAGAAAAGTGTCTCAAAGAGGGGGGGAAAGGGGGAAGTTAGAAAGAATAATAAACTATGTACCAGAAACAGAACGCCCATTTTAAGCACTGGACACATTCATTCCTTACTAGGCCTACCATGTGGATTCACTAAACAGATCAGTCCTAGAAAATGCAGCTCTTGGCATTAAAAAGGTTGCCAGGCCCTGCTGCTCCTGAGCTGGTATCTTAGGAAAGGTATTCCAAAATAATCAAATATGAGAATGGCCAGATTTTTCTCAAGACATTGAAATCTTCCAGTCCAGTTGATATTGATTGAAAGAATTAAGGGCAGGGATATGAGTGAAAACAAAAGCAGACATGATTCTGTCACTGGGCCTAAGTTGTCAGGAGGTATGGCTGAGCCCATGCTATGGTTATGTTCATTTATCATTAATAAGTTTATATATATTTTATATATATAATGTAATAGTTACATTAGATAGGTTTATATATATTTTGTGTAGCTAACAATATTTAAAATAGAGAAAAGACAATGTGTATTGTCTTTTTCCTGCTTTAAATATTGTTAGCTGCACAAAATCATGAACTTGAGATGAGCGGCCATCTAAATTGAAAAAAATGAATTTTTAAAAATAAAAGTATGGTTCACTTGGAGTATTGCAGCATTGGTTAATAATCAGAGCCATAGAAGTACCTCAGGCCATGGTGGTCAGCTAGTTGACATGTTCCTCATTTATGTAGTTCTGATAACACAAAAAACCCAGCTTGATAAAGAGAAATATTGCACGCACGTATATTAATCCCAAACTAATGGACTATCTTATTATTAATGTGCTAGCCTGTTCATACAACACATTGTCAGTGTCTGATAGCTGCAGCACATTGAATCACAAAATTCCCAACAAGCTATTATCATAGCCAATTTTAGTTGTGTGAATCCAACCTTATTTTATAAATAAGACAAAAGTTAACTTGCTTATCTAATGCACATATCAGAATGGGAAATGTTACCAGGAAATCTTCATTTTTTTATGTGCTGAAATCTAGAAACTTCATGGAGATGCATTATTATTTCCACCAAAGTAAATCCCCCCCCCACTCCTAATAGGTCAATGTACATAATAACCCATCATGTGGCTTATCTGGTTTTAGCTGAATTTGTTGGGTTTTAACCTCGGCCACTGTATATCAGGCCTTATTTTTGAATTTAGTGTTTAGTGACTTAGCCAAATTGGCTTTTTCAGTAAAAGAAGCCAAGAGCAATATATTTCTTTGTGGGTAGTTGAGAAGCCTTTGACTAAGATAATAGGAAATATAGCTCTCAGTGGTTCTGCTGGCTAGAAATTCTGTACCACTAAAAAAGCTATTTATGGCAAATAATATATTAGCAAAATACTTTGATTATGAAGTTTCAGCATACTATAGTAGGAATCTTTTGTTCTGTATGCATTTTGATCTTAGTCATGTCATCAAGACATCAAAACTCAGGATGATTTTGAAAGTTGCCTCTGAAAATGTCTAACTTTACCTAGCGGTAATACAATTTGAAATGCTTGTATGGATTAAAATATTTTACTGCTAATCCGACTTGCTTCTTAGCTTTAGTCTGAAGTCGACTCATGTCTTTTCTCTCTCTTCCTAACCCCCCCACTATATTTTTTAGAATTGGTTCCATCATAGTTGATTGCAAGTGTTACTTCCATCCTGCAGGGAATAACAGCAAAGACACCATCAAAAATGTTTTTCAACAAGAGACCCAGAATGCCACTTCTCAGTGGCTGGGTAGCAGGTTCCAAATCATGGGTTTCACCATTGAAGGTATAAAGATTGGCATGAACTAAAATGGTAATGGTCATTAATGTAGGGCTCACACCTTTATGAAATCTATAATATTTCTTTTCCTATTACTTATGTCAGACAGACAGACAGACAGATCTGAGCAGCATGGTGATGATAGTCACCTGCCACTCAGAAAATTGAGAAGTTAATCCTAGGTAGTGGCAGATGTTTCTCTCGTAGGCCACAAAGAAAAAATATCTACTGCAATCTCCACCTGGTGTCAGGAAGCGCATCTGGCCAGTAAATGCTCAGCTCCATTCAGTCACCGCAACTCTAGCCCAAGTTAAGGGATTTTAGGGCTGTAAAAAGGGAGACAGATTAGATTAGATTAGATTAGATTAGATTAGATTAGATTAGATTAGATTAGATTAGATTAGATTAGATTAGATTAGATTGGAAGGTGGGCGGGCAAGCAGGCAGATTTTTAACACTCTTAGGGTCTTTCAGAAGCTTATAATAACTTTGCTACAAGCCTTTTGGACTTGGAGTGAGAGGACCTCCACCATGTGTGGAATATTTGTTTGTTTATTATATATTTTATATTATTTTGTCCCAAAGGCTTTAGGCAGTAACAGTGAACAATTAACAAAAACAACTCTAGATACATTTATAGAATAATAATCTATAAAAATAGGTGCAACCGATCCCATGTGTATATTATAAAACACCCTTCTGTACTAATCTGAAGAGAAAAGTATTTCCTAAAACACAGGAGGGTTACATTAACTATATTTTAAAATTATATAGTTTATTTATTTAATTAAATACTTATGTTTATTATTATTATTGCATTGTTGTTAGCTTTTGTACACTATTTCAAATTGCCTTGACTGAGTGATTGTTAAATTTACATGAAAAGAAATGTTTATTATATTTGTGCATTCCTTTTTCTATTGAAAATTCTTGAAACAAATACCAAAGCAGTAACTGATAAGCCCCCACACATGCTAAAGGTGAAGAACTTCACTGTAAATTTCACCATTATCAACTTGCCATACAAGAACATGAAGAATCCAAAGTCAGAGGTTTATCAGAAAACCAAAGCGAGCATCAAGGATGAGGTAAATGGCTGAAAACATCTATAGGATTAACTGATGTTAAAGTCCCTAAATGTGTGTACGTTTTCTGCCTACAAGAAGAAACAGCAGTAGTTCTACAGTTTGGAGATATTTTTTTCTTTATCCATTGTGCATTGGAACAATGCTAATGTAATGTTATAGCACAACAGAAGGCAGTGTGATTGTTTAAGTGCCTTCCCTTAAAAAAAGATTGATCAATAGCAAATATATCCCACCCCAATCATATTTTTCATCTCCAAATCTTCAAGTATGTTCCTTTCTGCTCCCAAGCAAAGTCTTTAAATTAGAGTATGTTTAAGAAGAAGTATTGTAATTATAATAAGACTGACTTTGGAAAGAAAAATTAACGTACTATCTGTTAGTCCACATGCCCCCTGCTTTTAAAGAAATGCAAGAATATTTACAAAAAGAATTGTTCTATTCATCTTCCATTTCAGAGCTAGAAGAGGGAAAGTGGATCCCTTGACAAATTCTGCACATTGATAGATATTTTGTCAAATGGAAGTCAGATACTGAAGTGGAGAATTGAGTAAGATTTGGGTCATCTTCTCCATTACCTAAAAGGCATCTTGGGCAGTTTAACATAGCCAGAAAATACAATGCCCTGCAGAACCACCAATTAGCAACAGATGCAATATCTAACAGCTAGCCTAACTCCTTAGGAATAGGAATGAGCAGATCACTGCAATTTTGCTCCATTTTACAATTCACATGAGTAGGCCAGTTATGATGTCCATTGTACTGCAAATTTTCCAACCTCGGATTCTTCACCTTTTGAAATTTTATAATGTTTTATATTTAAAAAAAATAATCCTAAATTATTCTGTTTTTAATATTTAACTTTATTGATTACAGTGTGCACCAGCTAGAGCCCCTTAACAGTTTTATTAAACCAGATTAAACCAGACTCTGTTTTATAAAATTTCAAAAGGTGAAGAATTCCAAGATGGAAAATTTTGCAGTTATTAATAGAGGCAAGGTGCAGCCAAACCCATGGTTGTGTGGGCCCCTGTGTTCCTCACACAAGGGGGAACACATAATATGAATATGTAGTGATTTTTTTTTATATCTATCACCCCACATTTGACATCATGAGCATTTTACACCTCTTATGCAAAGGATAATGCTGCAGCTTTAGCCAGCATGTTCCTTAAAGCAGAATTAAGTATGGAAGAAGTTTTCTGTTTCAAACCTAAAGAAGAGGAATAGGTTTGGTTCTTTCTTAACTTATTATTATTCTTGGTAGTCCATTAATCCATCCCCTTCTTTTTCCTTGGAACAGCTCAACCACCTGTATCAACGCAGTGATGTGAACAAGAGTTTTCTGGGCTGTTCAGTGAAAAACTTGAGGTGTGTTTTTCAACAGGATGCAAAGCTAATTGAGTATCCAGTCCACATTCACAAATCTATTTGTTGTTTGTATTTGCTACTGCCACTACTGTTCCAAAACTCTAATGAGTCCTTTGTTTTTACATTAACAAATACAAATATCAGATTTTTATCTTCTCAACCTCAGTTTTTAATATTTACCATGGTTTGTATTTTTCTTTTTCAGACCCACTAGCAATGAAACTCAAATTGGTGTCAGTTCTATCTGCGCATTTGCAGTGGAGTTTGGTTCAAGGACTTTTGACAAAGACCTTGTGTATGATATATTTAAAAACCTGACTCAGAATGCCACCCTAATGGGGAAATACAGCCTGGACAATAACAGCATAAATATTAATGGTAAGATGAGGGAAGCACAAGGTATGTTTGACAGAGGTAGAAGCTATAAATTAGAAAAGGAGAGACAAGTCAAGGTGAGAATCTTGGGCTCTGCCAGGGATTTCCATGGGTGGGTGGGGGTGTAAAAAAGCAATCAAGATGGCACCTATCACATACAATGAAAGCATCACATGTAAAAAAAAAAAAAAAGAGCAAAGCTTCCGTTGCATGGTGGTGGTTGTCATCTTGACTTGTTTGATCCCTGCTGGACTCTTCCTATCTTTTACCCCTTCCATATTTAATGGAACCCTTCCTTCCTTCCATTCTTTTCTAGTGTTTCCTTCAACCATGACAACAGGACCATCTAAACAAGGTAATTAGGATTTTTTTATCCCAAGATACTTTAGCTTCAGATTTCAGTGTCCTCATTCCCTCTGCGTTGAACTGAAGAAATGTAGAATTGTTATGGTATAGATTATAGAAGATGCTGTAAACTGAAACAGAATCAGCATAGTCTATCCAAAGCACAGATGCACGTGCATGTGGCTTGTGGAAATGAGAAGGGTGGAAATGGGCTGGGTGTAAATGGACAGGGTGTAAATTTCATCATTAAATTTATGCTTTTGCATTATTTCTTATTTCCAGAACTCCCTTATTGGGCCATCATCCTCATATGCTTCTCCGTCTTACTGGGTTCCGTCTTTTTCTTCCTTCTATGTGTTTTGGTATGTATGCGCTATGCTTCAAAGTAGAGGGCTAATGATGAGTCTCTAACATAAGGAATCCTCAACATTCTTCCAATAAATACCTGAAGAGTGTGTATATTTTTTTCAGAAGAATTTTAATAATAGTGGATGGGAATGTGACGAAACAGTTCCCTTGAGACCTCCAAGGATGTTAATGGAGGCAATTCTGGGAATGAAGGACCCTAAAAGCAGTTAATGGAGCCAATGGAAGGGGTCTTCTGATTCGTTTCTCCCTCTGACTAAGTCAAATGGAATTGAGACCGTTAACTCCTGTAGGAATGTCCATCATGAGAGAGAAAATGGACAAAAGAAGGAAGGCACTCCACTTGTATGTGCATAAAATGTTTTATTTCTGTCTTTAATCAGACTGCTGTGTGGGTGAAGAGGAGAGCAGGCAAGTACCAGATCCAAAGGAATATTTTTGGCCTCTATTTCCCATGCATGGACATGCAAAAATCATAGTGATGTAGATTTTGGAAACTTGGCTCCTTCCCTGCAAGAAGACCCTTTTTGCAGAGTTCAATCTTGCACATATTGTGCAACAAAAATGTGTTTACCATAGTTGGAATGAATGTCTTGATGAAGAAAAGATACTGCATATTCTGTGGAAGACCACCAAATTGATAGACAGATGGGGTACCCTGTCATATTATTTATTATGTGTTGTGAAACTAGGAGTATCTTTTCAAATATCTATAAAAACTACAGATTAGATTATTTAAGTGCCAAAAAAAGAGAGATTCTGCCTGGAGCATGGATCAGTATTAAACAATTTGCATTCTTTTGAGACTGCAAAGCATCAATGAATTCTATTGCACATTAAAAAAAAATGTAAAAAGAAAATATATACTGAGCTGCAATTATGTCATACTGTACTGTAGTATACTATACTGTAATATCTGTTTTCCAAATAATGTAACTTGGGTAGAAATGATTTTCAATCCTTTTGTAAATATATCAAATGTTCCTCATTTTTTACAAATCAATAAACATTAGCAAGAAAATGAAAAACAAAATGAAACCTAAACTTCTACCAAGAATCTAAAATAACCTTTTTTTAAAAGAAAGTCATGGTATATATGACTATGAACTCAAGTCTTAGAATACTGTGTACAAGAAAAATATAAGTATGAAGAAATCAGCTTTAGTCAGAAGTGGCATAATTCTTTCTGCATTAATTTTCTGGTTATACAGTATATAGCTAAAATTTAGTTGCCACCATCCCAAAATGATATCAAACTTATCTTTCTCTTTTCAATTCTTTTTCTAGCATCAAAGTACCTTAGATGTGTGGGGATACAATTACAGTATTTTTTTGCCTCTTATTCAATACAATACTAGCCAATTATAAACAATTAAATGTTACTTAACAATTCTGTATTAGCAGCTAGTAGTGAATAAGTAAGTTTAAAAGTCTATCTTACTGTGCTTCTTTACACAGTGATCATTCACTTTTTCACCACAGAGTGTCTTTAACCAAATAGTGCCTTTCATATACAGGTAAATAATACGTTTACTTACTCAGTTAGATAAATTTCCATTTAGTAGACCATATACAATAGGGGAAAAATCTGTCCATATGTTATATGCTTCAGTACAGTTATAAAATTCCCTTCATGATTCTGTATATCTATAAAACTGAAAAATATGCATATATAAATCTCATTTCCATTTTAAAGATTTGGAACACAACAGCTGGGTCATATAACATGCAAAGATAAAGGCTGGATTCCCCTATTTTAGCCTAGTAAAACATTTGAATTCTCAAGAAATGATACCATGAAAACTTTGTTTGTGAAAAGAATGAATATGGATCCTCATCCTTACTTTATTGAACTTTAGTTAGCCAAGTGTGATTTGACACACAAGGAATTAACCTCTAGTACAGAAGCCCTCAGTTCACATGCAAAGCAACAGAATAATCATCATAAGAATAATACCAATAAAAGGTGGGAGTAAAGGAGATAATAAGAAGGCTAAATGATAATACTATAACCACATTACACTAAAAAAACAACCCTTTAAGACAATTCTAACTAAAAATTCTAACTCCTCAATTTCTAACCTTGTCTGAGGTAAATGCCCCCCTTCACCTTTCAGGATTGCAGCCAACTCTGCCATCAAAATCTTTCCCACCATAACTCTCACCCCTGGCTAAATGTAGAAGGGGAAGCTAAAAATTTTGAACGTCTGCAGCTCAGCCAATTTGAGGCGAGTGATAGAAGGCCTCCAGTCAATTCCATGATTGATACAAAAAATACCCTCAGAAATAAATAAATAAATAAGTAGATAAACTAATTAACTAACTAACTTTATAAAAGATATTAATATAAAATAAGTTTCTACAGGCACAATTGTCAGTTTGAAAGAACATGAAAAACAACCCTTAACGTAATTTATTTTTAACTAAAAATTCTAACTCCTCAATTTCTAACCTTGTCAGAAGTAAATGCCCCCTTCACCTGTCAGGATTCCAGCCAAGTCTCTCACCAAAGTCTACTCGACAAAACCTTACAGAACCCCTGTTAGACTGGGTAGATCGGTTCCCACAGAGACGCGAGACCCAAGTGAACAGTCAGCTCTTTATTTCAGTATATAGTTCTGTACAAGACCTGCGAACCGTGCGGCTTTTCTTATAGAGCTAGCTCGCGGCTTGGCGGCCAATGACAGCACTTTGAATCTCCCGCGATCGGCTCGGCCAATCGCGGTAGACTCTTCGCGCACCAATCACGGGTGTTTAGTCAGCCAATCAGGTTGCGGTCCGTGTGGACCAATCAGAGTTCGAGGTTTGGAGAATGTTAATATAGAACACCCCCCTTCTCTATTTCTACTGGCTGTCTTGGATCACGTGACACCTTTTTGGGGGGCTTGTGATGTAAAGGGCGGGCTGCCGCCTCCCTCCCTACGCCTTATTTCTATCTGTGGAGCTTCCTGGAGAAAGAAGATGGAGACACACTCTCACAAAACAGCCCACTTGGGACCCATTTTATAGAATACAGGTGGTCCTCAACTTACAACGCTTTGCTTAGTGACCATTTAAAGCTACAATGGCACTGATATAAGTGATGTATGATTGTTTTTCACACTTATGACCTTTGCGGCATCCCCACAGACATGTGATCAAAATTCAAACGCTCAGCAACTGGCATGTATTTATGACGGTTGCAGGATCCCGGGATCATGTGATCATCTTTTGTAATTTCTGATGAGCAAAATCAACGGGGAAGCCAGATTCCCCATTAACTTTGCAGTCGTTAAGTTAGTGAAACAACCATTTTGCTAAGTTGACAGCAGCAGCAATTCACTTAACAACCGTGGAAGAAATGTCATAACATGGGGCAAAGCCCACTCAGCCACAGAGATTTTGGGCTCAGTTGTGGCCATATGTCGAGGACTACCTTTAGTTATACTGACCATATTTTCTTGAAACAAAATAAAGGACAAACCTGAAAGGGGGATAAATCTAAAAGAGGTTCATAAGGATTAAGAGGGGAAATTATTTGTGTTTCTAACTTTGCTTTACAAAGGAAAATTCGAGAGCAAAACCAAGAAAATAATTAAATAAATCTAAAGGACAGCTATCTGAAACAGAGGACTGTTCTTTATAACAAAGGACATATGATCACTATAACACAGGATGTTGTTAGCACTATCTGTATACAGATTTGATGGTATGAATGGCTGACTGGGTTAAACATTTGGCAAAACCAGGCCTTCTGTGGTTATCTAGCCCTTTCTTAGGCATATGAGCCAGCTGGGCCCACCTCATAGAATGGTTGTTGTGGGGAAAAAATAGGAGGTAGGATTACTAAGTGTGCTCACCAGCTTGAGTAATATATATAGAACAGCGGGATAAAAATCTATTTTAATAATGATTATGTTAATGCCTGACTGAAAGTAATAGCAATAGCTCTTAGACTTAAAGGTGTTGGTGGCACAGTGGTTAGAATGCAGTACTGCAGGCTACTTCTGTTGAAAGACAGCTGCCTGCAATTTGGCAGATTGAATTTCACCAGGCTCAAGATTGACTCAGCCTTCCATCCTTCCAAGGTGGGTCAAATGAGGACCCAGATTGTTGGGGGCAATTATGCTGACTCTGTAAACCGCTTAGAGAGGACTGTAAAAGCACTGTGAAGCACTTATATAAATATAAGTGCTATTGCTATATACTGCTCCACAGAGCTTTACAGCCCTCTTCAATGGTGGGATTCAAAAAATTTTACTACTGGTTCTGAGGCATGGCTTGGTGGGCGTGGTGTGGCTTGGTGGGCATGGCTTGGTGGGCATGGCAGGGGAAGGTTACTGCAAAATCCCATTCCCTCCCCACCCCACTAACCTGCTTTCCAGCTCTGTTCTCCTGCACAGGGCAACAAAAGAAGACCCAATCAATCAGCTGGGACTCGGGAGGCAGAGAATAGATGGGAGTGGGGCCAGTCAGAGGTGGTATTTGCCGGTTCTCCAAACTACTCAAAATTTCCGCTATCAGTTCTCCAGAACTGGTCAGAACCTACTGAAAACCACCTCTGATCCTCTTGGACTGGTTTACAATGTCACCATATTGCCACTAACAATCAGTGTCCCCATTTTACCGATCTTGGAAGAAAGGAAGGCTGAGTCAACCTTGAGACAGTCAGGATCAAACCTCTGGCGATGGGCATAGTTGGCTTGCAATATTGCATTCTAACCACTGCACCACCATGATCCTTTGGACTCCAATTCTAGTCTATAACCACCTCTGCTGCCAACTATTGGCCCCGATGGATTATGTGCATACTTCTTAGAAAAGCTTTCCTCTGCCATAGTGGCACCCCTAAGCATTATATATATCATTCAGAACCAGCTCCTTACCGAACCTATGGTCCTTAGCTACAGTCATCCCTATCTTCAAAAAAGTTGACCCCAGCCAGGCTGAAAACTACAGACCAATCTCACTGTGTTGTGTCACATGCAAAGTCATGGCAACAATCATTAACCAATTCATCACTCTCCACTTAGAGGCAAACAACCTACTCTCCAAAAAACAATTTGGTTTCAGGAAAAAATCGTCCTGCAACCTACAACTCCTACACTGCAAAAACATATGGACTACTCTACTCGACCAGGGTAAAGCAATAGACATAGACTTCTGCAAAGCCTTTGATTCAGTGGTACATGACAAACTACTGTTAAAACTAAACTCTTATGGCATTTCCGGATCCCTTCATAAGTGGATTACTGCATTCCTGTCAAACAGGCAACAAATAGTAAAAATAGGGAGCGCTATATCAAACCCTGCTCCAGTTAACAGCGGTGTCCCCCAAGGCAGCATTCTAGGACCCACACTCTTTATACTCTTTATAAATGACCTTTGTGATCACCGCATAAGCAACTGCATCCTCTTTGTGGATGATGTAAAACTATTCAACACCACCAATAATGCTACTGTTCTTCAAAGTGACCTTGATTATGTGTCTGAATGGTCAAACATTTGGCAACTCCAAATCTCGACCAACAAATGCTCTGTCCTACACATTGGTAAAAAAAAATCAGTACACCAAATACAAACTAGGCGGATATGACCTTGTTGATGATCTTCACTCTGTCAATGACCTAGGAGTACTCATATCTAATGATCTAAGCGCCAGAGCTCGCTGTAACAGCATTGCCAAAAAGGCATTAAGAGTTGTAAATCTAATCTTACGAAGCTTCTTCTCTGCAAATATTGAATTGCTAACTAGGGCATACACAACTTTTGCTAGACCAATACTTGAATACAGCTCATCTGTCTGGAATCTGCACTGTATATCGGACATTAATACAATTGAGCGAGTCCAGAAGTATTTCACGAGAAGAGTACTACACTCCTCTGCTTGCAACAGAATACCCTATATCACCACTTGAAATTTTGGGCTTGGACAATCTTGAAATACACCGCCTATGGTTGGACTTAAGCGTAGTACACAAAATTATCTGCTACAATGTCCTACCAGTCAATGACTACTTCAGCTTCAACCGCAACAATACAAGAGCACACAACAGATACAAACTCAATGTTAACCGCTCCAAACTTGATTGCAGAAAGTATGACTTCAGCAACAGAGTGGTCAATGCCTGGAATGTACTACCTGACTCTGTTGTTACATCCTCTAACCCCCCCCACTCCTTTAACCTCACCCCATTCCTAAGAGGTTTGTAAGGGGCATGCATAAGTGCACCATCGTGCCTCCCATCGCTGTCCTAATGTCCCCATTTAATCGTATCTATTTTCTGTATTCTTACTCATGTTTATACTTATACCTATTATCTTGTAAGCGATTGACAAACAAATCAAATCAAATAAATAAATAAATAAAATAAACTCTCCAACCATCTCTAACGGGTGATTTCCCGTCTCCCTCTTTGGATCTGGTAAGAAAAGTAGAAACTTCTATGTATGCACAGACAAGAATGGCTTTCTTACATGGTTTACATTCAAATAATTACCAATATCCTCAATTCCCTGGAAAGCAGGTCCCTAAAGCCAGTCTTACCAAGTCTCCCTTGACTTAGATCCTGTTTCCATTCATTCATTTCAATTAAATACTTATGTAATTACATTTTTAGCATCCACAAAATTTTTCTAGCTTCTCACTGCAAATCCCTACCAATTTGTGCTAGATTTATTCATTTCTCAACTTTATTGCAAATTTCTGGCTACAAAAAGCTCCAACAACATTCTGTATCTTCTGCTTAAATTAGGATCATTTGGAGAGAAACAGCATGCATTGGCATAGTAAAGGACCATTATATTTAAGACCAGAATTGAAAACAAATGCAGATCTGTATTTTCCGTCTGTTCCTCATATTGTGGGGTTCATCCGATTGTCTCATATGGTAATGCATTCACCCAGTTCCATTTGAACAAAATTGAGCAAAAATGGTATTGGATTATTTTCTATGTTGTATGAAGTCATTCATGATGTTACCTGCACACATACAATTTCCAAATTGTAGCTCATTATCCATCATTTTCTAGCCAACATTCCCAAGTCTTCATAGAGATAAGGAGTTAACAATACTGTCACACTTGGCTAGCTGAAAAATCTGCTGAAAATTCTAATGTGATGTCACAGTTCTCCTTTATGTGTCTTGAGTGAAAGCAAGTGCCTTTCATTTTAGTGCTGTAGAAGAAAGAA
The DNA here is from genome assembly GCF_049901735.1 of Notechis scutatus. Taxonomy (NCBI): domain Eukaryota; kingdom Metazoa; phylum Chordata; class Lepidosauria; order Squamata; family Elapidae; genus Notechis; species Notechis scutatus. Next base: position 328,130,621 of record NC_142009.1, on the reverse strand, counting down.
GGTGGGGTTTAAGTGTTGTATATCATAGTGGAATCTAGTGGAAGATAATTTAAGTTCTATTTACAATGTCAATCAGTGGTTCTAGACCAGCCACTCCAGAGCCTTTGCAAGAAACAAACTTGGGATTCTCAGGATCAAAGAGTCCAGAGCAGAAGCCAGTGAGGCTGGGCCATGCAAGTAAAGAGACCTCTTCCCCAGGATATGCTTTGGACCAGATGTCTCAATCTTGGATGTCATCAAAAAAAGAAGAGCCCTCCAGGAGCAGGTCACATTCTCCACATAAAGAGTGTTCCATCATCAAGACAAGAGCAATTGTCATAGATACTGGTACAGGGACATGCAAAGCTGGATTTGCAGGTCAACAGACTCCACAGGTAGTTATTGGGGCTTTAGTTGGACAACCGATAGAAAAATTCATGAAGATTGGAAGTGATATACCAGACACATTCATTGGAGAACAAGCTCGATTGGAACCTGATATTGATATAATTTTTCCATTAAGGCATGGCATAATCACAGACTGGGAAGCAGCAGAAACATTGTGGTGGCACATTTTCCAGCATGAACTCAAGATTGCTCCAGAAGACCATGCCCTTTTAATGTCTGATCCTCCTCTTTCACCAACTACCAACAGAGAGAAATTGGTGGAGGTTGTTTTTGAGTCCCTCAATTTCCCCGAAGTGTATGTGGCATATCAGTCGGTCCTGTCAGTGTATGCACATGGGAAAATTAGTGGGTTGGTAGTAGATACAGGCCATGCTGTGACACACACTGTACCAGTCCATCAAGGATACAACTTGCCACATGCCACAGAAAAGATGGACATTGCTGGAGCCAATGTGACCTCTTTTTTGATGGATCTCCTTAAAGACATAGGACATTGCTTAGATGAAAAAATGCTGGATACGATCGAAGATATCAAACAAAAATGCTGTTATGTTGCACTTGATTTTGAGACTGAGTGGAACTGTCCAGAGGAAGACAATCCAGTGCAATACCAATTGCCAGATGGCCAAATAATTACTTTGGGGAAGGAGAGATTCCAGTGCCCTGAGATGTTGTTCAATCCACCACAAATGCCTGGGCTTGCTCTTCTAGGCATCCCTGGCATGGCCCAAGAAAGCTTAATGAAACTTCCTGAAGAAATCAGGAAAGAAATGTATAAAAATATAATGTTATGTGGAGGGTCGTCACTTTTTGAAGGATTTGAAAGGAGATTTACTCAAGATGTCACAACTAATTTGGAGACCAGCACAAAAATCAAAGTCACAGCTGTTCCACTTAGGCACTATTCTGTCTGGACTGGAGGTTCAGTTCTTGCTTCCTTGAAAAACTTCCAATCATGTTGGATCACAAAGGAACAATACCAAGAGTATGGACCATGTATTGTGCACAGGAAGTGCTACTGAGTTGGGCCCAGCCAAGTTAATTAGGATTAAAATGGGAAGTGGCCCATAATAAACCACTAACCTTGCTTAGATTTGAAATGTGACTTGTATTTATTGGCTGCAGATTTAAATCTGGTCTCAGAATTAATACCTGTTCACTCCAAACTTTCTAGGGACCCAGCCATTGTAAGATTTTTTTTTTCAGAACTGTAGCTCTATACACTTATGACACATGGCTACCCATTTGTTAGGGTTCGTTATCATGACATCTTGCCATCCTAAAGTGATCATCTTGATAATCAAAACTAACCAACTCAGTCATTGTCTTAAAGATTCCACAGATAATCCACAGCATTACTGATGCTGTTGCAACAAACTAATATTGTTATTTCTCAGGAAGCTATTATTCTCTCCATCTGAGGAAGAACACAACGACAAACTGCTTTTGAAAAACCTCACCAAGAAAATTGCAGGGGCTAGTCCAGGAGTCAAGACTGACTTGAAGGCGCACGCACACACACACACACACACACACACACACACACCAGCCTGGAAAAAGAAAAGTTCTGTTCAGAGGTGGTATTCAGCAGGTTCTGACCAGTTCTGGAGAACTGGTAGCAGAAATTTTGAGTAGTTCGAAGAACCAGCCAATACTACCTCTGACTGGCCCCACCCCCATCTATTCTCTGCTTCCCGAGTCCCAGATGATTTGTTGCCCTGCACAGGAGAACAGAGCTGGAAAGCAGGTTAGTGGGGTGGGGAGGGAATGGGATTTTGCAATAACCTTCCCCCAGGAGTGGGGAGGGAATGGGGATTTTGCAGTATCCTTCCCCTGCCATGCCCACCAAGCCAGCCACGCCCACCAAGCCACGCCCACAGAACCAGTAGTAAATTTTTTTGAATCCCATCACTGTTCTGTTGTATTAACATTCCATGGTTTAAACGTTATGCTTCTTCCTCCAATTTTCTTGGAATAGGGTTGGAAGGGATGCTAGGCTAAGAGACAGTGATTGGCTCCAAAGTTGGCCAATGAGCTTTCATGGCTAAGGCACTGTCTTTTGTCAACAGTTATTGTAGTTGCCATGATTCAGCTAAATGTTTTTCCTTTTTTGTGGTTATCAAAGAAGTCCTGGGGACAATTTTATTTACATCACTCAACGAAGGTTGATCTGGATGACTCGTGGAATCCTCTGAGTTCTTAAGATTCTAAGATTCTTTCCTTCTGGCCATTGTTCCTTGTGGAACATTTCAAAGCTTCCAGATGGACAGGACAGAGGCAGGATGAGCTGACGTACTTTCCCCCGAGTGATGGTTGGAGGGAAGAGATCATCATTGGGCAGTGCTACTTGCCTTAGCCAAAGCAAACAGAAGGCCTTTGACATTTAGGTATTAAAGAACGTGATTTGTTCTTGGATAAGATATCTTGAGACACATTCACTATGTTACCCAGAAGTCACAGGACAAGCAGTCCGGGGCCTTCTTATCCAAGGAGTCCTGGATCTTTACGATCAAAGAGCCCAGGATCAAGGCCAGTGAGCCCAGGATACTCAAGAAAAAGGACCCCTTCCACAGGATATGCATTGGACCAGCCATCCGGATCTCGAGCATCTTCCAGAGAACGAGGGGTTACCATGGGAAGGTCAAGCACTCCAGAAAGAGGGGGTTCAGTTGTCAAGACCGGAGCTATTGTCATAGATACTGGTACAGGGACATGTAAAGCTGGATTTGCAGGTCAGCAGACCCCCCAGTCAGTCATTGGGACATTAGTTGGACACCCTACGGAAAAATCTATGAGGACGAAAAGAGATAGACCAGATACATTCTTTGGAGATCAAGCTCGATTGGAACCTGATACTGACATTATTTTTCCAGTAAGGCACGGCATAATCATAGACTGGGAAGCAGCTGAAGCACTGTGGAGGCACCTGTTCTACCATGACCTCAAAGTTGCTCCAGAAGACCATGCCCTTTTAATGTCTGATCCCCCTCTCTGTCCAACTACGAACAGGGAAAAATTGGTGGAGGTTGTCTTTGAGTCTCTCAATTCTCCTGGAATGTATGTGGCATATCAGTCTGTACTATCAGTGTATGCTCATGGGAAAATTAGTGGGTTAGTGGTAGATACAGGCCATGCTATGACACACACTGTACCAGTCCATCAAGGATACAATTTGCCACATGCTATAGAAAGGATGGACATTGCTGGAGCCAATATGACATCTTTTTTGATGGATCTCCTCAAAGATATGGGGCATTACTTTGATGAAAGAATGTTGGATGTTATTGAAGATATCAAACAAAAATGCTGTTACGTTGCACTTGATTTTGAGGGTGAGTGGAATCGTCCAAAGAGAGAATACATGGTGGACTACCAGTTACCAGATGGCCAAGTAATCACTTTGGGAAAGGAGAGATTTCAGTGTCCAGAAATGTTGTTCAGCCCTCCACAAATGCCTGGACTTACGCTTGTAGGAATCCATGGCATGGCCCAAAAAAGCTTACGGAAGGTCCCCGAACAATCCAGGAAGGAGATGTATGAAAACATAATATTATGTGGAGGTTCATCACTGTTTGAAGGATTTGAAAGGAGATTTACTCATGATGTAATGTCCAACTTGCACACAAATACAAAAGTCAAAGTCGTGGCTGTTCCACTGAGGCACTATTCCGTCTGGACAGGGGGTTCCATACTTGCTTCCTTGAAAAATTTTCAACCATGTTGGATCAGAAAGGAACAATACCATGAGAGTGGACCGTACATTGTCCATAGGAAGTGCTATTGAGATGACCCAAATGAAGCCCAGGATAGCTAGGGCTGAAATGGCTGAGAAGCAACTCGTAATAAATCTCTGTGTTGCATAGGCTTGAAATGTGCTTTGCATTTATTGTTGAGAGATTCAGCATGGCCTGTCAGATGTCAGCTGTGTGGACATATCATGCAAAAACCAAGATCACCTTAATAGCAGAAGCTAACAAAGAGCAAAAGTAAAATGAAAGCTCCTTGAAAAGTACATAAAAATGCCTTGTTTTACAGAGTTACGAGATGTGGGCTGCAAAAATGTCCATGATGAAAAGACACAACAAAAAGATACAAAACATACTGTCTTTCTAGCCTAGATTAATACTGCGGATGGATTCCTGCAAAATGAGATGTTAACCCCTTTGTTTTCAAAATGAATTATTCATAAAATCTGGACTACAAAGTTGTACGTAAAATAAAAAGACTGGGTGCAAAATGTAAATGCTGCTTTTTTATTATTATTATTATTTAAAAAAACGTATGTTGTAGAAAAATCTAGAGAGAGATTTGATTTTAAAAAAATAAAAGTAGTATTTAGATTTTGTAACCATCTTCTGTATACAAGTTCAACATTTATTTATGTTTATTGTTGTATTGCTATCCATCTAACAGTTTGAAGTGGCCCTGAGTGAGATAAAAATATATCAATATTCAAACAATTATAAATATAAAACCCATTTAAAACTACAAAAAAAAATTAACACAACCTAAAAAAACCCACACAGGTTTGGAGCAGAGAGATGGGGATACTTTCTCTGTTAGTGCACCAACCACCTCCAGCCAGTAGCTTCTCTTTCAGGAACCCAAGACAGCCAGCATGATCAAGTTTTAAGGCTTTTTCTGAAGGCTAAAAGAGAGGGGAGGACCTTACCTCCTGCAGCAAGATATTCCAAAGGCCAGGATTCACGGCAGAAAAGGCTCTTCTCCTGGATCCCACTGGCCAAAATTCCTTGGCAGATGGAATCCACAGTATGCTCCTTCTTCCAGCACAAATGGGATGGGCCAAACCCGTTGGGGAAAGACAATTCTGCACATCCATGCCATAAAGGGCTTTAAAGCTCCAGATAATCCCATTTCATCCATTTCCTCTGGAGCTGCAGCGCAACCAGTTTTCCCACTGCCTTCCCTACAAAGGAAACCCTCTCCTGCACCTACCCAGAAGTCACCGTCCTGGAAGCTTTCAATAACCAGGAGGGACAGGGATCTAATAAGCAAGTAGTTGCACTGACAGCCTGTCATGCCGTGTCAGAATCTGATTCGGGGAGGGAGGCCAAGCACCCGACACGGAGTGGGAGTGTGGCTCCATTGGCTGTGGAAGAAACTGAGGAATGGCACAGTCCAGCTGGGCAGAACAGGGGAGAGGTAGAGCAAGGCAGAGGGAATTCAGAGGAAGACCCAGGCCCACCCCCTCTTCATTCTAGGGCACGCAGGGAGGAACAGAGAGGGGAGCAACATGAGTTGTGTGGCTTACGGAGGAGGAAAGGGCCCTGATTCCCTTCATTAGCTGCAGCTGGGAACAGTGTTTTAAAAGGGAAATTGCACACAGCAACTTGTTGGGAGCAAATCGTGAATTATCAGATATCATCGAGGCTTTTCTGTGTTCCTGGCGTCTTCCCAACTGTGTGTGTTTTGCTGGGTTTTCAAGTCTGCAATTCCTTCTCCTGACCTGTCAAGTTAATTACTGCAGCGTGGTTTGTTTGGATTTTTAGTTACAGTTTGTATGTACTTTGTTTTCGGACTGAATTTCCTTCACTTAAAGGCTGTTCCTGGGAGAGTTTTTCTGCAGCCGAAGGTAACCTGGACAATTGGGGGCAAAGTTGGAGATACTAAAGGGACTCTTCTTGCTTATTTGACTGTGTTGCCTTTGTGCCACACCCCAGGTCATCACACAGCCCCAAGGACCCTACCCATTTCCTCAGGTCCAACAGGATCATGCTGCTCCCAGAAAACAAAGAAAGTCTATTTCCTGGGCATCTCTAACAAAATTGTACCACACTTGGGCTCCAACCAAGAATGAATCTCAGTAATTTAATCCATTAGGTGTTGCACAAATTCCTCCGTGAAGCCCTAAAGATGATCATCTGAGCCCTCTTTCTTGAGGAGGGACTGGGTGACCTTGAACAGTGACATCCTACAGATGCAATAAGTGTGGATAAATACTGACATTTTGGCTCTCTTACTGCTACAAGGGAGGCCTTAATCATGGCTTTAACCTGTTTTTGCTGGGATTCATTCAGAGGTGGTATTCAGCAGGTTCTGACCAGTTCTGGAGAACTGGTAGCGGAAATTTTGAGTAGTTCGAAGAACTGGCAAATACCACCTCTGACTGGCCCCACCCTCATCAATTCTCTGCCTCCTGAGTCCCAGCTGATCGGCTGGGTCTTCTTTGTTGCCCTGCACAGGAGAATAGAGCTGGAAAGCAGGTTAATGGGGTGGGGAGGGAATGGGATTTTGCAGTAACCTTCCCCCAGGAGTGAGGTGGGAATGGAGATTTTACAGTATCCTTCCCCTGCCACACCCACCAAGCCATGCCCATCAAGCCACATCGCGCCCACCAAGCCATGCCCACAGATTCAAAAGAAATTTGAATCCCACCACTGGATTCATTCTTTGTTTTCCGTCAGCGATGCTCCAGCCATCTCTTGGCCCGTTTCAGCATCTTCATCTACTCTGTGAACCATGGGAAGTGTTGGGGCCAAAGGGCCACGAGAGGGCCCATAGACACGATCCCGTCCAGGACTACAGTTGCTCTCTGATTAAAGGCCAAAGCCACCATAGGAGCATGCAGCAGTGTCGCCAGGTTCTGTCCCAGGTCCCTTTAGAACTTGAGTAGGTCCATCAGTCACTGGGGATGAGCCATTCAAATTGGTCCAGCCTCCCTATGGGAGCCAGGGAGTAAAGCATGAGAGAATCTCAAAGCCACTTGGGCATGACCTGACCAAGATAAAGGGGATATTGGCAGATTCCCCCACCTTGCTATTGCTATGACAGGATCATTTCCAGAGTATGACCACTGTCTCAAGCTGGGCCATGGATGACTTGGGATATGCCCAGGTCTATTCTAGTGGCCAGGAACTCCTGAGCTGTTTCTCGGCTAGAGATGGCAGATTGAAGTCCCCCAGGACTATAAGCCTGGATAACTCCACTGGCAACCCTGAGATGGCCTGTAGCAGCTGAGGCAGGGAGCTTGCTACGCAGCAGGGAGGCTGGTTCAGCAGCCACAATCTCAACTGATCCCACAAGGCCCGTTTCAAAACATGGTCTCACATCAAGAAACATGGGGAGCATGACCCCTTGAAAGCCAGAAGAGATTCTCAAATGACAACTGCCACTCTCCTTCTCTCGCCCTACAGCAGAGGTGGGGAACAACAGCCCCATGATGACTTGTGGACTTCAACTCCCAGAATTCCTGAGCCAGCCAGGAAGTCCACAGGTCTTAAAAGGGCCATAATTTCCCACCGCTGCCCTATAGCTTTGGTTGGTGCCAAACACTACATCTGACTGGACACATTTCTGAGAGGACAAGTCCCTCCTCTGGTGTCAGCCAGGTCTCGGTAATGCATGTCAGGTTGGCTTCCTCCTCCATAATAAGATCACAAATAAGGAGGAGAGCTTATTATTGACCAACCTGGCATTTATTAGTAGCAATCAAAGTCTCAGGCCTCTGAGGGACTGCTGTCCAAGGTCTGGATGTGAGCTCAAAAGGCCAGAACACACCACTAGTTTGAAACTTCGTTAGCATCTTCCCCTGCAATGGCCTTCCCTTTGGCACCTATCTAGATGGCCCATGCCGGTCATCACTTGAATAAATCACCCCCAGTCAGAGATCCCTGAGGTGCCCCTTCCCTCAGCTTTAGCATCCCTCTCCTCTCAGGCCTGCCCTTCCTTCCACCATCCACTATAACTAAATTATCCGATGGGTTCTGAACAGTTCTGGAGAACCGGCAGTGGAAATTTTGAGTAGTTCGGAGAGCCGGCAAATCCCACCTCTGACTGGCCCCACCCCCATCTATTCTCTGCCTCCCAATGAGTCCCAGCTGATTGGCTGGGTCTTCTTTGGTTGCCCTGCACAGGAGAACGGAGCTGGAAAGCAGGTTAGTGGGGTGGAGAGGGAATGGGGATTTTGCAGTATCCTTCCCCTGCCACACCCACCAAGCCACGCCACGCCCACCAAGCCATGCCCACAGAACCAGTAGTAAATTTTTTTTAATCCCACCACTGGGGGGAATGTGAGGGGAGAAGCTTCTGTGGCACCTCAGCATTACCTTTCATGTTCTGAGTAGATTGAATATATTCCCCAGTAGGTGAGGTATGGGCAATAATAGAACCTTTGGTCTGCCAGGTGGTTTTCTAGATTAGAGATTCTGACTTACATAGAATAACATCAGCATTTTTTTTTTTGGAGTAAAACTGAGCGTCAGCTATGCTTATGCTAAACCAGTAAAAAACCATGTCCAGACTGATGGGTAGCATCCTTAGATTAGACCCCACACACCCACTTAACAGTCTGTTTCTGTTGCTCCCCTCTGGGAGGAGGTTTCGAAGTATTTATAGTATTTATAACAGCTTTGTTCCTTATGCCACCCGTCTTGTAAATTTCTAGGATTCTTTTTTCTTTTGGCCGTGTATATTCATACATTCAAACGAGACTGTGATGTTTTTCTATGTCACATAGGTGTGTGTATGTGGGTATATGCATAATTGTTATCCTTTGAGAGATGAATGCAATGACATTTCACTTTAATGTATGCTGATTAGCGTATACTTAAAGTGAGAATAAAGTTTTATTCTATTCTATTCATCACTATTGGTATGACTAAGGCTGGTTATCTAGCCTACATCTTCTCTGTCTGACTAAAAAGCATTATTGAAAAGTCTTGATTGACTAAAGCTGTGATGGGCACGGAGGGCACTTTCCATGGGAACCATTGCTTATGACTGCGGTATACGGAAGATTGAAACTTGGAATGTAAGAGGACTTAACGATTAACATCATAAACCGGAGGTGTCATGTCTGTTGAAGTAAGAAAAGCGAAAGCTGTAATGAAAGTAGGTGAATCTTATGAAATATAGTTCAAACACTTATGTCAGGAACTAAAGCTTCCTTGCATAAACTGGCTTGAAATAAAACCATTATAAGAAGTTCCTTTACTAGTTTCAGAGTCTTTCTTCACTTTGGCCCCTGTGAAAGAATGGCACTGGGATGACCACGGCAGATCTGAAGGAGGCAGCGTGAGATACAGGCATATGGCGCGTGCTGACACAGGGTGAGGCAAAATGGCAGATGATGACCACGATTAAATTTGTTTGCTACCTATCTCACTGCAAGGGGAGAATAGCACTAACACTAGCACTTAGACTTATATACCGCTTCACAGTGCTTTTACAGCCCTCTCTAAGCGGTTTACAGAGTCAGCATATTGCCCCCAACAATCTGGGTCCTCATTTTACCCACCTCAGAAGGTTGGAAGGCTGAGTCAACCTTGAGCCTGGTGAGATTCGAACTGCCAAATTACAGGCAGCCGGCAGTTAGCAGAAGTAGCCTGCAGTACTGCATTCTAACCACTGCGCCACCAAGGCTTCGATAGCTGAGGTTATGCCCAAACTATGCTTATCGTGGCCCTTGATTGGTGAGTGACTTGGAAGACACCATATGTAGTTCGTACTGACAGACAGGACACTCCCCTTCAGTGACTTTCCCCTTGTATTTGATACCTTCCAATCTAGTGCATCCACTGAAGGCTTGATTTTAAAAAGAAAACAAAAACAAAAAAACAGTTTACCTTGGTCACTGGCCCAGATGGGCAAATGGTAGAACTTTTGTCCATCTTATTTGGTTAAAAAGGAATAGAGAAAAAAAGAAGTTCACCCTTTTCCTGTCCCAACAGACAAAAAAAAAAATTAAGCCTCATTTTTTTCTACTGATGAAGTTATTTAAAAAATAGCCAACAAAAGCAGTGACTAGAGCTAAAGCACCCAGGAACCAATCAGATTGGAAGTACAGGTAGTCCTCAACTTATGGCTACAATTGAGCCCAAAGTTTCTGCTCTTAAGCAAGGCAGTTGTTAAGTGGGTTTTCGCCCCATTTTATGACCTTTCTTTCCACACTTGTGAAATGAATCACCGCAATTGTTGAAGTTTATAATATGGTTGTTAAGTGAATTGAGCTTCCCCATGGATTTTGCTTGTCAGGAGATTGCAAAAAGTGATCCCATGATCCCAGGACACGGCAACCATCATAAATATGAGTTGCCAAGTGTCCTAATTTTCATCATGTGACTATGGTGATGCTGCAACAGTTGTTAAGTGTGAAAAATGGCCATAAGTCCCTTTTTTCAGTGCTGTTGTAATTTTGGATGGTCATTAAATGAATTGTTGTAAGTTGAGAACTGCCTGTATTTGCTTATAGTACACTGAAATGAAGGGAAAATGTATAGCACTGCTTGAGTTAGCACAAACCAGAAAATGGACAGTATTTCAATGGACACAAGAATTAATTGATTCCCTTCCTGGTAAGATGGGGGGAGGGGGCCCCTAGAGCAGGGGTCCCCAACCACCGGTCCGTGGACCGGTACCGGTCCGTGGAACAAGTCCTACCAGGCCGCTGGTTTGCTGGGCGCCGCCATCTTTTTTTGATGAAAAAGTGCTTCCGGTGAGCTTTTCCGGGTAGAAAGCTCACCGGAAGCACTTTTTCATCAAAAAAAGATGGCGGCGCCCAGCTAATGCTGGTACCGGGCCACGCCATAAAAAAGGTTGGGGATACCGGGCCGCGGCATAAGAAAGGTTGGGGATCACTGCCCTAGAGGATTATGTTGTGTATTTCTGTTCTCGGCTGTGCTTAATTTGAGACAAACTGCTTGTGTTGTTCAGCCCTAAGATTCCCACCTTCAGATAATAGTCCTTTGTTTTAAAAGCTGTGACTTAAACTTAAGGTTGCAACCATAGTGTGAATTCAAACTGAGTTTCTCATAGTGAGGTTTCCAAGTTAGGTCTAAAAAACTTACATCATAAGCCTGAAATGTCTTGCTCCTGCATCAGAGGAATTGAAAGTACAAGTTAGCACAAACAGAAAAATACATTGGAGACCCAATGTACAACTGTATCGGATTAAAGATTTTATTCCATTTTATAACCCCCATGATTCAGAAATAAAAACTCAAAAGAGATAAGAAGAATACATAGCTCCAACTGACATACATCAATTCTCCCAACCACAGTTTGAGACCTAATATTCCAGTTTCATGAAGCTAAAACCAAAATTCTTCCTAGATTACAAAGGTGTGAGAAGTCCAATTTGATCTCAACCCAAATATTTCCCCTTTGGGTTTATTATTTTCAGCCAAATTATGCCTACTGACATTCTTATCACAGAAATTGATGTGTTTTTGTTTTAATCCTAAGTTTATGAGGCAGAGCAGAATAATTTTGGGCCATCGTTGGATATACTGAAACATCTGGCCTTGTTTCCTTCTTACTGCCATTGTTTTGACGATCTTCCTTCCCTACCTCACCTGTATCTGGCAACTTGACTGGAAAGTGAGATCTGTCATATATTGGGAAATGGTGGGAACATCTCTGTATAAGTTGGCAGTTGAAGTAAGTAGGAAGGAAGGCAGAACTGGAAAAAGTAGGTTTATTCTTTCCTTGTGAAAGAACCATGTTGTACTGCTTGAAGAAGGACACCTGCTTTGGGTTGGAATCAAGATGTTCCCTTGGGATCCACATGTAATCCATCAACCTTTCTGCTGGAGGAACGGTGCATTGGTCCCTAGACCAGCAGTTACCTTGTGTGCAGAGCAGAGAATTAACACTGGTATTTCGTGGTTCTGGAATATGATTAAGGAGACCACAACGGGTTTTTAGGTCTTGGAGCTCCCAACGGAGGCGAAAATTCTCCTCCTGGAGTGCAGCCATCTGGTTTTCAATTGCAAAGTAGCTGAACCTCCTCTTTTCCCGGGAACGCTTGGCAGACTCGTTGTTCTTTTGCCTCTTCTCCCAGTAGATGGTATCTTTTTTTTCTTCCGGGATGAATTCTCGTTTCCGGCGTAAAGCCTTGCTTGTGGCATTTGTATAGCAAATGGCCAGTGGACCTAAAGGCCCCATTATTTCCTGAGAAGAGTTCATGGTGTTGGTATTTTTTGCTCAATTGCTAGTAGAAAATTTTAAACAAAATGATTAGAGCTATGAACAGTAAAAGACTTGAGTGAGTTTGTGGGCTGAAGAATTGAGAAAAACTTGCCATCAAGATTTCTCCAAAGATCTCTGCACCAATTTCTCTGCAAAGGGACCAATTATCTATGTATTTATGTTTTATTATTAAATCTGCCTTACATTGATTATGGGAACACACATTCTAGTTTCATAAATCCAGAATGCAAGCAACTATCAACAATTAAAAGCCTACCTTACCTTGTCTTTCTTCAAATAGGTGCTTTAACTATGAATCTACCTATCCTCCTTTAGGAGATTTATACAACATACTTGCCATTCTGTTCATATAAGCACCCAAAATTGGTTACAGCAATTAAAATAAAAACACAAAATTTATCATTTATGTATTTATTAAATGTATATCAGGGGTCTCAAACTCAATTTACCTGGGGACCGCTGGAGGCAGAGTCTGGATGAGGCTGGGCCGCATAAGGGATTCCACAAAAAACGTTGTTAAAAAAATATCCTCAAATGTCATCAACAGTTAATGATTTCTCCAATACATGAACTGTCCTGAACACATGAATGGAACATTGAATGAAGATCATGAACAGTTCCTCAGAACATGGCTTCTCCAGCTTACTCCTTGCTGCCAGAGACTTGACAACACTTCCTCTCACATATCTGAGCCACATTTGGCTTGAGAGAGGACGCACTTGAGACCCTCAGTATGGCTTGAAGATGATCATCAGTAAGTCTGGACCTGTACTTGTACTTGTTAAAGTTCAGGGTGGAGAAGAAGCCACGGCGAGGAACGACAGGCGGGACTTCCTTCAGAGGTCCATTCCCCCTGCGGGCCGCACTAATATTATACTTTCATATCACGGTGGGGGCCACAGGATATCGTCCTGCGGGCCGCAAATGGCCCGTGGGCCGCGAGTTTGAGACCCCTGATGTATATGCTGCCCATTTCCCTTATAAGTGATGTAGTGATGTATAAATTTAATAAATTCAATAAAATATTTTTAAAAAAATCAAAATAAAAACTTGAGAGAGGAGGTGGTTTCTTGCTGGTTAATGATCTAGCTGTCTGTTCTGTATTAACTGCAAATTCTGGGTACATTTCAAGGGTATTTCTCCATAAAACACAATGCAACCAACTCATGGATATTTGTCCCTAAATCTGAGTGAAACAGGAAAGGTTGCAATTGGTACAGTAGCACAATTGTACCAATGTGGCCCTTGCCTCTTAAGAATTCAATGACTACAGTAAGCAGAGTGAAAGTCCAGAATTCTGCATTTAAAAAGGACTGAGGTCATGCACCCACCTTGAACATCTTTGATGCTATCCCTCAACTGTAGATGCCCCTGCTCAAAACCTATCCCCACTCCCTAAGATGAAAAGTCCCATAAATTAATTGATTGTTGAAAAATCAAAGTCAAACAGCTCCAGGAGGAACTTTTGTGGGTGTTAGCAATAGAAATGGATCCAGAAACGAGGCAGAAAACCATGCTTGCAAAGCTTAGCTATTTATCCAGGCTAACTAACATCACAAAAACCAACCCTGTCAGCATTGGTCTTTCCCCAGGTTTACATGAGATTTGCAACATAATTCACGTTTAAGCACTTACAGGATGCTTTCTCTTCTTGTTTTGATGCCGATATTGAAGGTGCCGTGAAATCACAGAAGACACGGGGATAACCTGACCTTTTAAGTCTGCTTAGTGCTGCAACTCTGAATCGCTTCAGACCCGCCTGGAAAATTGGTAAGATCAACCACAATTTCCTTTTCACCACCTCATCTGTTACCTCACCCTGAAAGAAGAAAGAGAACAGCAATCTTACCTTTTCAAAGAATGGCAAACGTTATTGTGGCCTCCTGAGCTCTACTTCTGGGATCTCCTATTGCTGGAATTCATTGGCTGGTTCCTCACAACAATTTTCTAAACAAGTTGCAGTGAAGGCTAAAGCCAGAATAAGATCTGTTTATTAGGCACATGGCTTAAACAGCAATTAGATTTTGTTAAACCAGATTTAAGTTTAGGGTGAATGTGTGAACCCAAGCATTATGTCATTGCCCCTTCCTCCTGCCTATTATTTTTATATATATAAAATGATGGTGGTGGGGTTCAATTTTTTTTTACTACCGGTTCTGTGGGCATGGTATAGCTTTGTGGGCATGGCAGAGAAAGGATACTGCAAAATCCCATTCCCTCCTCACCCCACTAACCTGCTTTCCAGCTCCGTTCTCCTGTGCAGGGCAACCAAAGAAGTGCCAGCTGATCAGCTGGGACTCGGGAGGCAGAGAATAGATGGGGCAGGGCCAGTCAGAGGTGGGATTTGCCACAGTTCTCCGAACTACTCAAAATTTCTCCAGGACTGGTCAGAACCTGTTGAATACCACCTCTGATATATTGTTATTGATATTGAGAAATATTGTCTGGCCTAAATTAGATGCCACATTGCAAACATTATGAAAAATGAATTGACTAATGAAATCTGGAAGTGATTCGTGTTGATTCATAATTAGCATTTAGGCAGAAGTGTTATTTTAGTTATTTTCCAAAATTTTTGCAAGCATGATCAGAAATCTGACAATCTAAAAGAGGGATAGGATTATGAAACACACAGCTTGCTGCAAAAGGCAAAATCTAGGGGCAGCTGAGAGCGAACACACATTTTCTTAATTCTGTGGGTCAAAAGTGTGCCTCTTTCAACTGAAACTCCAATTGGCAGGTAGCATTACTCTCAGGTGCTAAGAGTCATTTTTGATTACTGATTGTGTTTGCAGAGACCTGAAATTCTGCAGCAGGAACTCTGCTTTTAATGACAGGGACTTTCAATTTTGAAAGATTGCTTCAGAAGAATCAAAGGAATCATAACCGATTTCATGAGGCATGCTCAGTTTCACTCTAGGTGGGAAATAAAACGAACATATTTTAAATAAATTTTATATGCTAATGAACAGCATATTACATAAACAGCTGCTAGTGAGAATGTCCCCTTTTTCAAAACCTAGAACTAGAGTAACTCCAAAAAAGATTTATTTACCACTTTTGAATTTTCTCAAGCAACTTTATTTTCTGGTATCTATACACACAGTTCCTGACCTGAGGGTGCAACTTTTTGACCCTGCATCCATAAATCTACTCTTGACTTCTGAGTCTCAGTCTATGATGTCAAGCTTTTAATTCCTTGTCATGGTATACAGCAGAGGTGGTATTCAGCCAGTTCGGACCAGTTCTGGCATACCAGAAGTTTTGACTGGTTCGGAAAACCGTCAAATACCACCTCTGGCTGGCCCCTCCCTGCCCCTTCCAGGAGTCCCACGTGCCCCGTTTTGGCTCCCAGGTAAGTGCAGGGAGGCTTACGAAGCCCAAAAGCACCCCCCCCGCATGGCCCTTTTCTGCTCCCAGGAGGCTGCAGGGCGATTTACTAGGCCCCAAAGCTGTGTGCGTGTGCTCACACTCACATTTTTGGTGAACCAGTGGTGGGATTATTTGAAACCCACCCCTGTCATATGGCCCATGATTCTCAGTTCTAAGTCCTGTATTCAAGTCTGGGCTTATAGTAATACAAGAGTTATGATTCCTGATAATTGTACATTTCTTTTTTTAAAAAAAAAAAACAAGTTTTATTAATTTTTAAAACACACAAATTATCATTATTCATTACATGTTTAAACCTTTTTTCATTGTCAATTTAACAAGTCAGATAAATTATAATTCTATTTTAAACCATTTCCATACAACATACCAAAACCTCTAATTCAATTTCTCTTTACTTCTCTTTACTCTTATTCAATATCATTATTATTATTTCATCTGTTTCTTTCTGACTTAGTTACCATTATTCTCATTCTATATTTCTACAAGTTTTAACTAATTCTCCCCCAAAAAGACATATACACACAACACACAAAACATAAAAAAATCTTTTTGGAAAGTAACTTGGACCCAGGTGTCTCTCTCTTCATGGACTTCAATTATATTCATGCTCATCTTACCTATCATTACTTATTTTATTTACCATTCTAAGCCTTCTATATTAACTTCCCCACATATTTCACACTTCTTACTTCTATCTTAATTAATCATCTTAATTTGAATCATTATATTTATATCTTTTGTCCATTTTTATCATCCCTTTGTCTCATTCCTTATAAAAAAAAAGAAAATAAGTTTCTCCTGAAATCATTAATCAGAGTAAGATGCCTTTGTATCTCCCCTAAGTTAATCAAATTAATCTTTAAAATAATATCTAATACCCAATCCGATTTTGCTTGGTACATTCTATCTAACTAATACATCCAACATAATTAAGTACATAATTAGACAATAAATCCAAATATTAAAAAAGATACTATAATAAAAATTTTATAATAACATCAATACCATAGTCTTATTAAACTCTTTAATTAAAACAATATTCTAAACCTCCCCTATTATTAAATTTTAAAGCCAATCATTTTTAAACATTTTAACATTTTAATCTCTTATCAACTCTTAAATCATTACAATACTACCATCTCATCTTATGTACCTTGCAAAATCTTTTTTTTTTAAAGAAAATTATACTTTATCCATTATCCATAAAAATTTCTTTTTTTCATTTAATTTCAAAACATTGTAGCTTTTCTCCACCTTTTCCCTTTCTTTCTTCTCCCAACAAACCTTTCTACCCCACCTTCTTCTAGCCTCTGCCTTACCAGCTTCCCTTCTCTGTCGTATTCCTTTTCCCTTTTTGTTTACTATCATCATATTGGTTTTGCACCTTATTTTTCCCTTTCTTAAATGTTTTTTTAGATCTTAAGTCCTTAAGTCCTTTAGTTTTCTTCTTTTCTCTTCTTTTCTTTTCTTTCTCTCTTCCTTCTTTCTGGATCAAATTCTGAGATTCATTAAAAATGGCTCCTTCCTTTCTTTCTTGTTCCTCTGCTGTCTTCATCTGTTGTAATGTTTGTTGATAATTAGTAAGCGCCATTTCTAAGAAAAGGAAAGCTTCTTCCACACCATCTTTACCATTTTTTTTTGCTTGTTCATATTCTTTTCTTAGTTCCTCAACAGAAAGAGCCATTATAAATCTTTTCTTTTCTTTTCCCCTTCTTTCTTCTTACAACAACCAGAATATTCAAAAGAAAATAAAAAAATAAAACAGTCCCAAAGTTATCAGTCAGTCCAAACCAAGGCAGAGTTCTCACTTTCTCCTTCTGGGGTAATATCAATCCAAGAGAAAGAAAGTCCAAATCTGTTTAAAATCTTATTGCAATATATTCTAGTCTTCAAATCCTTAAGGCATCTGCTCCAACAAAGTCTTAGCATACAAATATTTTCTTTTAATCCTCTCTCTTCCCACTCATCGCTTAAAACCAATTTTCACCTAAAAGAAATAGGTTTCTTAATATCCAGTTATTTATTCCGTAGGGAAAAGAGGAAAGCTATCCTTTCAGCACCTTCAAACAGCCGCTTTTTTCCTCTTCTGGCAGGTATTATTCAGAAAGTCATACTTTTCAGGAATTTTATTAAATATGTCTTAGAGTCCTAGGAGCCAAGAAAAACTTTCTCCTCTCAATCACTTTCTCCACTTCCTCCTGCGCATTCTTACCCGGCTGCCAGCTTCTTTGTGGCGGCCATTACAGACCGCCGCTGCACCGTCCTGGGAAAAGGGAGTTCTGCCGGCCAGGAGGAGTCTGCAACACCCCCAAACCCTTCTCCGGATCCCCCTACCTTCAGCTGCCCCTGCAGGGCAGCCTAGCTCCGCACCCGTCTGGGTCGGAGCCCCAAAAACGAGCTAGCGCGGCAGGGATCACGCAGCTTCGAAATCCCTGCCGCTCGCGGTCGACAAACCGGAAGTCCACCTGATAATTGTACATTTCTGATTCTTGACTTGTAGCTTCTAGATCCAGTTTCTGATTCCTAACTATCTTGTAGCTTTTTATGATTTCTGATCCAGACTTTCTGCTCATGATCTGTCCATGATTTCAGGCAACTAGTTCCTTCCCAGCAAGTTGAATTTATGCTTTCTAAATCTGGCTCCTTAACTGAACTGAAGATATTGGTTTCTTTGCCCATTGAAGTGGGCTTAGAAAATCAACTGTGGTGTGAGAAAGAACCATGAAGATTATCTAAGCCAATTTTCTGGCAATATGCAAGAACACCAATTGAACCATCCTTAAGAGAAGGCTTCCCAGACTTTTGATCTCTAGAGATGAAAAATCTACACTCTATGAAGACAGATTGTTCTACTATTGTATATAGACAATTAGGAAGTTTGTCCTTGTATTTAAACAAAACCCCAGTAATTACAACTTCTACCTATTATTTCTGGCCTACTTTCTGTGGCCATGACAAAGAGTTTCTTGCTGTAGTCTGTGTAACGCCCTTTTATATATCAAGATGCTTAGTTCTTGATATATAACCCATAATGTCAAACTTCTGAGCCTTAATAGTGGGAAAACCGGGTGTTGAATATTGTGTTGGTGGTAAGAGCAAATAGAAATTGATGAACATGCTAATGGAAAGCACCCTGAATTGTGCACAAAAACATATCAACTCACGAACCTCAAATATTATTTGAAACTTCCTGTTACAGCAGGCTTGTCTTTTGATCCACTGCAAACACACATAAGCTTAGAATTATGCCACAAGTCAAAGTCCACTAACTAGATCAGATCATGGTTGTTCATAGTCCTATATCTGAAGCAAAGCCAGGGCACTGGAGAATGCATCTTGACTAGCCAAGCACGGATCTCCTAATTGCATATCGTTTATGGCAGTTTTCCATAGGATGCATCTTTCCTTGTCAACTTCATGGAAGGCAGTTGAACCTTGTCAACTTCGCAGCCTGGTCAACAGTTATGCCTGATTGATTATAGACCTAAACATCTGGAGTAGCATGGTCTATCAAGTCAGGCAATTCTTCTCCCGAGTTTTGTAGTTATATCTGGAATCAAAACTTGATCTATCTTCATATATAGATACAAACTTTCTTTAAATATCAGGGCTCTGATCTCTATGATTTTGAAGAAAAAACAAGTTAAGTGAGATATAGGAAGCCTCCTTGTACTGAATCTAATCCTTAATCCATCCACCTCAATACCATCAGGCCAAGATCCCTCTAGATTCCCGATGCTATTTGAAAATATCTGGGGAATTCTTCATGCATGCATCCATCCATAGCAGGATATTGATATAAATATATTTCTTCTCTAGTTCTGGAAGAAAAAGGTAGATCTATCCTTTAGGGGGGAAAACTGGGCAACCTTGAGGTGGATTTTGTTACCAATGGAGGCAGTAATAGAAATCCAAGATTTTTGATGATTAGAGAAAACCACATCTGAAATGAAACCTGCCTCATTGAATGGAAGTTGAATGTCAGTTACCTAGAAGTGATGTGTTACAGTATTAGGAAGAACT
Source organism: Notechis scutatus (assembly GCF_049901735.1). Taxonomy (NCBI): domain Eukaryota; kingdom Metazoa; phylum Chordata; class Lepidosauria; order Squamata; family Elapidae; genus Notechis; species Notechis scutatus. The sequence continues at coordinate 328,110,869 of NC_142009.1, read as the reverse complement.
TTGCGACCTTTCAAAAATGTCACGCACTCCTCTTTTAGCTCTAACCACAGCTACTATTTTTATTACTAATATAAATTGCAATTTGTGTGGGAGAACAGGAAATACTTGAGGTTTCAAAGCAATACTTATGGTTGAAATAACTTTCAACTACATGTTGATAAATTTAATATTATTGGCCTGAAAATTCAAAACCTATCAAAATCTACATGAAGATTCATTCTATCTTGGCCAATCCAGTTTTTGCTTCATAACTATTGTTTCATATCCAAGTTCAGAAGCCATTGATTACCTCTATACTCCTGGATAGAACATAGGTTGTAACTCCACAGTTTTCATACATTCACAACTCCAGAAAGAATCATAGTGAAGGATAGCAATTTTGTATGATGTGCAATTCCAATAATCGATGGTTTATTTGATAAAATAAGATATGAATCATAAAACTGGAATAGGCTGTTTGGGTCACTGAGTGAGCACTGTTGGTCTGCTTTCTTTTTATATAGGTTTTTTTCCACTGATAGTCAGCTAAAATCTACCATCCTGTATTTTAAATCTATTATTCCCCATTCAGCCATTTCCATGAATCTTCCTGAAATGTAGTGCCCAGGAACAGGACAGTGAACTTGAGATGTGTAGTTTGATCAAACTAAAATAAAGTAGAACAACTAATTCCCAAAAGTGGGGAACCATCTTGTTTCTGTTGAAGCATCCTAAAATAGCATTCACCTTTGTTGCAGCTGCATTGACTGCTGACTCATATTCAACTACTGCGTCAACATCTTTTTCCACAATGACTACCGCCAACATAAATGCCCACCTTTAAATTCCTGTGCATTTGATTTGTTTGTACAAAACTATACAACACCCAGCTTCTATCTGAGGGTGGACAGTTAGGGGGAAATTTTCAACTGGCAAGAGTTGTTATCTAGTGTAATAGGTTGACTCATGAAGGTTTAATTTAAATCAAAGCCCAAAGTGACATTTAGGGAACCATAATGCTCACCTCCCAATGAAACCAATATTATGAGTTCATAGCTATTAGCTTTGTAGTCTTGGGAATGCACATTTTCTCTACAATGTTGGGAATGTTCAATGCTTTCAGTTTAGAAAAAAAAGAGAGATAGTAATACTTATGAAATCCTGACTGTTGTAGAGAGTTGATAGAAAGGCCTCATTTCCCAGTCTTTCTAATAATCAGAGTTGAGTTTGACTCACTGAAATCTGGACTTAAACACTACAGTTGGTAAGGTTTTTTTTCACACTTGTAATTCATTTATAAATGTTGTGACCACAAGGCCACAAACACAGATTGTTGTTTTATTTTTTAAGCATTTGATCAACGGATAGAGACGAGGAAGTAGGTTATGCTCTTTCCTGTGTTGTTGTGGGACTCAAGACACACTTAATCAAGTTTGTGAAAGAGCTTAGAATAGTGTGGAAAGCTTGGTTCATTTTTAACCTTGGTTAGTAGCTTTGGATGTGTGTTTGTATGCTTTGAAGTATCCCAGCAGATATAGAAAAAAATTCAAGATGGCAGTCATGATTCAGATTAAAAAGAGGGAGGTTGTTGCTTTGTGCAGTTATGCTATCCACCTTGAATTTTTGGACCTCTCCTTTGCAGACCCCCATTTAAAACATTTCCATTTTGTCAGCTTCAGAAGGATTTCTGACAATTTACAAAAAGCTGAACATTAGGAATGGAATAGAAACTCCGCATCCAATAAAAGAAATTGCCTTCCACTCCTCTTCTGCAATTGATCTTTCAAGATATCGGGCTATCTCTGAAAATTTAAATCAATCAAATCAGTGTTCTCGTTGCCTGGAAAACAGGAGGGTAGTTGGAAAACAAAATTCAGAACCTTGTCCCATTTTCCAGTTAACTGTCAAAAGAATAGCTATTGAGTTAAAGTGTTCAGAAATTTATGTAAACTAACCCTTTTAATCTTTTCAATGCATCTTAAAACCCTCTGTGAGACTCTTGTTTTTCAAAAGCATGGTATTGTTTGTAACTTTGCTGTCAAGAGTCAGCCTCATATCTTCACAAATTTTTACAACCTCTTGAGTCCTGCCCCATAAGATATTAGGATAGCAGTTCTGCCATATTAGGGTGATCAGAATCCAAGGGAGATTAGTTAAAATGAGAGAAAACAACTCTTTGCTAGAGTTTCTTTCAATTTTTGCAGCGTTGATGATGTAGAAAGTGGGAGAGGAAGGGAGCAGGCAAAGGCTGACAAAGGGTGGAGGTATATGGAACTAAATTTTTAAAAACCCAATACAATGCTGGACCTCAGGCCAATCTTTTATTGGGTCACAGTTTTGATGCGTTGGAACTGCATGACTGAAAAGTGTAAGACCTGGAGTCTCATTAAATTTGGAGGATATCTCATTGAGAATTCCGTATTAGGGATGTGAAAGATACCCTTCATTTATTTCTTCTGTCTCAGAATACCATGATCTACCAGACCAACACTTGCTATAATTGATTTATCAATTATTGTTTGTAACTAAGGTATGATTTATGATCTATGACCTACTTCAGTGGTGGAATTCAATTTTTTTAAACTACCGGTTCTGTGGGTGTGGCTTGGTGGGGTGGCTTGGTGGGCGTGGCAGGAGAAGGATACTGCAAAATCCCCAATTCTCTCCCCACCCCACTAACCTGTTTTCCAGCTCTGTTCTCCTGTGCAGGGTAACAAAAAAAGACCCAGCCGATCAGCTGCAACTCAGGAGGCAGAGAATAGATGGGGGCAGGGCCAGTGGTTTTTGCTGATTCTCCGAACTACTCAAAATTTCCACTACCGGTTCTCCAGAACTGGTCAGAACCTGCTGAATACTACCTCTGACCTACTTGGTGTTTGTATGTACACTGTGAACTTGTGCACTGGAGACAAACTCCTTGTGTGTCCAATCAGACTTGGCCAATAAAGAATTCTGTTCTGTTCTAAAATAGCAGCTGCTTTCCACTGTTCACAGTTATTGGGGGGGAAACAGACTATTAAACATAACGTAAATTCAGAAAAGTTGCATAACAATTTAAGTTGCATTTTTAAAAATTAAACTCCATGAGTTAAAGGTAGATTAACTATAAGTTAAGGAAGGAAAGTTATTCTGAAAACTAACACAATTAAATTTGTTTAAGTAAACACTAGATGTAAACATAACTGAAGTTAAGTTTACTTAATTAAATGCATCTCATACAATTAATTCTTAACTACCTAATTGACTGCAGGTTTACATATGAATCAGATCTTTAAAGATAATTCATTTGAATATTACTGCCCTGAATTTATTTATCTATTCAAAATTTGTTTGATACCACCCTGGAAGAGGAAGGGGAATTTGTCTTGCTTGGATTTATTGAGGATTGTGGATTTTGGGATTGTTTTGCCTTCTCTCGGAATATTTGGTTGGTGTAAGAAGAAAGAGGAATAAAGAAAAGAAAAGATTTATTTATAATGGCTTTCCTTTTTTGAAGACCTGAGGGATGAATATGAGCAAACAAAATCAGCCTGCAAAGATGGCATGGAAAAAGCTTTTTTATTTCTAGAAATGGCGCTGGTCAATTACCAACAGACAATGGAACAGATGGAAACGGAAGAAGAACAACAAGGAAGAGACGAAGACGCCATCTTCATTGAATCCCAAAACTTATCTAAGGAAGAAGGAAGGAAGAGAGCAAGGAAAATGAAGGACTTAAGATCTAAAAAAACATTTGAGAAAGAGAAAAATATGATGCAAAGTAAATATAATGATAACAAACAAGAGAAAAGGGAACACAACAGAGAAGGGATCCCAGCAAGGCAGAGGTTAGAAGAAGAAGGGGGGTAGGAAGATTTGGTGGGGAAGAAAGAAAGGGGAAAGGCGGAGAAAAGCCTTAAAGCTTTAAAATTGGATGGGAGAAGAGGGATTTTTTTAGAGACAAAGGATGAAATATAAATTTCTGTAAGAAAGATTCTGCTAAGGTACAGAAGATGGTATTGTAACATTTATATTTGAAATAGTAAATTAGAATGGTTTAAGATTTAATAAGAAATTAAAATGTTGAAGTTTTTAATAATGATTGATTTTTAAAATGTAATAAAATATCGAAGGAAAGGAGGATACAATGTATTTAAACATTTTTGGTGGATAGAATGTACCAAGCAGAACTAAATTGAGTATTTGTTAAGGATATCTCATTGAGAATTCCGTATGTTGGAAAACTGCATGACTGAAAAGTGTAAGAGCTGGAGTCTCCATTAAATTTGGAGGATATCTCATTGAGAATTCCATATTAGGGATGTGAAAGATACCCTTCATTTATTTCTTCTGTCTCAGAATACCATGATCTACCAGACCAACACTTGCTATAATTGATTTATCAATTATTGTTTGTAACTAAGGTATGATTTATGATCTATGACCTACTTCAGTGGTGGGATTCAATTTTTTTTAACTACCGGTTCTGGTGGGGTGGCTTGTGGGCGTGGCAGGAGAAGGATACTGCAAAATCTCCAATTCCCTCCCCACCCTACTAACCTGTTTTCCAGCTCTGTTCTCCTGTGCAGGGTAACAAAAAAAGACCCAGCCGATCAGCTGCAACTCAGGAGGCAGAGAATAGATGGGGGCAGGGCCAGTGGTTTTTGTCAGTTCTCCGAACTACTCAAAATTTCCACTACCGGTTCTCCAGAACTGGTCAGAACCTGCTGAATACCACCTCTGACCTACTTGGTGTTTGTATGTACACTGTGAACTTGTGCACTGGAGACAAACTCCTTGTGTGTCCAATCAGACTTGGCCAATAAAGAATTCTGTTCTGTTCTGTTCTATTCTGTTCTAAAATAGCAGCTGCTTTCCACTGTTCACAGTTATTGGGGGAAACAGACTATTAAACATAACGTAAATTCAGAAAAGTTGCATAACAATTTAAGTTGCATTTTTAAAAAATTAAACTCCATGAGTTAAAGGTAGATTAATTATAAGTTAAGGAAGGAAAGTTATTCTGAAAACTAACACAATTAAATTTGTTTAAGTAAACACTAGATGTAAACATAACTGAAGTTAAGTTTACTTAATTAAATGCATCTCATACAATTAATTCTTAACTACCTAATTGACTGCAGGTTTACATATGAATCAGATCTTTAAAGATAATTCATTTGAATATTACTGCCCTGAATTTATTTATCTATTCAAAAGTTTTGTCTAAAATAAAGGAACATTCAATTACTTTCTGACTATGATCATGCACCTATTGCTTTTTTAATTTCTGATGTTCAGAAATTCTTTCTAATTTTGCAAGAATACAAAAACGTTTAAGGAAAAAAATAGATACAGGTGGCAGGAACCAAAATGAGATACATGTATGGTGATAGAACTGGGTGTTGAAAGAATTTAGAAGTACAAAAAAAAAATGAAATGATAAAGGCAGAATCTTAAAGAATAACTCTTCTATAATAAAGCAAATGGTTAAAATTTTAATTTAAAATTTAAAAGCCCAATTTAAGAATAAGCTTGTATATATCTTCTGGATTGTTTTTTGATGTTGTTATTGCATCTTGGAAAACGTATCTCCTTTTTTGTTTTGTTTTTTTCTCTCTTTTCTTTGATCTGGGGTCAGTGAATCCTATATCAAGACTGATTAAAACCGCCAATGTTTAATTCTCTTGTATGTTGTTGGTTCATTTAATCCATCAATCACCCCTTATTCTTAACTTCAACAGTAATAAGTAATTTTGGAATTCAATTTCATGCTCATATTTCTAAGTTTACTTCCAATTTACTTCCAAATATGCTCATATTTCTAAGTTTACTTCTTTACTTAAGAAGTAAACTAAGTTTACTTCTTATCAGGGGAATTAAAATAGCACTTAGCTTCCATTTTAATGAAATAGATAATATTTACAAGGTCAGCACATGTTTATTTAGTAGCATTTCTCTGTGGCACTGCTTCCAACAAAACATAGTAAAACAATAACAATACAATTAAAACAAACGTTTAGTTTTTATATTTTTTTAGCGTATGGCACATGTTAGCCAGGGATCACCGAGGTGTCTGGCTGCCTCTGTGAAAGGAATTTTTTCGGGCAGTGATGTCTTTACCCGTGGGACGCCTGAATGCCGGTAGGCAATCGTGTGAGGCTCCTTTCTTGTCCCTATAATTCCTCATAACAAAACAGATATAATAAAACTTTTGTGGGTGAAAAGCCAGGAAGGAGGGAGCTACGTACATCACTGTATACTTGGGAGAGGGGAGGCTTTCAGTAAATATTCACTTTAGTGAACATTCAGTGCAAAAGGAAAACTATTGGAATCATAAAAAACTGCAATTCGGCCAGATTTAGACAAGATGAGGCTGTAAACAAGTGTTTTTCATACTTGGCAAATTTAAAATGTATGAACTTTCAATACCCAGAATGATGGAGAATTTGGAGAGTTGACAGTTGAAATTACTGAGATTAAGAAAAACTGTTCTGGTCCATCCTTATCTATCTTTAGGGCTAAAAGGACAGTGATGATTGGATTGCAACCAAATCAATTAAAAGTAAAACGAACACCTCTATTTTTGAAACAAAACAGTGTAACTGTAATATACAGCCGATCTCTAAATGCTGAGTAATTATACGTACACTGAATAAGCATCAAAGAAGCATCTAAAAAGATCTAGGAACAAGAGAGGATGAGAAAGTATCAGACCGCAAAAAATAAGATATTCAAAAGAATTAATTTAAAAGATCAATTTAAGAACAAGCTGGTACTAATTTTCTAGATTACATTTTTGTTGCATCCTGGAAAATTTGTTTCTTTTTCATTTTTTCTCTCTCCTTTGGTTAGGGGTCAGAAAATCCTACATCAAGACTTATTAAAATGGTAATGTTTAATTCTCTCTTTTAAAAAATTATTCATTTAAAATTCATTAAATTTCTACAAAAAATAAAATATAGCCTATCAATTAAAAGGAAAAAAGAGCAAGGGGGTACAATAGAATAAAGAAAGCAAAAAGTATTTGTGAGGGAGCTTCCAACTTTCTTTTGATACAGTTACAAAAGCAAAATACCTTAATCTTTTAATTTAAAATGGAATAATATGCTGTATTTCTATTACCATAAACAATTCTAATTATCAATTCCTAAAATTAATATAGCATTTCTTTTGCTTACAGGCAAAAAGTCCAAATGGTTTCCACATAGAAACAAAGCTAGACAAAATCTTTTCTTTAATCAAAGTAAACAATTTCTATATCAGCCAGTTCCATTAACTTCCATTATCCCATTGTGGGAATCTACAGGTCTTTCCACATCTGTGCATAATCAATGTTTAGTTCTCTTACATATTGGTGGTTGGTTTAGTCCATTGATCATACAACACAAAGGCCAAAGATGCCAGGTTGAATGAAAAGTTGGGCTACAAATATCTCAAATAAATATCTCTCCAACTATATCCTGAGCTCTACCCTTTGACCACCTAATACTTGGAATGAGAAAATCTCTTTTCAGTTATGTTTGTCAGTTCCAATCAATTAGGATTTCTCAAATGTTTTCCCGCCCTGCTCAATGTCTGTTTGGGAAGAAACAATGTTTGTTGTCAATATTCTGACTATTTCATTGTGTCTTGTTCCATTTTTAACCCGGTTTATTTTTTTTAAGGAAGATACAGAAATTGTAGAGAAGGTAAAAAATTAAAAAGCTTTATTACCAATTGTTTTAATTGGCTAAAAAGGTCGTTCTGAGTTTATTTTATGTTAAGTTGAAAACTAAGCTAGACATTTTATTAAAAGGGGGGAGGGAGATTTTTTCAATGTCTTTGTAATAGCATTCCATTTCTTTTTAGCAGCGAATAAATGGAGGGTCATTTTTTTTTCTTAGAAAGTTCTGCAAAAGAAATGTTTCTTCTAACACAAAAATTTGTTTCAGAATTTTAACTATCTAGTGTGTAATTGTCAATCCTTTGGACATTCTAGATTCAAGTTAGTACAATTTTAGCAGCAACAAAATTACTACAAGACGTTAACTTTTTGCTGCAAATCAGTTTTGAAATTTAGAAGTCCAGTTTATATAGAATAGAATAGAATAGAATAGAAGAGAATGGAAGGGACCTTAGAGGTCTTCTAGTCCAACCCCCTGTTCAGGCAGGACCCCCTATATGATTTCAGACAAATGGTTGTCCAATCTCTTCTTAAAAACTTCCAGTGTTGGAGAATTTTCAACTTCTGGAAGTAGATGTGTAGATGTATATATTCCTGGACAACTCCTTGGAAGTTTTTTGGCATTTTTTTTTTTTTGGGGGGGGGGTAGCAAACATATTCCACACGCCTTCCTCCTCCTATTTTCCCCACAACAACAACCCTATGAGGTGAGTTGGGCTGAGAGGTACTGAGTGGCCAAGGTCACCCAACCGGCTTCCATAGCTAAGGTGGGACCAGAACTCATTCTCTCTCGATTTTTAGCCTGGTAACTTTAACTATCACCAGGCTATCTCTCAGCTAAATTTTATCCTATAGTAGGTATCTGGAAAAAAAACCCAGAATATTCTACAAGGCTGTCACTGTGCCTGATGTAAAACTGATGTACTAGATCAGATTTCCAGCATCATGTTAAATCTTGGCTGGACAGTAAGTCATTGCCAAATTCTTTCATACATTTTGGACACTAGTATCTTAACCGCCCAAATCTTGTCTGATCTGCCGTCTTCGGTCTGATTTAAGCATGGTATATAAAATCATACATTACAATGTCCTACCTGTCAATGAATACTTCAGCTTCAACCATAACAACACAAGAGCACACAATAGATACAAACTCAAGGTTAACCGCACCAAACTTGATTGCAGGAAATACGACTTCAGCAACAGAGTGGTCAATGTCTGGAATACTCTACCCGACTCTGTAGTTTCTTCCCCAAACCCCAAAAACTTTAACCTTAGACTGTCTACTATTGACCTCACCCCTTTCCTAAGAGGTCTGTAGGGGGCGTGCATAAGCGCACCAACGTGCCTACTGTCCCTGTCCTATTGTTTCTTTTATTTTTCTTATATGTACCCATTTCATGTATTCATAACTATGTATACACTTATACTTATTATCTTGTGAACAATTGACAAATCAAATAAATAAATAAACTAATTTAATGAACTAAATCACTCACAATAATTCCACAAGACCATACTTGTTTCTTCCTAAATATTTACTAATTTCTGAATCCTAAATTAAAAGCATTTAATTTAGGATTGTTGCTCACAAACCATTTCTTAGAAATGTTGTATGATAACTCCAAAAAGAGGAAAACAGTGGTTAGCGTGGATAACAACAAACGTGCTTTGATGGAGTCAAGGACAGGATCTTGATGTAATAAAAATACATAGGGGATAATTTTGGTCTTAATGAAAATCTTCATAGATGAATCACTTTGTGATCCATTTCCTAAAAATATTGCCCTTCTCCCTGGAGATCCAGGGAAACTCTGTAGAGTTTCAAAATCTCTTCTTTGGCAAAATACCTTCCTCTCCTATATGCTTATTTTGAAAAGAAATTTGTTGTACAATTGCAGATTCAGATTTATGATCTCCACAAAGCCTGCTCCTTGAGGCTCTTCTCGCTTAGCAAAACATATTCATCCATTTACCAGGATACTGCAATAAATGTACATTACATATGCTGAGCAAACGTTTTAAGAGAGAATCTCTGGCTAAGTATCCAAAAACATCTATAATAATAATTTGAATGATTTATTAAATTTATATGCTGTTCAATTCCCAGCTGTCTGGGCAATCATATCAAATAGGATGGAATCAAGTAGAATGAATCACTTACTCTAATAACTCTGAATAAAATCAAAAGAGAATGGGGAGAAAGAAAGTGAAAGAAGTTGTATGAAGGGAGAGAAAGTTGGAAGAAAGGTTAGAAATGGTTAAGAAAGGCAAGAGAACTGAGGAGGTTTTTTTTAGTTTTTTTCACACACAAGGAGAAAGTCTGCTAAATTTAATGGAATTTGTTTCCATCTAAATTTGACTTCATTGTGGTACAAGTATGTAATATCGTACTTACTTGTTTAAGATTTAAATGCTGAATAAATGCATGGGACTATGCTGACCAAAGGCCTTTTTGGAGAATACAGTTCATTTTCTCTGGACAATTTGGACTTCTCAGTTGCCCTTAAAGAGAAATAAACAATAGTTTCATTTTGTATATTCTGTGATTGTTTTTACAAATACTCAATTAAAAACCTCCAAGTTATAGATGCCAAATATATGAAACTTGATTAGTGTTGGTTGCTTTTTGCAGAAAGGGAGGGGTGGCTTATTATTTTGTTAAAATCTGGATGGTTTGTGTTTCAATGTAAGATATGACCAGAAAACAGGTGAGCCCAAAAGTAAAGATAAGCTGCAAATGCAGATCTTGAGATCAAGGGAAGAAAAGAAGACGATGCTTACCTGCCAGCACCAAAGATTGAATGCGAGATTACAGACTCTGAAAATGGCTTAGTAGTTAGTAGTACCGGTAGTAATTAATAGTCTTGAGCAACTTGTCTGCTTGCTTCCTTGCTTGGTTTGATCTGAAAAATGGCATTGATGTCACTGTTATGTAAGAAGGGAGGATACCCCACGTTTGGTGGGGTTGCTTTTATCATAAGAAAGTGGGAAATGAGTCATTGGAACAGAATCTCTCTCTCTTCTCTCTCTCTCTCTCTCTCTCTCTCCCTCCTCTCTCTCTCCCTCCCTCCCTCCTTCTGTGAGAGAGAGAGAGTGCATATGTATGTTTGGGTGCAAGTGGGTGGGTAGGTGCCTACACGCTAGAGATGCAGCTATCCTTTCAGCAAAGCTGTCTTTCAGATTGCCAACACTATTCTTTTAGAACAGAACAGAATAACAGAGTTGGAAGGAACCTTGAAGGTCTTCTAGTCCAACCCCCTGCTCAGGCAGGAAACAAACCCTACACCATTTCAGACAAATGATTGTCCAATCTCTTCTTTAAAATTTCCAGTGTTGTAGCATTCACAACTATGCTGCAGTTTCTCTCCATATATTTTGAACTGCAGAGCAGTTGCATAGAGTTGGGTGACCCATATAAATTTTCTTAATAAATAAATAATTAATAAATAGATGATGACCATGTTTATGTGAATGGAAAGTTTTGGCTGTCCTTAAGAAGCAATGTTGGTAATGTTAGCAGGGTTTCAAACATAGTATTCAAGGTGCAAAATGGATCAATTGATTTAGCTCATTCTCTGAAATGTTTGTGGTAGAGCAGCACTATTTATAGATGTGTTTTGGTTAGTTTATTTTTAAATTATGCTGCAGGTTTTATGGCTGCTATTTATGAAGCATAAGCATCATGATGAAAGAGATTGGATGGCATTAGAGGCTATATGGAAAGCTAGGATTTAAAGCTCCTAACCAAGTATGAACACCAACAGTGAAAAATCTGGGTCGGCTGCAAAACATTCTATTTGAAATAAATCTCTCATTTCTACTCCAGAACTTAGAATTCTTTATTGACCAAGTGTGATTGGATACACAAGGAATTTATCTCCAGTGCATAAGCTCTCAGGGCACAGACAAGCAACAAAGTGATAAGTCATAGATCATAATCATAAAATACAATCATCCTAAATCATAAGATAAAACAGTCAGTGATGGTCATAGGATACTAATAAAAGCAATCAACATAAATCATAAGACACAAACAACAAAATGATAGTCATAATATGCAAAAGGAAAATGAGAAAAATGAGAAGGATAATAGTAAAACAGTCCTACTTGGTGATTTGACATGCTAAGGCATAAGACAGTGTTGTGAGAATTAGTTGTTTAGCAGAGTGATAGCATGCGGGGGGAAACTGTCTATGTGTCCAGTTGTTTTGGCATGCAATGCCCTATAGCATCATCTTGAGGCAAGATGTTAAAACAGTTTATTTCCAAAATGTGAGGGTTCTGTAGATATTTCCACAGCCCTCTTACTGACCCCGTGCAGTATACAGCTCCTCAATGGAAGGCAGGCTGGTTGTAATTGAATTTTCTGCAGTCCTAACTATTCGTTGAAGTCTGTGTCTTTCTTGTTTGGTTGCCGTCCCAAATCATACAGTTATAGAGGTGCAGATGACAGACTCAAGAATTCCTCTGTAGAACTGGATCAGCAGCTCCTTAGTGTCATGCCCCTCGTGAAGACTGACTCTGAGGGAGAGGAGGAACAACCAACAGGGAGTGGAAGTGTGGCTCCAGAGGTTGTGGAGGAGGCTGGGAAAGGGCAGAGGCCGGCTGAGCAGTCAGAGGAGGACCCAGGCCCATCCCCTATCCATCCTAGGGCACGCAGGGAGGAGAGGATCAGGGAGAGACACGTGGTCTCCTCGGGAGGAGAGGGCCTTGATCCTCTTCATGAGCTGCAGGTGTGAGAACTGCATAAGAGTTTGGACCTGCATTCTGATAAACGCTGTAGACAAAGTGTGTTTTATTTTGGTTTGAGGTTATCTTGGTTGGCGTCCTTCCAACAGATTGTGCCTTATTATCTCCTTGAATTTGGTAAATACTTCTGTTCCGCTGTGGAAATTTCATCATTGTAGTTTGTTTGGTTTTTATTTTCACCTCTATCTGCTCATTAAATTCGGACTGTATTGCTTTCTTTTGAAGACTATTTTTGAGTACGTTTTTTCTCCAACTGAGAATTATTGAACAGTGGGGCAAAGTTGGAGGCATTAAAGGACATTTTATTTATTTCTCTTATTCTTCTTTTATTTTTCTTATATGTACCCATTTCATGTATTCACAACTATGTATACACTTATACTTATTATCTTGTAAACAATTGGCAAATCAAATAAATAAATAAATAAATAAATAAATAAAATTTATTTACGTCTTAGATTTTGTTACGTTTGTGTTACACTCTGGGTCATCACACTTGAGCAGTCTGAGCTTTCTGAGTTGGCGCAGGAAAAACATTCTTTTGTGTGTGTGTTTTTAATGATGTTTTTGATGTTAGATATCAATTTCAAGTCCTGGGAGATTATACAAAGGTCTCTACTGTTGGTATTGTGTTGTCTGGTATTGTAAGAGGTGGTAGAATAGGAGGGCTTCTAAAATCTACTATTCTCTCTCCAATTTCCAGTGTGTTCAGTTCAATATTGTTCCAGCTGCACCACAGGGCCAGTTGTTCAACTTCCCATCTGTATGCAGATTTACTGTACTTATTGAACATCCTCCTCCAATTTTAAGAACATGTTGGGGAAAAGTGAGTGCCCTGGATGTAATAAATGTGGAACTCCTGTTCTGATTTAGTTTAAAAACAGGAACAAAAGTCCTTTTTGCCATTGCTCCTCCAGGAAGATCAATAGTAGATTTTATTTATTTTTATTTATTTATTTTGTCAAGCATGTATTAGATAACACGTATAAGTATAAACATGATTATGAATACATGAAATGGATTAGAATAAAAAAGAACATTAGGACAGGGGCGGTAGGTATGTTGGTGCGCTTATGCAGGCCCCTTACAGACCTCTTAGGAATGGGGTGAGGTCAACAGTAGACAGTCTAAGGTTAACATTTTTGGGGTTTGGGGATCCACAAGGGTGCTGGCAGAAAAGAGGGGAAATACATAAGGAAGGTCTTCTTCTCCATCTATGAACTATCATCTAGGAATGTAGAGATTCCCTCTTTTCTTTTATTCCCAGGACCACCATTTTAGGGAATAAAAAGTTTGAAAAGTAAATTGTCCGGACCAACGGGGACTATCTGTGCTATAGTCCAGTATAGTCCAGCAGTGTTTCTCAAGCCCAGTGCTGGCTGCGGAATTCTGGGACTTGACATCCACACATCTTCAAGTTGCCAAGATTGCGAAACACTCGTCCAGTGCTCCTCAACCTCCATAACTTTGAATACCGTATATACTCGAGTATAAGTCGACCCGAATATAAGCCGAGGCACCTAATTTTACCACAAAAAACTGGGAAAACTTATTGACTCGAGTATAAGCCAAGGGTGGGAAATGCAGCAGCTACTGGTAAATTTCAAAAATAAAAATAATTAATTTGGGAAACGATCTCACTATCATGAAAGGTTTAATTGATTCATTAACCCAAAAGAAGAAGATGATGATGACAGCGGGAGGCAGGAGTCACTCTCTTCCCCTCCCCTCGGAGGCCCCCTGAGTCAGGAGTCGCCACCGCCGGCGCGCCCCAGTCCCGTCGCCTCGGGAAGGGAAAGGCAAAAAGGAAGAGCGCGGCAGCGCTTTGCAACGGCAGCAGCGGCACCGGAGGCTCAGGCTCAGCGGCTCCTGGTTTTGCCCCACCCTTCCCAAGGCAACGCGGGACCGGAGCCGCACCGGCGGCAGCAACTCCCGACAGCCCCAGCCGGACACCTGAGCGGAGCCCGGGTGGAACTGCCTGTTGCCATGGGGCGCGCTGCGGGCGCCCGGCTGCCCAAGTAAAGAACATGGTGGCGCCGGACCATCGGAGAAGCGGAGCAAAGCCGGAGACCAGCAGCCGCCTCCCTCGGCACAGAAAGCCTCCTCCAACCAGCCAGCCGGTCTCCTCCTCCTCGGCCACACAGAACAAACAGGCAGAGAAGGAGGAGAGCAGCTGGCCAGCCGGGAGGCCTCCCGTGCTGTGAAAGAGGCAGCCAACGATCTCCGGCGCCGCCCTGCTCCACGCGCTGGCTGCTCGGACTTGCCGGGCCCGGCACATAGAACAGGGTGGCGCCGGATGTTGGAGAAGCTGAGCGGAGCCAAGCCACCTCGGCTCGCGTTGTTTTCTGAGCCCGCGAGCCTAGAGCCAGGGCGCTTTCATTGCACTGCGGAGCTTCTTGTCTCGGGAGACACCGGGCGTCCTTGCTGCCCCCTGAGGGGAGGGCGATTCTGGCCTGCGCGATTAGGGGACTTCGTGGCTTTGGGTGGGTGGGTGGGTGGGAGCAAGGACGGACGGAGTCCGTGAAGTGGGGCTTGCCTGCCCTTGCTGGCTGCCTCTGCTTCCTTAGGGGCGGGGAAAGGGGGTTCATCTGGACCAAGGGTGAGTCTCCCCCTCAGTTTCCCCTGAAGGATCTTCCGTCGCTTTTGCCTTCTCCCTACATCTTCCCTCTGTTAAAATTCCCCCCCACACACACACACACTTATTTTCGGGCGGATAGATTTCGTGTCTGAGCATTCTCACATGACGGTGGGTCTTTTCCCCCTAAAAACAGTTAAAAAAGAAAAAATATATCCTCATGCAAGAACTTTTCTGCTTCCGATTACCCCATGCTTAAAAGTTGCAAAGGAAACACGGAAGCAGGGAAGCGCCTGCCCAGCTCCGGAGCTCCACACCATTTTTTTTTTCAGAGGGGAATCTGACTCGAGTATAAGCCGAGGGGGGTTTTTTCAGCACAAAAAATGGGCTGAAAAACTCGGCTTATACTCGAGTATATACGGTACTTTTTCAGTTACTATTTTTCGTGCTGTTGTAACTCTGAATGATCATTAAATGAACGGTAGTAAATTGAGGCTTACCTGTATGAATACATCCATCAGGAAGGAATGCTGTGTGGAAAAGTGCTTTATACAAATATCTTCCCTTCAAATGAAGAAAGCCTCTGGATTTCTCTGTCTGTAAAGGAGGACTGCTAATCTGCCCACCCCCAATATAATTATTAATTTAATATTTTCAGTATAAAATATTACAACCCTGTTTTACCTGGCCTAACTTTATCCTAACAGGAAAAGGAAGAGAAATAAACAACAAAAAAACTGGAAATTAAAATAAAGCAGCTTCCTGCTCTGGACAATTGGTTTGTAAAAGGTTTGCATTATGCACTCAGTGTGCCATATTACAAGAAAAAGTTGGATCATTTCATGGGCCTTTCAAATAGCTTTGGTCTATTGTGCGGATGCTTGTGTGTTTTTAGGGGAAGGAGAATTTGGCGGGTGGGAGTGAGTTTGGGGATTGTCATGTATGTGTGTGTGTGTGTTGGGTCTGGTTTCTGGGTGTTATGTGAATTTTGTTGTATGTGTATACTGTGTATATACATACAATGACAATAAAGTATTATTGTTGTTATTGATAATATCATTTGGTCCCTAAATGGGATTGCTCAGACATTTTCTACAGATAAAAATTGAATATAATCAAAGATAATAAAATGATCAAAAAGTGAAAAACCAAAACCAGCTAAAAATATAATTCTACAATCCTCACACAGTCACACAACAGACCCACAAAATCACAAAAGATTTCTCAAGAAGTTGACAATGTAATAAAGAAATACTGAAATGGCTGCATCGCTATTATACAGAACCCCTTTCTTCCTTTGTAATCTTGGGTGTGAATTGCTTGCAATATGTTGTCTGCTGGCAACTGATAAAATGCTTTCTTTAAAAAATATTAAAAAATAGAGTAGATTATATAGATTCTGAAAACCGATGAAGAGATTTTTCTCATTGCTTCACGTCTATAAACTAATCTCAACACATATCTGAACCACTTTATAAAAAAAAACAACCCATGGGAAAAAAATAGTAAAAAGATTTGACTGGGTTTCCAGTAAGAAAGTCATTTATTTTATTAAGACTGAAACTGTGGGAGTTCAACACCCAAAAGAAGAATCCAGTTTGTACATAACGGTTATTGCCCAATGAGAGTTGCAACAAACTATTTAAAAGAAGATATTCCTCCTATGTGAAGGAAGAACACTCTGCTCTTTTTATTTTTCAATTCCATTCACTATTATTCTATCAATAAACAAACAAGCTGTGTATTCTCCAAAGGAGGCAACAACCAATTCCAACAATAAACCATGTTACACATTCCAATAAGAAATCTCCAAGTAGTTAATACATCTTTTTAAAACCTGTACTGTATTATTTCAACAAAAATAAAAAAGTCACAACACTGCTCGTAAAGATTACCCAACTCTTAGCAGCCACACATAGATCTCCCCACCCTCCATGGCTATATGATCCCAAATTGATCCATAGATTTTCCAACAGATTCTCTAACGCCACTTTGCTACTGTAACTGAGTCCATCCACTTTGTTTTTGATTATTTTCTTCTTCTCCTCTTTTCTTCCACCTTTCCCAGCATTAGATCCTTCTCCAGAGAACTAGGTTAGCAAATAGGATAAATTGAGCCTAATCATTTAACCTTGAGTGGGAACTCTGAGTGGATTTATGCAATGATCCATTTGTTTGTTTTCTTGGCTGTCAACAGTATTTTCTGGATCTTCTCCAATACAAAAAATGTCAATACTATTATCAAAGTCCTACTTTTCATAGAATGCCACATGGAAAACATTGCTTGCATGATTCTGATCTTTATAATAGATACATCATAACATCTCAATATCTTTGCCAAGATCTTCATAGCTGCTCTACCAAATGCTGGTCTACAGCATATTTCTTCACTGCTTGTTTCTTGTTAGTTGATCCTATCAGCTACTCAGGAGCTATCTGCCACTTCAGTATTTTCATTGTCAATTCTAAAACCAGTCCCACAAACCACTAAAATTTAGCACTGACTTTTCTTAACTCCCCTGCAGACACTCTGGCTCTTTTCAGTTCTCAGTCAAAATCCTCTTTCTTATACTTTCATCTGATTCATTTTGCGGGATATTTCCAAAATTTCTGGGAGTCAATCCTCAGGTTCTCTGCCTGTCCTAAATAAGATAAACCAGTTATTTTGTGCTTTAAGGTAGCTGCTCCTTAAAACCACTGGGCCTTATTCTGCAAGGATCACATTTCCATAAAGAAAGAAAAATTGATAACCAGAGGATGATCTGCTCTGCTCCTGAACTTGAAGCCTCCTTTCTCATAGACTTCTTGGAATGAATAAACTTCTGAAATACTTCAGCTCTGAAATACTTCAGAGCTGCTAGAAGTGTTTTTAAGATGGAGAAACGTTGCAAAGAGATCCACCATTATATTGTACATTACATTTAAAGGGGATCCAAATGATACTGATACCACTACTTAAGAAGAGTATGTTTATTAGACAGGCGAAGCAGACAGCAAAAGAAATACATTCCCCAGTTCAGGATTTAGCTTCTTCACTCTACTGTTCTTTTCTGTCTTACCCACATTAGGTCCTAAATCCAGATTCAGGTCTTAAATCCATATTCAGTAAGAAGGAAGGGAGGGAGGGAGGGAGGGAGGGAGGGAGGAAGGAAGGAAGGAAGGAAGGAAGGAAGGAAGGAAGGAAGGAAGGAGCTAACTTTTTCCAAGAAATGTTTTTAGTACATTGTTTTGCATATCAGAGGAATTGTGCAAAGGTCACATTTTCATTCTGAAATTTCCCCCCAAAATATACTACGTTTATGGAAAATTATGAGAATGACTTACAACTGAATAACAATCTACCTAATAAACTTGCAGAATTGAACAGTTGCAACTTTTAAAGTCAGAAAAAAATATCTTCTGCTTAGAATATAGACCAATTTCACCTACCCTATCTTATGTTTAGTTTCATTTTGTAATTTTAATTTTTTTTAAATGATATCTATCTTAGTAAATACCGTTACGAAATTAAGCCTGTTTAATTTCAGAACGATAGGTGCAGAATCTAGGGGAAGAGTTCCACTTTGATTTAAGGGGTGCTCAAGAGATAGATGTGCTTCAGAATTTGGCCAATCCTGATAGGAATCCATAACTATTATTGTGACATTAAGGACTTCTTTCCAGGATATGAACTCCATAAATAGGATGGTGATACCATAAAACATTCCATGTATGCAGGATGTGGTCAAAAAGATTAGCATGGCAGCCATGACGGTGCCTTCAAACCTCTATCTGTGGGTGATGTTAGGGGTTCTAACGGATGCTCTAATTAATTCATGAGCCTCGAGACAAATTTCAAAAGAAATCCAATTATTTATTAGGAGCAACATGTCAGCACTTTTCCCAAGTGCAGTCGGCTCTGCCCTATGTAATTTACAGCCCACCTATGACCCTGTTTCCCCCCTCCTCCCAGGGTGTGTCATAAATCACATTCTCCAATGAAGCACTTTAGTGGGCTGTGGAAAACACGCCTCTCCGGCTGGGCTTGGTAACTTGAGACACAATCTGGAGAAAGGTATGCGTGGAATACCTACATTGCTTCTGGTCATAGCAATGAACTGCTCCATCAGATCTCCCCCCACCCCCTCCGTCTTATGGCAACTCGAGAGTAAGCCAGGAATGCTTTACGAGTTGACAGGTGATGCGCATAAAAAACGGGCAATGCTTTGATGTCATTGTTGCAGCTTCCACCTTGATTTTTTTTTTTTTAACCTTACGCTGACCATTCCCCCCATAATCCAAATTATGGAATTTGCAGTAGCTTTAACTTTATATATTAAGATAATTATTATAATTATATAAATATAAGTAAATATAGCTATTACATCCCCAATATCCTCTCAGGGATCTGCAAAATCAAAATTATTTGCCAGCCAATGTTGAAATAGAATACAATATTAATATCCCACCAAATAATTGTGAGAAGCGGTAGCAGCGGCAGGCACATCAATTATAATTTTTGATACAGTACATATTAATAAATGTAACCTACAAAAAGAAAAAAAACTATTTCATTGGGAAAATAAAAAAATTCCAACAGAGGAGGAAATGATTAGGAAAATAATGGAATGTGCGGAAATGAGTAGATTAACAATGGCAATTAGAGAACAGGAAGAAAAAGAGTATTATAAGATTTGGGATTTATTTTATGAATGGTTAGATAGAAGAGTAAAAAACTGAAATATAGGATAACAGTAATAATATCTTTGATTATCTTTGAATGAGTAAGAATATGAATATCACATAGTAAGGATGAGATTTGTCTTGAAAGATGATACAGAATTGAAATTATATGGTTAATGATAATATAATAATGGAATAATATGATGTAGATTGTTGACTAGAATGGTCTATGAATAAGAAATGTACAACAATACTACTATGCGCGCAAGATAGATGTACCCAACCAACACACTGTAAAATTGAAAGATGGTTTTATTTGTTGTTTTTGTTCTAAAAATAAAAAAACTTTTTAATACAAAAAAAAGAAAAGAAAAATTCTTTTTGTGTCTTGCGTAATTTTTAAAAGTGGGAAGGAGTCCTGAGAGGAAAAAACCCTGATTACATTATTGCAGATTAAAATATATAAAAATAAATATTATTCTTGCTTTAAAAAAAGGGATTATTTGCTTTCCCACTGTAGAAAGTTAGCACCCACCCCTCTCCTAGAAGAATGGAATATTCTAGGAAATATTTAAAAAGCAGAATATTATACTTCCCTGGATGAGAAAAGGAGAAACGTGTTTTTAAAGACAAAGCAGCTCTCTGCCCCCACCACCTCTCCAGCTCCAGGGTGATGGGATTAAGACAGGACATAATAGGATTAGCCCTTTACCCATCTCACCACATGGCACCTGGGAAGATTACATCACCCAGCGGGATTCAACCAAACTTAGCACACAGACAACCTACAAAGCTAGCTAAGGCCCCTTGACAGCAACCAATCAGGATACTCTTCCTGTGCCCCAGGAAGTTCAAAACTTAGAGAGGGCATAAAACTCAGGGATCTCAGCATCTCTTCCCTTTTTCGCCCAGGATATCCAAGGCATGTGATCCTGTCCACCATTAAACCTTCTTTCCAAACAACTTCCATGAATCCATTGTCTTTTTTCCCCACTTGAAACTGAACCCAGAAGGATATTTCTTCCAACACCCACTTTCCCAAAAGTACACACACGTGCGCGCGCACACACACACACACACAAGAGCATCCTATAGAATTACTGTATGCTCATGACCATATTGATCCAGCATTTTTCAAGACTAACTTTAAGATATTTTTTGTAGCAAATATTTTGAGAATTATTCCTATACCTATTCACTTCCAGGACAGCTTTTTTTTAAAAAAATTCATGAAATGGCCAGAAGTTTTTCCTGCCAACCGCCAGCCAGAAAAGCATCAGGGAAACCAGAACATCCATGAAAAAAAGCATAATTGTTCCATTTGTAAAACAAAAGAGGAATTAATCTTTCCATGTTTAGCAGATTTCACGTTTAACTGATCTGGGCTGTCTGCAGGGGGGAAAAAAACTGCTGCAATGATCATAGCTCCATCCATTTCCTACATGCATTGCATATATGCAAGACACAATTTAAAAAAACCATAATGGTTGCCATCTTGACATTTTTAACCTTCAGACACAATATGGGAGCCCTGATTTTGCTGGTTTTTTGAAAAGGGTATTGATGGCCGGTCATACCCTTTTGTTGTAACCCATCTCACCTTCCAATTATCCCTCCCTCTGTCTGGAACAGCTGACTAGGAATTCTGGGATCTGCAATCCCAAGGCATCAAATAGGAGCAGATGTAGGGAAGCTGCCAGAGGTGGCATTCAGCAGGTTCTGACCAGTTCTGGAGAACCAGTAGTGGAAATTTTGATTAAGTTGGAGAACCGGAAAATACCACCTCTGACTGGCCCTGCCCCCAATCTATTCACTGCCTCCTGAGTCCCAGCTGATTGGCTGGGTCTTCTTTGGTTGCCCTGCACAGGAGAATGGAGCTGGAAAGCAGGTTAGTGGGGTGGGGGAGAGAATGGAGATTTTGCAGTGTGCTTCCCCTGGAGTGGGGAGAGAATGGAGATTTTGCAGTATCCTTCCCCTGCCATGCCCACCAAGCCACGCCCATAGAACCAGTAGTAAAAAAAAAAAATCATCCTGCTCACTGCCCCTAAGATCCAGCAGTCTAAAACATATGAAGAATAGTTGCAAGAATTGGACACGCCTAGTTTAATGAAAAGAAGGACTAGTGGTGACCTGATAGCAGTGTTTCAATATTTAAGGGGTTGCCACAAAAAAGAGGCAGCACATCATCCTTTCAGAAATGCTGAAGCTGGCAAGAGGCGATGGGCACATGTGCCTTCCAACCATTTTCATGAGTCCATCACATTTCTTCCCTACAACTTCTCTTCCTTCTTGTCAACGATGCTGTAGTAATACGTGCGGATCAGTGTCTCCACAGCAGCAAAGTTTGGGCGGTCTTCCCACCTGGCGACAAGAAAGTAGACATGTCAGAAATAAGGGGAATCTCTACAGACATCTGCAAAAAAACCAACCAATTTCCGAGAGCACCAAGGACTCCTCATTTCAGCTTTGAACTACAAATACTATTCTCCTTTATCGGTACAGAAAAGCATGTTTTCTCAGTCTAGAAATATGACCCTCTGCTGCCAAAATGTTGTGGTTAGCTGGCAGCAGGTGCGGATGGTAGAGGAGAGCGAGGACTCAGATGAAGGGCCGGGACCATCAGGGAGTGGACTGCTGCCTTCAGGGATTGTGGGGCAGCATTGATGAGGAGGTTCCCGAGGAGCCTGTGCGAAATGCGCGTGAGCGCAGGATGATTCGTAGAAGAGAACAGCTGGAGCAGCACAGGCGACTCAGGAGTAAGGATGCAACATAATGGCCCCTCCCTCCAGGGAATATAAGCCTGGTTTCAAAAGGTTTTTGCCTTTGCAGAAGGCAAAAACGGTCTAACGAGTCACACAATGCTTATCTGAAGAATTCTGTCAAGGCTTTTCTGGTTGGACTAATTGGCTGCAAGCCATCTTTTATCCACAAAGAAGTTATTTGTAGATTAAAGCTGTGAAGAGTTGCTGCGTTTGTTTGAGATTTTCTTGCTGGTGACAGGGTTGGGTCAGAACACAAACCGAAAGAGAAGGTGATGGTCTCGCCTTACTTGTAAGTCCAACATAGGTTCATCAACTTGTACATCTCTTCTGGACAGCTGGATGGACATTCCATACGCTTCCCTTCTTCGAGGAACGCCATGACTTCGGGTCCTTTCATTCTCTAGAAGGGGAGAAAGAGATTGGTTAATGAAGCTGAGCATCTGTTTTGGTAAAACATTAGAGTCAGCCCCACTAAAGTAGACTAGACCTTGACATCAAGTGCACAGGAAAGCTAAAACTACTTTGATTGACACTGGCTATAATAAGAGTTTTGCAAGTCTGATTGTGCTATACCTTCTTCTCCTTCTTATACTCTTGTGAATTAGGGAGGTGTCGCTTTGAACTGTTCACTAGTGTTTTCTGGCTCTTATGGACTTAAAAAAAAATGCTTCGCCTCCTTTTGCCTATGCAATATTTCTATCAAAGTCATCTTCCTTACTGTCTATAGCAGTGATGGCTAACCTATGACACGTGTGTCACTCGTGACACGCCGAGGCACTTTGACTGACACGCCTGTTGGTGTGGGGAAAACCTGCACATTTAGAGGCTGCCTGTGCTCTGCTCCAATCCCTGCTCCCTGCTTGTTGCGGGGAGGCATGGTGTCACCGCTGCCGCAAGATCTTTGCAGCAGAGAACCAGTTTTAACCGCCATAAACTGAAGTTTGTCAGTTTCATTACCTCAGGAACGCTACAGGAGGAAAGGAGATCCGTGAGGTTCACAGCCCTGTAAGGTGGCCTTCCGATCCCCACATCCTGCACCTGCAGCCCTGAGACCAGGGAGACGAGTTTCACAGCCCTGTGTGATCACCCCAGCTCAGTCCGTCATAAACCAAATTATTGATATTTCTTGAAGTGACACATGACCCGAGGAAGGCTACACTTTTTCCCGATTTTCGACACACCAAGCTGAAAAGGTTAGCCATCACTGGTCTATAGAGTGACAAAACCCAAAACAAGCCAGTGGGCTCCTACTTTCTTGGCCTTCCAGAAGACTATGGAAACCTGGATCTTCCCCCAGGTGCTGGGCAAGGAGGAGAGCTGAGTCCAGCACATGAGCATCTGGTGTAAAATGTTTTGGCGCCTTGGTTGTCTCTTAGAAAGGGTTATCTATCTATATAAAAGCGAAATACCACTCACGCATCATCACAAAATCTCCAGAACCATAAAGCCTACAAACTTGAAATTTGGCATGTATGTTCCTTTTGGCTTCTAGGTGCTCGCTACGAAAGGATTTTTCAAAATGACCATCATCAGAGCATTAGTATTTCCTATATTATTATTAACATGCTCTGATGCTAAGGAGTTCTACTCCCCCTCCCCACCTAAAAAGAAATCTGTTCCAAATGCAAAACACAAGCAGAGAAGAGGAATTTCAGTTTCAGTTTCAGTTTCACAGCAGCAAGCAGCTTTAGTACAAAACAGTTGAGCTAAGCCATGCCCAGGCTCCTTGCTGTCTCCTTGCTCACACAGCAAATACTGTTTCAATTTCCAAACAGCGCTCAACTCTCTCACACACTGACAAGACGCTAGCCAGATGAATACCAAAGGCACATTTCCCCCCCCCCCCTTATTTTCCTCCCCCAAAACTAAGCCCGATCACATAGTTTCGTAGCAAAGCATGGAGCTAGTTTCTTAATATGTTATGCGCAGGGGTGGGATTCTACCAGTTCGCACCTATTCGCTAGAACCGGTTGTTAACATTCTAAGCAGTTCAGAGAACCAGTTGTTAGAAGAAATTACTGGCCTAATCCTGTAAGGAAGGCAGGAAGGAAACATTCTGGTGTTGCTTACAGAAACTGCCTCTCTGTTAACCCCTTATAACATTCTTGGCAGGACTAGACTTCCTGTCTCAGGAACGTCTCTGGAGTTTTTCTCTCCTCCTTTGCTGGTACTTTGCTTGTGTGGAGTGACCATTCAAAGTTACAATGGCACTGAAAAAAATGACATGACCATTTTTCACACTTATGACTGTTGCAGCATCCCCACAGTCATGAGAGGCCAGGCGAGGAGATGCGTGCCTCGATGTGAGTGATATTGAGTTGGCCACGCCCAGCCAATAACATGACCACCAAGCCACATTCACCCAGTCACATGACCACCAAGTCACGCCCACCAACTAAGCCACACCCACAGAACCAGTTGTTAAAAAATTTGAATCCCACCCCTGGTTATATGGGTTTGATTGTTGTTAGCTTCCCAGGTTTATATTGTGTAAGATGAGCCTCTCTTAAATAAGCAAACACACAAAACCTCATGACCAGTTCAGCTTCCTATTTCCTAGGTCAGGAGACCTCAAAGCTATTATTCTTAGAAAATAAAATGATGAAACCAGGTGCTTTTGGAGCCCATTGCATGCATCCAGAGATGCAGGTTCCAATTCTGAGGCACTTATGGGATAGGGCCAAAAAGTCAAAATGTATTTATCAACCGCTAAGAAAACCAACACGAAGCAATAAAAATGCAATTCAAAAAAATAACAAAAATACAAAGTTCATTAAAGGCGGCTTCAGGATTCTACAATCGCAGCCCCATTCTTTAGAATTGTATGATCACAGCACCGCCTTAACTGTTTTGAGCCCTCCCTAGTGAACGCCCAAATTCTATCCCTATTCACCTTGTAGGGTTTCTGGCCATAAGAGAAAGCCTCCCACATCGTCACGCCATAACTCCAGACATCACTCTTGCTTGAAAACTTCCGAAACAGGATGCATTCTGGCGCATACCACTTCAGTGGCCACTTCCCAGTGGTCTTGGCCTGTGGGTGAGGACAGAACGGAAATTTCAATGAGATGAATTATTGGAGAAGACCAAGTATGTCTTGACTTACGACCACAACGGAGCCCAACATTTCTGTTGCTAAGCGAGAG
Organism: Notechis scutatus; assembly: GCF_049901735.1. Taxonomy (NCBI): domain Eukaryota; kingdom Metazoa; phylum Chordata; class Lepidosauria; order Squamata; family Elapidae; genus Notechis; species Notechis scutatus. The sequence goes on along the minus strand of NC_142009.1, from coordinate 328,085,348 downwards.
AATTGCTGAGGGAGTTTTCCTCTGTTTGCAACCATTTATTTTTTTTGCCACAGTTGTTAATTGAATCACTGCAACTGGCTTCCCCATTGCTTTGCTTGTCTGAAGGTTGCAAAAGGTGACCCAGGGACATCACAACTGTCATAAATATCAACCAATTGCCAAGCATCCCAATTTTGATCACGTGACCAGAGGGATGCTGCAACAGTCGTAAGTGTGAAAAACGGCCATAAGTCACTTTTTTCAATTCCGTTGTAACTTTGAACGGACACTAAACAAATGGTTGTAGGGATGTGATTCAACCAGTGTTACTACCAGTTCGGTGAGAGTGTGTTTTGTGCACGCCTGCGTGCTTTGCATGGGTGCATGTACAGCATTTGCTAAAAAACCTCCACTGTGCCACCCGGACAGCTGACAAGCGCTGCGCGTGGGTGTGCAGTGTTTGAAAATCCTCCTCTTTCCTGTTTTTTTCAACCTCAACTATGCCCCGCAAAGCAGCTGAGGTTGAAAAAGCAGGAAATAAAGGACAGCCAAGAGCCCAGACGGGCAGGTGGGCCAAACAGACGACCAGAAAGTCATCACAGCGAACCGGTTTAGTGTCAGCTGCTCTTCAGAGCTGCCGGTTCTATAGAACTGGGCTGAACCAGTAGCATCCCACCCCACTAGGGGTGTAAGTCTCTAGGACCACCTGTACAAGCACATATTTATTTCTCCTAAAATACAAAATGATGAGGGGAGGGGGAGTGATATAATCCAGGGGTCCCCAACCACCGGTCCACGGACCGGCACCGGTCCGTGGAACAAATCCTACCGGCGCTGGTTTCGGGCGCATCTTGTTTGATGAAAGTGCTTCCGTGAGCTTTTCCGGAGAAAGCTCACTGGAAGCACTTTTCATCAAAATAAGATGCGGCGCCATGGTGAGCTTTCCGGTGAAAGCCATTTCTACCCGGAAAGCTCATGAGAGCAGCCATCTGTTTTGATGAAAGTGCTCCGTGAGCTCACCGAAGCACTTTTCATCAAAAAACAAGATGGCGGCGCGCCCAGCTGATGCCGGTACCAGGCCGCGGCATAAAAAAGGTTGGGGACCACTGATATAATCTCATTTGCAACTCTTGAAGCTCTCCTAAATTCTAGAAACCTCTATAAGAAGCTTTATCTTAAATGTCATAAAAGATATCCATCATAGATTTCTGCCAAGGTGGATTTTTGATATTCAATAGGACAGACTCTGCTGTGGCACCCACACACAGATAGATGCACTTAACAGAGTTTACCAATTCATTTGTTTATTTATGTAGGCATATCATCCCTCACGATAGTTTTTGTTTTTCAGATAACGTTATCACATTTTGCAAAGCCTCACATAAAAAACAACAACATAAATGAATAATCAAGAGCCTCTCTTTGAGGGAGATGGGAGATGAGCAATGGGAAATGACTTTCTGCTATTTTTTTTTTATGTATCTAGGAAGCGCTAACAGGGAATGCTTGCATTAAAGGGAGAATGAAATAATCCTTCCCACCCTCCTTATCCTTCCAACAAAACTCTCTCTGAAATCAGGGGTCCTTGGTGCTCTCTGAGCTGGCTTGTTTTCTTGCAGACATTTCATAACCCAACTAGGTAACTTCATCAGTGCTCGTGCAGCACTGATGCACGAGCACTGATGATATTACCGAGTTTGGGTAATGAAACCTCTGCAGGAAAACAAGTGAACTCAGAGAGCCCCAAAGATCCTTCATGCCAACCCTGAGCTACAAATATTCTCCTTTATTAGTATCTCTGAAATGCCGGCGGGATTGATTTTCCCATCTTGTCTTCTTGCTCACCATATAATAACTGTCATCAGCTGCCAAAGCTTTGGAAAGCCCAAAATCGCTGATCTTGGCATAATGCTGGTTGACAAGTAACACATTCCTGGCAGCCAAGTCCCGGTGGACAAAGTTCTTTTCTTCCAGATACTTCATTCCAATGGACACCTGGTGCATCAGTTCGACCACATTATTCACAGCAATCTCATCCCTAAGGGGAAAAGGAAGAGAGAGAAATCTCACAACCATGTTCCCGGACAAGTAACCCTTGTTTTACAAGAGTTCATTTAGGGACCGTTCGAAATTAGAAAGGCATTGAAAAAGGTGATGTGTGATCGTTCTTCACACTTGTCAACTCACAAAATATTTATCTGGTCTTTTAGAGTTGCTAGCAGAAAGGTAGCAATGCAGCAGCTTGCAAAACAGAAATTGCATTCCATAAATGTTTTCATGGATAGTTTCTAGGTGACCGAAGTTTGTGCTGCGCAAAATTCTAACTGGAGAGCATGTTTGATGACTCTTGGCTATGGATGTGTCCCATTGGAGAATATGAATTATGATACACCCATGGGGTAGGGGAAAACCAGGGTCAAGGGTGACAACGAATGATGTGTCTCAGAGTCAGCTACACCCAGGCAGCACCGGTATGTTTACTCCTAATAAATCTTCTTTAAGCTCTGGAAATCCGGCTAGAGACTCGTGATTTAAATGGGGGTAACTACTGGAGCCCTGACATTACGACTGTTGCAGCAGCATCCCCAGGGTCACATGATCAAAATTTAGGGGCTTGGCAACAGACTCACGATGGTTTCAGTCAGAGGTGGTATTCAACAGGTTCTGACCAGTTCTGGAGTACCGGTAGCAGAAATGTTGAGTAGTTCGGAGAACTGGCCAATACCACCTCTGACTGGGCCCCCTGGGCCCATCTATTCTCTGCCTCCTGAGTCCCAGCTGATTGGCTGGGTCTTCTTTTGTTGCCCTGCACAGGAGAACGGAGCTGGAAAGCAGGTTAGTGGGGTGGGGAGGGAATGGGATTCTGCAGTATCCTTCCCCTGCCATACCCACCAAGCCACGCCCAGAGAACTGGTAGTAAAAAATTTTTGAATCCCATCACTGGTTTCAGTGTCCCAGGGGTCGCATGATCCCCTTTTGTGACCTTCTGACAAGCAAAGTCAATGGGGAAGCCACATTCACTTAACAATCATGCTACTTACTTAAGAACTGCAGTGATTCACTTAAACTACTCGGGCAAGACAGGTTGTAAAATGGCCCAAAGCTCAGTTTAACAATGGTCTCACCAATAGAAATTTTGAGGTCCATTGTAGTCGTAAGTCAAGGACCACCTTTATTTGATCTGCTCCTTTTTTTATTTTTTTTATTGTAAAGAATTTTATTAATTTTCAAACAAACATACACACACAAAACATAAAAACATAAAACTTCTTTTTGGAAAGCGGCCTAGTCCCGGGTTACATCTTTTAGTACAGACATAAATCAAGTTCATGCTCACTTTATATACCATTTCATATCTTATTTACCATTCTATATTTTCTATGTGGCTTCTCCCCTCTTTTCACTCTCTTAATTCTATTTTATATTATTTCATCTCAATTTAGATCATTATACTGATATCTTTTGTCCGTTCTGTAATCATCTATTTTTCTTTTCTTATTAACACAATATTTCTCCTGTAATCACTGTTTGAAGTATGACGCCTTTATATCTTTCCCCTAAATTTAACACTTAAAATAATATATAATTCTCATTCTGATTCTGCTTAGCACATTCTAAAACTACCTACTACATTTTAAGATAGAAAAAAATTATAATATAATTAAAACAATAATCCATAGTATATTAAACTTTATCATTTATACATTTTTTGGTATTTTGTTAAATCATATAAAGATCCAGTTTTCTAACATTGTTTCAAATAAAGATACAAGAATACAATCTTATGTACTTTTGCAGAATCTCTTTTGTAATCCTAGTCTTTTTACCCCCCATCTCTTAATCTCCACTCTCTTCTATAAACACAAGCTATTTCATTTAGCCCTTTCTTCTTTTTAAACTTTTCTTCCTGGGGTCTATCTTTCCCCTAAATTTAATACTTAAGATAATATATAATTTCCATTCTGATTCTGCTTAGTACATTCTACATACATTTTAAAATAAAAAAAATAATACGTTTATAATATAGTTGAAACAATAATCCAAAGCAAATTAAACTCTATCATTAAATCTTAAACATTTTACATATTCCCTTTAATATTTTATTAGATCATATAATATTCCAATTTTCTAACTCTATTTCAAATACAATACTACAATACAATCTTGTGTGCTTTTGCAGAATCTCTTTTAAATTGTATTTTACCCTTTGTCTCTGAAAAAGATCTGTTTTTTTACATCTTGTTTCAAGCCTTTGTAACTTCTCTTTCCTTTTTCCCTTCCTTTATTGTCCAATCTAGCCTTTTACCCCCCATCTCTTAATCTCCACCCTCTTAATCTCCCCTCTCTGCTGTATTCCTCTTTTCTGTTGCTTTCTGACATTGTATCGATTTTTCACCTTATTTTTCTTTTTTTGGATTGTTTTTTTAAGTCTTGGATTCTCCATTCTCTTTCCCTTCTTCCCTTTTCTTCCTCAACTAAAGTTATTTGTTCATTAAAGATGGCTTCTTCTTCTTCATCCCAACTTTCTTGTTGTTGTAATTCCTGGTAGGTAGATCTGCTCCTTATGGACCTCTCCACTTGGCTACTTGTTATATTCTAGGATTTGTAGACCAAATACATTTGGAGAATTCCAGATAATGGAAGGTTTATCTTACAAGCCCCACATTATCCTGCCTTCACTCATTTCATTATTACAGGTAGTGCTTGACTTACAACCATTCATTTAGTGATTGTTCGAAGCAGAGGTGGTATTCAGCAGGTTCTGACCAGTTAACGGAAATGTTGAGTAGTTCGGAGAACTCGCAAATCCCACCTCTGACTGGCCCCGCCCCCATCTATTCTCTGCCTCCTGAATCGCAGCTGATCGGCTGGGTTTTCTTTGCACAGGAGAACGGAGCTGGAAAGCAGGTTAGTGGGGTGGGGAGGGAATGGAGATTTTATAGTATCCTTCCCCCAGGAGAGGGGAGGGATGGGATTTTGCAATATCCTTCCCCTGCCACGCCCACCAAGCCACACCACACCCACCAAGCCATGCCCACAGAACTGGTAGTAACAAAATTTGAATCCCACCACTGGTTCAAAGCTACAGTGGCACTGAAAAAAATGGCTTAGATGATATCAAAGACCCCTTCCAGAATAAATGACTTTGTGATTATCTCAGCGATACTGAACTGATGGGTCATAAATGGTTCTAAGCCCACATCCTGGAAAGGTATAAATTTCTTGCATGACGTGATGGCATCCACTCACTTCTTGGAAGACAAGAACTTGTGCAAGGGGCCACCTGATGCCATCTCCATCACCAGCATGAGAGCTTCGGCATGACATACTCCAATGAGACGGACAATGTAAGGATTGTCCAACTGGTGCATAATCTGGGCCTCCTTCATCATTTCGTCCTGCTGTACCACTCCATTGCCATCTTTTAGCATTTTGATGGCTACGTCAATTTGCTTCCTGGAAAGGAGAGAAAATGAGAAGATAGAACATCGATAGAACATAGAATAATAGAGTTGGAAGGGACCTCGGAGGTCTTCTAGTCCAACCCTTTATCATTTCAGACAAATGGCAGTCTCCTTTTGAATGAGGCGTTCTACGAGGCAGTGATGGAACTGCCACAACTTCTGAAGGCAAGCTGTTCCACTGGTTGATTGCTCTCACCATTAGGAAATTTCTCCTTAGTTCTGGGTTGCTTCTCTCCTTAGTTCATTTCTATCTTGTTTCTCATCTTGCCTTTTGGTGCTTTGGAAAATAGTTTGACCCCCTCGTCTTTGTAGGAGCCCCTCAAATACTAGAACACTGCTATCTTATCAACCCTAGATGGAGACGCCACCCATAATAGAAAAAGTAGGGAACAGTTGATGTGAGAAGCCTGAATTGTTTCGAAATGAATGTAACTCCAAACAAAAAAAAATGAATATACTGAAACTCCAAACAAAAAAAAATGAATTAACTCCAAACACACGTGATTCATAGTTGTTCTCTTTCGTTCTAGAAATATCCACTATTTTGGGCAGCCACCCCGTAATGAGTGCAATTTTATTTCCCAAACTGGCCCTGAAACAAAACAATTCTAGCATTCTGAGAAAAATAAAATGGCAGCCATCAGAAAATAGCTGCCGACATTGCTCTCTTATCTTGATCAGATATACATATAACAAAAAGTAACCACAGCAAACTCTGTGAAAGAGAATGGATGTATCATAATTTCATAAAAACAAAATGTGGGGTTTTAAAATAGAAACCAAGAAGAGAACCTCAAAGCAAAGGAACATATTGATTGTATCACCCCCATGTTGTGACTGTGTGTTGTATCCCACTCCCTGTGTAGACCACTTGAGGACTGTGCCAGGCTTTCATGTCAAGTCCAAATCCCCCCAAAACTTAAACCTTAAACTGTCTACCATGGATCTCACTCCTTTCCTAAGAGGTCTGTACGGGGGCGTGCATAAAGCGCACCAGCGTGCCTACTGTCCCTGCCCTACCGTTCCCATTTAATTCGTACTCATTTATTATGTGTATATACTTATACCCGTTTATACTTATATGTTTATATGTCATGTTCATACTTGTTTTCTCATACATGCTTGACAAATAAATAAATAAATAAATAAATAAAATAAAGTCAAAGATACCCTCCTAAGGTGGGTGAGGCTATTTACTATTTTGGAAAGAGAGACTTGGGGACCTAGGCGGCAAAAGAAAGGACCATAGCTACTTTCCCTCTACCAAGTTAAGACATCCAACCCCAAATTATCTCCAAATTTAAGGAATCCTCCACAAAAGACAAACAAAATGAAATTTGATTTTTCTCATGGGGAATAGCAACTTCTGAAAACTGCAGAGATCTGTTTCAGCACATTAAGAGGAATTTACCTCAAAACATGGCGTGCACTTACTTCCTCATTTTGTAAACTCCTTTCCTGACACACCCAAAGTTGCCCTCTCCCAGGTCCACTTCATCTATCATCAGACTGCTCCTTTTTAAGAATAGCTTCCGGTCCTTGAGCTCTTCGGGGTCACTGTATGGGCTTTCATAACATGAAGTGTCCATGGGCAAGATCCGTGTCTTTTTCCCTGCTCCTGTTCCTCCCCCAAGAAAATAAAGTAGATTAATTGTGGGTTTCATGTTTGAAAATCCCCTTCCTTATTTCACAATTCCCCCTCCTTCTAGATTCAGTTCAAGCTACCCGTGTTATATTAGTGACTTCGGCTCCTGTAAGACTGAACAATAAGCCAACTTAGGTTTCATTGAAATTGAACAGAACTTTGATTAACCATAACAATATTCTTCTTATTCATTAAGTAGTGGGATTAAATAACGGGGAAATTACGGTCTCCATGCCACTCTGTGGGGCATCTTGCAAAAATCTAAGGGGAACCAGAATGTGAATGAAATTAGGAATTGGTACAATCTGTTGTGCTTACTTGGATTTTTGCTCAGACCAATAGAGACCTTAAAATATTAGAACCTTCTCACAATGCCTGCACTCTTCAGCCTTATGGCTTCCTTCCTGTCCAAGCTCTTCTCACTTTCTCCAATAGCAAATTCAGGATTTCAGGTAAGGACTTGGATGACTTCAGTCCATGGAAGAAAAGTCTACCAAGGGACATGAGTCTTCAAGATCCATGATACCTCTAGGTTGAAGGCAGCAGGCCTCCAACTATGACCTGAAGGAGAACAATGCTGGGGAAAATCTTTGTTTCCTAGTCATGAACATCCCAAGAAGCATCTAAATGGCCACAAGGAGCATCCATGTGTCTGTGTGAAAAAATTGTCTACTTTCTACCCTACCACAAGCTAAATAATCTATGCAGGGCTTTAAAAAAAAGATATACAATAATACAAAATCTAAAATACAATATCTAAAAACACAATAATTAAAATAACTAAAACCCACTAGTAACGATTAAGACTGTTTCATACCCCACTTCAGAAAAGTCCAACTTCTTCCAGAAGGCAAATGGAGTTAGAACTAAACAAACCTCCAACAGGAAGACATTACTCTGGTGGTCTTTCGGGCAAGTTATTAAGCAGGTACTTGGCTGATTATCCTGAGTTTCTGAAGTCAATTTTTTTTAAAAAAATAATAACTCCACAAGTGGCCACAAGAGGGTGATAAAGTAACACATATTGTACAGTGTCTCCTAATGTTCTATCTATTCTATTCCATTAGGGATATTGTACAGTCTGTATTATTTTACACCCTCCTGTGGTCACTGATAGTACTACTTTTTTATTATTTTTTAATGGAAAGAAAAGTAAGTTTCAAATGCTTTTTTTTTTAATGAAATGGCTAAAAATATTTTTTTTTTCAACTTGAAATTACATGGAGACTAGCAGAAAGTAAATACATGTTTTGGGTTTCTGATGCTGTGGGGTTCTATTAAAAGTACAATAAACTTTTTTCCAAAACAGGTTGCAGCCTGAACAGTGGATGAGACCTTATAACATGATTTTTTTTATTTTAATTTAGGCTGGCTGAGCACCCTGTTGGGAACAGCATTCCTCGCCGAATTGTGTTGCCATGTCTTCTTTTCAGACAGCAGATTGCAAGTTATTCTTAGGATAGTAAAGTGTTGGTCTTGGTTCACCCATTCTTATTCATTTCTACCCTACCACAAGCTAAATAATCTATCCAGGGCTTTTAAAAAAAGATATACAATAATACAAAATCTAAAATACAATATCTAAAAACACAATAATTAAAATAACTAAAACCCACTAGTAACGATTAAGAACTGTTTCATACCCCTCTTCAGAAAAGTCCAACTTCTTCCAGAAGGTAAATGGAGTTAGAACTAAACAAACCTCCAACAGGAAGACATTACTCTGGTGGCCTTTCGGGCAAGTTATTAAGCAGGTACTTGGCTGATTATCTTGAGTTTCTGAAGTCAATTTTTTAAAAAAATAATAACTCCACAAGTGGCCACAAGAGGGTGATGAAGTAACACATATTGTACAGTGTCTCCTAATGTTCTATCTATTCTATTCCATTAGGGATATTGTACAGCGTGTATGAGCCAATGTGCTAATTTGTCAAGGACAGGGAGTCACAGAATGTCGGATTGTTCAAGGGAAGTATTAACAGTGAAAGGACATATTGACATGAATCAATCTAACCTTTGCTCTTTTGCTTCTGTTAAAGAAGTTGCTTGTACTATTTTGCTAAGGATGGGAATCACTTGTTAGAAATTCATTCTGCAAGAGAATTGTATCCTTTTCTATCTGGTTTCTCGCCTCTGCAATTTGCTTCAGAGCTAGACACATCCTTGGAGACAATTCCCAGGAACATCCTGCTCCATAGATAAAGGGGGGTGGCTGCCTAGGAGCACGAACACACACAAGGACAAGGAATAATGTGTAAAATAACAAAGTATGGACAGAGCACAGACAAAGAATGCTCCATGGATAAGGAAGGGGAGAACATGGGCAAGACATTGCCCACATTAATAACGAACCTTTGTCTCTGATTGGATACACTTTGTTTCTATCAGTATAAAGAGTATATAATACTCTGAGCCACTCTCGCAAGGTGTGGCTATTCCTCACATGCATTTTGTCTGTATGTTTTGGACATACTATTCACCCAGACTTTTTGCTTTGGCCAAAGAATAAAAAAGCTGCTATTTTTGCAAGCCTTGTCTCGAGGCTCGGGGAAACTTTTGGGACCTTAAAACAGAATAACAGGCTGAAATGGTATAGGAACTTCTGCTGGAGCAGGGGTTGGACTAGATGACCTCCAAGGTTTCTTCCAACTCTTTTACAGGTAATCCTCAACAGTTCATTTAGTGACCGTTTGAAGTTACAACAGCACTAACAGTGACAGGACCATTTTTCACACTTTATGACTGTTGCAACATCCCCACGGCCACATAATTTACATTCAGATGCTTGATGACTGGTTCACCTTTATGACAATTGCAGGGTCCCAGGGTCATGTGATCATCTTTTGCAAAGCTTTTGACAAGCGAAGTCAATGAGGAAGCCAGATTCACTTAACAACTACACTGATTCACTTAACAACTGCGACAAGAAAAGTCGTAAAATGGGCCAAAACTCATTTCTTGCTTAGCAACATAAATACTGGACTCAATTGTGGTCATACGTCAAGGACTACCTGCATTCCATTTAACCTTCAGAAATTATGACAGCACTGAATGAGGGGGAAATCTATGACTGGCCCATGAAATTGTGGCCATTGCAGCATCCCTGCAGTCACATTATCACAATATGAGCAATTGGGTACTTGGTTCACAATTATGACATCACAATGAGCCACGGTCACATGAATGCCATTTGTGAACTACCCTGCCAATAAAATAAACACTTTATCTTTATGCTGTATCTGCTAATACTGTTCTCAAACTCACCAAACGGCTCTGGTGTGTATCCATCTGAGTTCTGAGGTGTGAATCTCCGACCAGCCTAGGAAAGTCAGAGCAGAGTTTACACTGGAGAAATTCAGGGCAGAAAATGTGCATCTGTACCACTCAGTTGTGCTCTAAATCTTCAAATTCGCAACAGGATACCCTACACCACCAGACTTGAGATTCTAGGCTTAAACAACCTTGAACTACGCCGACTAAGATTGGACTTAAGCATAGTACATAAAATCACATGTTACAACGTCTTTACCAGTTAATGAATATTTCAGCTTTAACCACAACACAAGAGCACACAACAGTTATAAACTTAATGTAAACCACTCCAAGCTTGATTGCAGGAAATACGATTTCAGCAACAGAGTGGTCAATGTCTGGAACTCACTACCTGATTCTGTTTTCACCTGCTCAAACCCCCACTCCTTTCCCCTCAAACTAACCTCTATTGACCTCACCCCATTCCTAAGAGGTCTGTAACGGGCATGCATAAGTGCACAATCGTGCCTACCATCCCAGTCCTATTGTCCCCAAATATTAGTTCCTATTTCTTACATTTAAACTATGTTTATTCTTATTTCTATTGTATTGTAAGCTTTTGAATAAATAAATAATAAAATAATAAAATAAAATAAAATAATAAAATAATAAAAAATAAAATAAAATAAAATAAAATAAAATAATAATAAATAAAATAAAATAAAATAAAATAAAATAAAATAAAATAAAATAAAATAAAATAAAATAAAATAAAATAAAATAATAAAATAAAATAAAATAAAATAAAATAAAATAAAATAATAAAATAAAATAAAATAAAATAAAATAATAAAATAAAATAAAAATAAAATAAAAGAATAAAATAAAATAAAATAAAATAAAATAAAATAAAATAAAAAATAATAAAATAAAATAAAATAAAATAAAATAAAATAAAATAAAGTAAAATAAAATAAAATAATAAAATAAAATAAAATAAAATAAAATAAAATAAAATAAAATAAAATAAAATAAAAAATAAAATAAAATAAAATAATAAAATAAAAAAAAAAATAAAATAAAATAAAATAAAATAAAATAAAATAAAATAAAATAAAATAATAAAATAAAATAAAATAAAATAAAATAAAATAAAATAAAATAAAATAAAATAAAATAAAATAATAAAATAAAATAAAATAAATAGAGACAAAGCAGGAATCCTAAAGCTAGTCAGGGAGTTGCGTGTCTGAATTGGGATTTCAATCCTGCCCAATGTTATCCTTTTTGGCATCCTTTCCAATGTTTTCCATAAAATGATTTCAATAGGATTTTCCTGGCAACTGGTGGCAACCAGAACAGCAGTCCACTAACAATATCTTGCCCACTCCTTCCCCCACCCACCCCCAGTGTCAACTTCGAAATGGATTGGGCCTGTCGCAGCCATTTTCTCTGTTTTTCAGCTTGACACACTTTGAGGGGAGGAGGGAGCTGTCAGCTTTTTGACACCGGACACTTCCACACTGCCACATTCTTGAGCCTGGGAAAATGGGAGGGGGGGAATATCTTGGAGGGTATGTGGTTAGACATAATAGCATTCTTCTTCTAAGTCAAGGTCATGTTATTTCTGCACCTGGGTGAGGGGACGTCTCAAGTTGGGACGGATGGTGATTGGGGCATCCAATGATGGGTGCAGGGGGTGGATTTGTAGTTTTTTACTTATTGCAAGGAAATCCGGAACTTTCAGATTCGGGGTTCCCCAGGTGTGCCAGGTTACTATCCAAATAAAACAGAACTTTTGGGAAGATGTCTGTCTCAGAGTTATTTGTTGAAGTGGAGGTTTTCTGGAACCTCAGACCAGACATCTACAACTTATTATCTTGTGGGAACCAAGTTCATCCCAATAGATGCTGTCCAGAGAGTGGAAGAGATTACCAAGGAGACGCCAGAACACCTAATTGGACATTGTGATCTGTGACAAGGAGGGAGGGAGCTGTCTAATCTTTAATTATACTGAAAGCCCAGGAAATAGCCAGAGTTGGTTTGTTTTTCAACTAAGCCAAATTGGTGTACTCAATGAAGCAGTTCTTTGAGAAAGCTAAAAAGTCTCAGAGTTGCTGGATTGGTTGAGTTCATTACTCAGAACCTTAGCATTCAGTATGAATGCCACTAAACTGCTGAAGAAACAGGCTTGAGGTTTGGAGCTACAACCAGGTTCAGGGTTGTTGCTAAGATCGGAAAGCCTTGTGGCTATGAGCATCACTCACCAGTTTAGGCCAGTGTATTAACTGCATCCTTCTGGCCCTCCTAATTCGTGTATTTGTAACCTGAAGTCTCAATTGCTTACTACTGTGGCTGCTGGTACCTCCCTCACTTCCTGACAACCCCTCGCCCTGCTCTAAAGATAGTCTTAGCCTCAAAGAAACTTAAGAAGGGCTGAAGACAAAGCGCTAGTCTTTAGCATTGCCTTTATTTCCAAGAATAGAGCTCTGGGTGTTCTGAGAAAGTGGAAAACTGTGAAGGTCTAAAACCCAGGGCTTTGTTTCTCTATGTGATTCCCTGCTCAGAAATATATCTATCTGTCTCTGTCGGTCTGTGTCTGTGTCTGTGTCTGTGTCTGTCTGGCTGTCTGGCTGTCTGGATGTCTGGCTATCTAGCTAGCTAGCTATCTCTATTATTTCTATCTATCCAGCATCTATCTATCTATCTATCTATCTATCTATCTATCTATCTATCTATCTATCTATCTATCTATCTATCTATCTATCTATCTATCTATCTATTTATCTATCTATTTATCTATCTATCTCTAATATCTATCTATCTAGCTAGCTATTCTATCTCTATCTGTCTATCTATCTATCTATCTATCTATCTATCTATCTATCTATCTATCTATCTATCTATCTATCTCTATCTATCTATCTATCTATCTATTTATCTATCTATCATCTATCTATCTATCTATCTATCTATCTATCTATCTATCTATCAATCATCTATCTATCTATCTATCTATTTATTATCTATCTCTAATATCTAGCTAGCTAGCTAGCTATTCTATCTCTATCTATCTATCTATCTATCTATCTATCTATCTATCTATCTATCTATCTATCTATCTGTCTATTCTTCTATCTATCTATCTATCTATCTATCTATCTATCTATCTATCTATCATCTATCTATCTATCTATCTATCTATCTATCTATCTATCTATCTATCTATCTATCTATCTACCGTGTTTCTCCAACAATACGGCCTCCACCAATAGGAAGGCCCAGCATGTTTTTGGGCATAAAATCAAATTAAGCCCCTCCCCAAATTTAGGCCTATCTTAAAATATGCAAAATAAGGGGGAAGGGCGGGAGACTTGTGTTAGGAGCGCCCGGCGGGCAGGAATTCCTCGCCACCAGCCGCTCCTAACGGGCGATCATGGCGAAGCATGGAGAGCTCCCTACTCCCACCAAACACCTTTGCTGCAGACACCTTTGGCACCTGCCGCTGTTGCTTTCCCTTCTGCCCATTCCGCCGCCACGTTTGGAGCTGGCGCTTCCGTGTTGGAGTGCCGCCGCCATTTGGAGCTCCAAACGCGGGAAGTGGCAGCTCCAAACATGACGGCGGGCGATCTTTTTATTTTGGTCCACACGAAGTTCAGAGCGAGCAAGAGAGGGAGATCGCATGCCTCCATCCGAGATGGCAGCCTCACTAGTGGATTACAACGTGGCTGGAAGCCCGAGTCGGCGGGATACGATGGCAATCTTTTTGGAGAGAGAGGAAAGGGAGAGAAGAGTTGCAGGCGTAATTTGCAGGAGGAAGTGCTCAGCACGTGAGGAGCGCACGCGGGGGGAAGAGACAGATGGGATGTTGGACGCGCTGGGTTGAGAGGGCGCGCCCCTCCCCTCTCCGGAAAGGTGGGATCGTAACTCTCGGGGGCAAAAAAAAACAGCGCACGGGCTCCTGAAGCTGAAAGGCACGATGGGGCATGGCCAGAACACTCCGGCCCGGGCAAAGGGGCGGGCAATGAAATGCACGGACGAGTGGAGGAGACAAGCCATTTCCCGGCAAACATCCCCATTGGGAGGCGTCGAAGCTTTGGAAGTTGTGGATTGGTTGGAGCTCATGGCGGGCGGGCTCAAAGGAGGTCTGCGGCAGCAGGGTTGCCTCACCCACCCCTCCCTTCCCATGTCAACAAGCGGGCGCCTGTGCCGGGGTTTGCGTGTCTTTTCCTCTCATGCGCGGGTATTTGCTTTCCGAGCGAGGCCCGGGTTTGGCCTAGAGCCGGTGGTGCGGGCGGCGGCGTGATAAAAAGCGGGCGGCCTCTTTCCCTCTCTCTCTCTCTCTATGTATGAAAGAGCTCGCCTCGCTCAGAGCGTTTGGCGAAGCACACGAGTTTCGCAGTCAGAGAGGGAGGCGGCGGCGAAAAGGACGCGGCGGCAACGGCAGGATGCTGCAAGTCAGGACCTTGCATTGAAGCAGCCCGGGGGCACATAGCCACCTCCCTCCAGCCCACCTTGAGGATTTGCCTTTTGTTGTTGGTATACTTGGCTTCAGGCGCTCCTGTCGCCGCCTTCCCTTTGCCTTAGAAGGTAAAGTGAATTATTTTAAAACCTCCGCTCATCCCACCAGGGCCGCGGCAGAGCCGTACGGGCTGGGCAGAACCAGGAAACATCCGCGGCTCGCTTCCCGGCTCTGCCCAGCTCGCAAGGCTCGGCGCGACCCTGATGGGATGAGCGGAGGTTTTAAATAATTCGCTTTACCTTGAAGGCAAAGGAAGGCGGCGACAGGAGCGCCTGAAGCCAAGTGTCTCCTCTGGGCCCGGTTGCAGGGAGGAGCCCTGACTGGCCGCACATGGCTGCGCCAAATGCCACGGCGTTACTGTAACGCACGGCAGCAAGGGAGAAGGAAATTAACGGTGGCGAAAGGTCTCCGAACATCCAAGCTGTCGCCGCCCGCCCACCCGAGGATGCAAGGGGGAATTAAGTCACCCCGAAAAGACGGCCCAGCCGGTTTTTCGGGTCAAAAATAAGGCCCGGCCTTATTATGTGAGAAACACGGTATCTATCTATCTATCTATCTATCTATCTATCTATCCATTCATCCACCCATCTAGCTAGCTAGCTAGCATCTAGCTATTCTACCTTGTCACTGAAAGACTTCTCTGCCATAGTGATCATTCGTTCAGCTTTCAGCTTGTTAGTTTGTGCTTCCCATTTGCTTAGTCCCCCTGATTTCTGTCTTTGGAGAGGATTATTTTTAGGTTGTTTTATGACAGCTGTAAATGCTTTTGCGGGCAACATGGATGAGAAGCGATCCATAAAAGCATTCACTGAGCAAATGAAGACCACACTTACCAATGTAGATGGATGCGCTGGTGGCCTTGGAGTGGCAGCTGTTGGAAAGAAGGGAGGAAAGGAACAATAGTGAAATTTGTTTATGTATACAAGCAGACCCCCATTTACAACAATTCATTTAGTGACCATTTGAAGTTACAATGGAACTAAGAAAAGTGACTTATGCCTGTTTTTCACAGCTACAACCACTGCAGCGTCCCTTATAATCACGGGATCAGAATTCAGATGCTTGGCAACTGACATGTATTTATGACGGTTGCAGTGTCCTGGGGTCATGTGATCACCTTTTGTGTCCTTCTGACAAGCAAAGTCAAAGGGGGAGTCAGGTTCACTTAACAACCGTGTTATTAACTTAACAACTCCAGTGATTCACTTAACAACTGCATCAAGAAAAGTTGTAAATATATGACATATATACAGGCAGCCTATACCTAATGATAAACTGATCATGTAGTGCAAGGGTCTTCAAACTTGGCAAGTTTAAGACTTGTGGACTTCAACTCTCAGAATTCCTGAGCTAACACGACTGGAGGAGGAATTCTGGGAGTTGAGGTCCACAAGCCTTAAAGCTGTCAAGTTTGAAGACCCCTGATGTAGTGCCTCTTAGTGATCAGTAGCATATTCATTAATTCATTTTTTCACTTGGCATGGCTCCCCATCAGAGGTTCATGACTCTGAGCACCTAACAATATAAAACATTTTAAAAAACAGAAAATGACAACACATATAAATTATAACTGGGATGAAAACTAACTGATCAGTGATAATTGTTGTATGAGGATCCATCACACCTCCTGACCCTACCAGGCCTGGTGATAGAACCATGTGTTTAAGGCCCTGTGAAAGGTTGAAAGTGTCAGGGCCAATGTAATCTCAGGGTGGGATGAATGGAACTCATCACAAAAAAAGACTCTCTTCCTAGGCTCTGCTAGATGAACTCCCTAATAGATGGGACCCAGAACATCCCTCTTCTGCTGGACCCGGATAGGTACAGTGGTGTAATTCAGCTGGTTCAGACTGGTTTGGGCGAACTGGTTGTTAAATTACTCCCACCCCACCCCATCCACTATCGAAGTGGATCCTGGGCACTGCACTGCAATGGAGAAATGGGCAACAGAGCGGCTGGTGTGAGGAAATGAGAAGACCGCTTTCCCGCTTTCTTCTCCCTGCTCCTCCTCCTTTCCTTGTGCCAGCCGCTCCATTGGCTGTTTCTCCATTGCAGCACCCAGGATCCATTTTGCTAGCGGGATTAATTTAACAACTGGTTCACCTAGGCTCAGGTTGGCCGTTGGTGAACCTGTTGTTAACCAATGGATGGGTAGATATAATTCAGAGAGGCAGTCCCAGAAATAACCTAGGCCCTGTGCCATGAAGAGTTACAACCACTCCGTTGAACTGAATTGGAAAGATATTGGCAACCAGTGCAGTTTGCAGAGCAGAAACATAACATGGGCTGACCGAGAAGGTATACACAACGAAGCCCAAAATTTCCATTGCTAAGCAAGACAATGGATAAGCGAGTTTTGCCCCATTTTATGACCTTCCTTTCCACAGTTAAGTGAATCACTGCAGTTGTTAAGTTAATGACACAGTTAAGTGAATTTGCTTCCCCATTGACTTTGCTTGTTAGACATTCACAAACGGTGACCATCACCCTGAGACAATGCAACAATCATACAGTAAATACAGGGCAGTTGCCAAGTGCCTACATTTTGACTGTGTGACCATGAGGATGCTGCAATGGTCATAAATGTGAAAAACTGTTGTGAGTTGCTTTTTTCAGTCCCATTCTAATTTCAAACGGTCATTAAACATATGACTATAAACCAAGAACAACTTATATAACTGCCTGCAGTCATGTATATAAACACCTATAAAATTGAATGCCCTGACTTATGGGGATAGGATAGGAATATACATATGCAGCAAAAGGAACTTCTGGGACAATATTTTACTGATAATTCCACATCAGGCACAGAAGAAGCAAAGCCGGTTCTGAAGTTTTCGCGCATGAAGCAACATAAGTAAAATCCCCTGTTCTCCCCTGGGCCACTTACTGTTCATGGTCCATTAATTACACTCAATTTGTTTTGGGAAAGAGTCTGAGTGCCTTGAAACTACCTCATCGGAAATGCAGGCAAAGTTGCCGCAGCAGGAGCATCCTGAGTTGCCTTAGCATGCACGGTTAGTTAAGAATCGCCCTACCCAGAAAAGGAAGTGCTGGAAGAGGAGGAGGAGGCAGTAGTGGAAAAGCAAGCAACTCAGGACACTACCATGGCTTTGCCTGCGTTTCTTACTGATTTTGTCTGTAGTACCTCTTATGTAGGGCAGGACAGCTGTTCCATAGGTCTGTTCATCTTCTAGGTCTCCATTATGTCTCAGTGTGTTTTTGTGGATCAAGCCGGTGATTTTGCTTTTGTGGAAGCCGTTGGCTGTCAGTACTTTAGTCAGGGTGCATAGTTCAGTCTTTATGTGTGTCTTGTCTGCCAGGCGTTTGGTTCTAGCAATTAGTGTTTTGGCCACGGAGTTTATCTGTGCTGGGTGGTGGTGGGATTGGGCGTTGAGATAGCGGTTGGTGTGTGTTTTCTTCTGGTATATGGTGTTTCTTCTGGTAGATGGCACACTAGGAAACACCATGTGTTGGACTAGTGAGGAAGTGTGTTCCAGCTTTTTGACTGCATTTTTGTGTTCATCCAGGCGGGTGCTTATTCTTCTATTGGTCATCAAAAATAAATACCAACCAGCAGTCAAAAGCTGGAACATTGGACACCTTCCTCACTAGTCCAACACATGGAAGCCACAGGTCATAGCATCAACTTCAATGACACCAAAACCCTGGCCACTATAGAAAACCCTAATCACAGAATCATCAGAGAAGCCATAGAGATTGAAAAAGACCAGAAAGCATGAATAGAAGAGATGATTCCACCAGGCTGTCAATCATTTGGAAGCCTGCACTCACAAACAAAAAATCTCCACACCACAAGCCAGGCAAACACCTGGGCACAAACAGATCCCCCTGATACTTCCAGCTCAAACACATCCCAACCAGGCACCCAGATGAAACCCAGCTTCCTAACTAATGATATGTATATAAACACCTATAAAATTGAATGCCCTGACTTATGGGGATAGGATAGGATGAGATTCTGCTGAAACGTTGCTACAACTTTAAAAGAACAACTACAATGACGTGGGAAATATACATATGCAGCAAAAGGAACTTCTGGGACAATATTTTACTGATAATTCCACATCAGGCACAGAAGAAGCAAAGCCGGTTCTGAAGTTTTCGCGCATGAAGCAACATAAGTAAAATCCCCTGTTCTCCCCTGGGCCACTTACTGTTCATGGTCCATTAATTACACTCAATTTGTTTTGGGAAAGAGTCTGAGTGCCTTGAAACTACCTCATCGGAAATGCAGGCAAAGTTGCCGCAGCAGGAGCATCCTGAGTTGCCTTAGCATGCACGGTTAGTTAAGAATCGCCCTACCCAGAAAAGGAGGTGCTGGAAGAGAGGAGGAGGAGGCAGTAGTGGAAAAGCAAGCAACTCAGGACACTACCATGGCTTTGCCTGCTTTCTTACTGATTTTGTCTGTAGTACCTCTTATGTAGGGCAGGACAGCTGTTCCATAGGTCTGTTCATCTTCTAGGTCTCCATTATGTCTCAGTGTGTTTTTGTGGATCAAGCTGGTGATTTTGCTTTTGTGGAAGCCGTTGGCTGTCAGTACTTTAGTCAGGGTGCATAGTTCAGTTTTTATGTGTGTCTTGTCTGCCAGGCGTTTGGTTCTAGCAATTAGTGTTTTGGCCACGGAGTTTATCTGTGCTGGGTGGTGGTGGGATTGGGCATTGAGGTAGCGGTTGGTGTGTGTTTTCTTCTGGTATATGGTGTTTCCTCTGGTAGATGGCACACTAGGACACACCATGTGTTGGACTAGTGAGGAAGTGTGTTCCAGCTTTTTGACTGCATTTTTGTGTTCATCCAGGCGGGTGCTTATTCTTCTATTGGTCATCAAAAATAAATACCAACCAGCAGTCAAAAAGCTGGAACACACTTCCTCACTAGTCCAACACATGGAAGCCACAGGTCATAGCATCAACTTCAATGACACCAAAACCCTGGCCACTATAGAAAACCCTAATCACAGAATCATCAGAGAAGCCATAGAGATTGAAAAAAGACCAGAAAGCATGAATAGAAGAGATGATTCCACCAGGCTGTCAATCATTTGGAAGCCTGCACTCACAAACAAAAAAATCTCCACACCACAAGCCAGGCAAACACCTGGGCACAAACAGATCCCCCCTGATACTTCCAGCTCAAACACATCCCAACCAGGCACCCAGATGAAACCCAGCTTCCTAACTAATGATAGCCGTCCATTTACCCGAAGCCAAGCTGCACTAAAGGCCTCCAATAAAGCAACACAATGCTGCCAGCCAATCAAGATACAAAAAGAGCCAAAAACAGACAGAAGATATTAGAGACACCAATCAAGCAGAACACAGCAAACTCCGAGACCAATAAACACAGACCAAGACTCCCAACCAATCAGGATGAAGAAAAACCATTCTGGCACAGCAATAGGCTGCCCCAAATTTAAATCTGAAACCACTGTAAAAGTCTGACTCACAGACGGACACAATACAGAAGCCTGATGATGGCAGATGAGATTCTGCTGAAACGTTGCTACAACTTTAAAAGAACAACTACAATGACGTGGGAAAATACCCGAACCAAGCCGAATACCATACTTGTAAGTACCATGAAAACTTAAGAATATATATATATATATATATATATATATATATATATATATATATATATATATATATATATATATATATATAATTTATATTTAATTTTAAAAATTATATTAAATATATTAGCTTTTTTTTAAAAGAAAATCGTATTAGTGGTCCTTGGGATTTAAAAGTATGAATTTGGTGGGCCCTGGGATCCAAAAGGTTGGCGACCCCTGTTCTAGACCACTATCCTACCCAAGTTAATGCCAGTCAATTCTAATGGTCTGATTGACCAACTAAATCCCAGACCCTCTAATTAATGCCAAATCTATCAGTACAGTAGAGCCCTCCAGATGTGTGGACAATAAATTCCTAGATTCCCTTAGCCCAGGGGTCCCCAAACTTGGCAACTTTAAGACTTGTGGACCTCAACTCCCAGAATTCTGGAGTTGAAGTCCAGAAGTCTTAAAGTTGCCAAGTTTGGAGACCTCTGCCTTAGCCAATATCACTTTTCCCCTTGCTACTATGCTAGGGGAGGAAATTTGGGGAGTTGAAGCCTACATCATCTGAAGGATGTTAGCTTAGACAAACTCTGATACCATCCTTCTCTGCAGTTCCTTTTTTTTTTTAAAAAAAAAAACTGTAATACAATCTTTAAGGAATATAGATTTTATGATAACTAAAACATATATACCCCGGGAAGAAAATAACCAGAATTGCCAATCCTTTTCTCAGATATAGGAGAGAAGTTAAAACCTTACCTGATTGCATTTCAGGATTTGGGGTGCTTTCCTTCAGATAATAGATAAGGCCATCAGGTTTGAGTTTGAGATACTCAACCAGCTGATGAAAGAATGTTGAAGGAGAAGAGCATAAGAGGAAAGAGAAGGAATGGGATGGGATGGGATGGGGAGGAGAGGAGAGGAGAGGAGAGGAGAGGAGGGGAGGGGAGGGGAGGGGAGGGGAGGAGAGGAGAGGAGAGGAGAGAAAAAAGCTTTATTGCTGCTTTCAAATGTACACGAATCAGCATATATTAAAATGAAATTTTGTTGCATCCAGTCTCCAAAGGTAACCATTATGCTTATGCATTATATAACCCGCCATACATATATGACACAGAGAAACATGACAGTCTAGTTCGAATGTATACCTATGCATGGCAGGGGGGAAAAAGAATCCTGCGAATGGCAAAAGGAACAAAGCTGTTTCAGAACCTGGAAGTCCTGCTAGAAATACTTCAAAACCTCCTCCCAGAGGTGAGCAACAGAAAGAAGGGGATGTGTGGGATCTCTAACCATGCTTTGAGCTGTAAGCACATAGCACTTATAAGCGGGATCTTGAATGACAGGAAGCGAGCTTCCTATAATCTTCTCAGCTGTCCTTACCACTCTCTGTATGGACTTTCTATCTGAGGCATTGCTGCCATCAAACAGGGATGCAGTTTGTTAAAACGTTCTCAATCATGCCTCTCTAAAACGTGGCCAGGACAGAAGGAGAAAGGTGTGCTCTCCTCACCCAGTGCAGGAAATGCAAATGCTGGTTTGTACACTTTACTAAAGACTTTACTAAAGACAGTTCTAGGAGACTATAAAATTAATGAACAACCAAGGTTTTTAGTTTAATGGCCTTTTTGGCATCCTTATTTTCCTGCATCCCATAGAGAAAGTGGGAGGGAAATTAAACATCTCAAAAAGATACGTGAAAAAGTGAGAAATGCATTTTATGGGACTTATTGGAGCAGTGCTGCCCTTCCTGGGTTTCATTTGGCCAATACAGATAATCCTCGACTTATCACCCCCAAATTGCTGTTGCTAAACAAGACAGTTGTTAAGTGAGGTTTATCTTATTTTATGACCTTTCTTGCCACCCTGGTTGAGTGAATCACTGCAGTTCTAACATTAGTAACATGGTTCTTAAGTGAATATCTTTTCCATTGACTTTGCCTATCAGAAGGTCACAAAAGGTGAATACATGATCACCCTGGGGCATTGTAACAATGAGAAATATGAACCAGTTGCCAAGCATCCGAATTTTGATCATGTGACTGTGGGGAATGCTGCAATGGTTGTAAGTATGAAAAACAAAGAGCTACAAACAGAAACTTATCAACCAAAGAAGACACTTTGGTTGGTAAGTTTTTTCCACTTACCAACCAGAGAGCCAATACAGCACCGGGCTAGAAAGTGGGAGACTGTGAGTTCTAGTTCTGCCTTAACCATGAAAGCCAGCTGAATGACTTTGGACCAGTCACCTTCTCTCAGCCCAATTCACCACATAGGATTATTGTTATGGGGAAAATAGGAGGAGGAAGGTATGTTGGATACAGGGGTGGGATTCTACCGGTATACAAACCAGTTTGATGATTGTGCGCTTTGTGTGTGCTCCGCATTTAAAAAAGCACAAATACCTTCTACTGCAGTCCCTGTGAATAAAACAGCTGAGGCGCGGGAAACCACTCTGTCACAAGAATCAGCTGTGCTCTAACAAAAGGCAATAAAGCACAGGAAAGAGCAGGGACGGGCAGGCGGGTCCAGTGGTGGTATTCTACCTGTTCGATCTGGTTCTGCCAAGCCGGTAGGTCCAATGAGCAGTGGAGACTGAACCGGTTCTCTCCGACGGTGTGCTGTTTGGCCCACCCACCCGCCCGGGCTCCCATACTAACCTTCATGTCCTGCTTTTGAAGCGCAGCTGCATTGCGCGGCACAACAGATTGCCACGTGTCAGATGCTGAAGCAACAGGGAGAGTGTAGGATTGCAGGAGGTGAGTCAGAAAGCCTCTGCACCTGTGCAAAGTGCATGTTTGGCGCATGCACATGCGCAAAGCATGCCTACCAAGCCACGCTCACCAAACCGGTGGTAAAAAATTTGTGAAACGCACCGCTGGGTGGGCCCACATCTCAACACTACCAGCTGATCTTTGGAACAAGGGGCTCACCCAAACCGGTCCGAACCAGTAGAATCCCATCCCTGGTTGGATATGTTCACCAACGGGTTATTTATAAACAAAAGGTAGGTTATAAATAAGCAAACAAGCAAGCAAAGCACTCATTCTTCACTGCAATCTCACCTGCCACAGTGTATCAAATTTGGTTCCATCTTCTACAGAGTATTTCCCTGATTTTCCTTGTACTATTCGATAGTGATAAACAGTCTTTCCGTATACAAGGGAGAGGGCGTAGCTTCCTTGTTCTTTCTTTTGTCTCAACCTGATGGGAAAAGGAGAGGAAGACTAGAAATAGCTACATTTCCACAAACGAACTGTACGATTCCGATGCAGCAACTTAAAACAGATTGGTAATTCTGTCAGCTTTCTCTTACATGCAAATCTGTCACGTTAATATTTATCTGGGTCTCCTCCCCTCTTTTTTTTTTTTTTTTTTGCAAATCTATCAATAGAATGAGTCTCAGAACTTTTGTTTAAAAAAACGTTTAGATTAAATTGTCCTAGGCTGCATTAACGGAGGGATAGAATCAAGATCACACAAAGTGTTAATATCACTCTATAATGCCTCGGTAAGGCCACACTTGGAATACTGCATTTGGTTTTGGTCACCATGAATGTAAAAAAGATTTTGAGACTCTAGAAAGAATGAAGAGAAGCACAACGAAGATGATTAGGGGACTGGAGACTAAAATATATAAGGAACAGTTGCTGGAATTGGGTATGTCTAGTTTAATGAAAAGAAGGGGTGACATGACTGCAATATACCAATGTCTCAGGGGTTGCCATAAAGAAGAGGGAGTCAAGCTATTCTCCAAAACACCTAACAGTAGAACAAAAAGCAATGGGTGGAAACTAATCAAGGAGAGAACCAACCTAGAACTAAGGAGACATTTCCTGACAATTAATCAGTGGAACAATTTGCCTCCAGAAGCTGTGGATGCTTCAATACCAGAAGTTTTTAAGAAAAGATGGACAACCATTTCTCTGAAATCGTACAAGATTTTCTGCCTGAGCAAGGGGTTGGACTAGAAGATCTTCAAGGTCCCTTCCAACTCTATTATTCTGTTATTGTGATAACTTGTGCATTTTTGTGCTGATTTCTTCAAACATAACACAGATTTTTGCAGATTTGCCTCTTATATAGATAGTCCTTGGTTTGCAACCACAATAGAGCCCAAAATTTCTAAATGAGGCACTGGTTAAGTGAATTTTGCCCCATTTTACAATCTTTCTTGCCACACTTTTTAAGTCAATCACTGCATTATTAAGTTAGTAACGTGGATCTTAAATGAATCTGGCTTCCCCATTGTTTTTGCTCAGCAGGTAGCAAAAAGTGATCACATGACCCCAGAAAATTGTAGCCATCATAAATATGTGTCAATTACCAAGCATCTGAATTTTGATCATGTGACCATGGGGATAATGCAATGGTCATAAGTGTGAAAAACAGGAATAAGTCACTTTTTTCAGTGTGTTGTAATTTTGGAAGGAATTGAGCTATTGTAAGTCGATGTATTTTGCCCCATTTACTTTTTTTTCAATTATTCTAGTATCAAACTAAGTAACATCACCAACACCAACTTCAACAGCACTGATGATGTTCCCTAGTTTAGTAATGAAACGTCTGTTGCAAGAAAACATCCAAATTCTGAGAGTACCAAGGACCGCACGTTATATATCCATGCATAACAAAGTTACTAGTATTGCACCAATCAATTATGTCTGCCACAGACAAAAACATTTTAGATATAAAATTTTAATGTTAGACTGCAGGAGATAAGATTTTAACATCATGGAGGGCAAAAAAAGAATATTTTGTTTATATCACTTTTAAAATATAAGGCTAAATACATTTGCATTGAAATGCAAACTTAATCAATTTCACTCCCTTCCTTAGGAAGCACTGGGAAATTCTCCAGCAAGAGAGATATACAAGCCCACTTAAGATATAGTGATTTCTCAGTTCAATTTTAATTTCCCATGAAATGCCTCTAGGCCTATCATCCGACTTTCTCAAAATGCCTTGGAACTGGATGCTCTCAGGATATTTTGGACTGTTGACAGAATGAGATTTATTGGACTCACTAGAGAAACTATTGAGAAACTGCTGCCAATGCAGTTTTTAGAAAGACATGACCATTTTTAGAAAACTAGTTCCCTGGAGATGTAAATAAATATAGTATAAACAGTAATTTTATATATAAAAAAGAGACACATACTTTCACTACAAATCCTAATAACTGATATTTTGAAAAAGCTAGTGACAAAGCTGGCTTGGATATTGCCTGATGGTATGTTCCAAAATCCTAGAATAACATGGTTAAACAATTGAAATCTTAAATTTGAATGATTTTAATTGCTAAGAAATTATTATGAAGTAAATTATAATTTTAAGGGATTATTTTGGCATTTTACAACTGATTCAAATACCTTGCAGACCAAAGTTTTTAAATGATTGCAATTGTACCAATTTTAACGAATGTTTATACATTAAACACTGTTTGTGTTTTGTGTACATTAAACACAAAATCAATCATTTATAACAAAGACAAAAGAAATCCCTGGTGAGTCTAATCCCTGAGGGAACAGAATAGAATAATCTATTCAAAGAGGCTCCCCCTGAATCAGAGTTAACCGTGTATTTATTATTCATTAACACCCAATTCACAACATGTAAATATGACTGACTGGTTTAAGCCTTGGTCTAAGGATTGCAAGATTTGGCTGAGTTTTACTGTCCTAAGATTTCATATATTACTTTACATGTATCCATGTATTCATAACTATGTTTATACTTATACCTATTATCTTGTAATCAATTGACAAATAACATAAAATAAAATAAATGAATGCATGTGGTTTGATATAGGTCCGTGATGGCGAACCTATGGCACATGTGCCACAGGTGGCACGCAGAGCCATTTGTGCCGGCATGTGAGCCGCAGGCAAACTTACCTCACTGCACATGTGCATGCCTCCCAGCTGATTTTCGGCTGGTTTGAGGCCTTTTTCGGCCTCCTAGGCTTCAGGAGAGCCTCTGCAGCCTGAAAAATAGGCCCATTTCATCACTTCCTGTATACTGGAAATAATGAAACAGGCCTATTTTTCAGGCTGCAGAGGCTTTCCTGAAGCCTAGGAGGCCGAAAAAGGCCTCAAACCAGCTGAAAATCAGCTGGGAGGTGCAGTGCAGGTAAGGGGGCCGGGGATTGCGTACACATGCGCAAAGGGCATGGGGGGGCACGCATTGTCTTCTGGGTGTTGCCACGTGAGCGCGCATACGCGAGCACACGCACAATCTTTGGCACAGGAGCCCAAAAAGGTTAACCACCACTGATATAGGTAGTCCTCAACATACCAACACAATTGACCGCAAAACTTCTGTTGTTAAGTGAGACCCTTATTAAGTGAATTTTGCCCGTTTTACAAGCTTTCTGGCCACCATTGTTAAGTGAATCACTGCAATTATTAAGTTAGTGACTTAGTTGTTAAGTGAATCCGGCTTCCCCATTGACTTTGCTTGTCAGAAGGTGGCAAAAAGTAATCACATGACCCTGGGATCTTTTGTCATGGTTGTTAAACAAATCATCATGGTAGCTAAATGAATCACGTGGTTGTTCAACAAATCCACCACCTTCCTGCATTGACTTTGCTTGTCAGAAGGTTGCAAACGCCAATCACACGAACCCCAGGATGCTGAAACCTGTTGTAAATATATACCAGTTGCCAAGCACCCAAATTTTGATCACGTGACTGTGGGGACTCTGCGACAGTTGCACAAGTGTGAGGACCAGTCATAAGCCATTTTCTTCAACACCGTTGTAACTTTGAACGCTCAATAAATAGATTGGTTGTAAGTCAAGGACTGCCTATAAAAGGCTGCTTAGCCAGAATGTAGATGTTCTGACCCAGTTCCCCAAACTCGACAAACCCTCTGACATGAACTCAAAAAATTATTAGGAGCGCCAGTAGCCCTGAAAATAAGTTTCTCTCGCAGGCTAACAAGTCTGTCCAGCCGGAAGATGAATAGTTATGTGCCACACCTATTCATCCCTGCCTCCTGCCTTTTATCCCCAAAGCTAGAGGGGGGCCTCTCTAGCACCGGTGGCTCTCCCTTCCCCAGGATTGACCCACGGCTTTCCAACTGTCCAGACAGTTTAAAGTTAATGGGATATGGGATAGTTAGTTAGGATTTGAGAGCTGTCCCCTTAAGGGAATGCCTCATGGTAAATGTAGTTAAGGTATCCTGGGAAATGTACTCCATGTCATGTGGTCACATCTGTAATCCTGATTGGTCACTAAATTGACCCTTGTTGGGTTGGGGGAGGCTCCCTCACTCTTGCCTGAAGCCATTACCATGCGGCTTCTTCAATCGTCATGGGGTTGAGACCTTATTATCTTCCTACACCACAATTCAGATATGCAAAGGATTGGACATTAAGAAGAACCTCACCATAAATGTGAGTTGACAGGATGCCTGATGAACCAATAAAAAAGACTTTGTGTGGATGCTTGGTGGAGTTGATCTATCTGCCTTTGTACAGGACAGGCTGAATAGTTCTCCTCTGCCTTCTGTGCAGCCGTGCATCAGGCACTGGACTCAGCTGTTCCTCCCCTTCTTCATCATCAACCACCTCCAGATCTGGGGGCTGTTGACTCTCCATCTGAGGGCTGATGGGCAGCCCAGGCTCTGCCTCTGCCTCTGCCTCTGCCTCTCTCTCTCTCTCTGCCAGCTCCATTCCCTCTTCCCCCTCGGAGTTCCCAAGTTGTCCTGATGCTGACCAGTGGTGGTATTCTACCAGTTCGGCCCGTTTCTGGTGAGCCAGTAGCAGCGATGAGCAGTGGAGACCAAACTGGTTCTTTCTGCCGCTCTGATGTTGGGCCCGCCTGCCCACCCTGGCTCCCATACTCACCTTTATCCACTGAATTTGAAGCGCAGCTGCTTTGCGCGGCACAGAATAGGGCTGCGTGGCAGCTGCTCCAGCAACTGGGATCGTGCAGGCTTGTAGGAGGCGAGTTAGAACGCCTCTGTGCCTGCGCAAAGTGCGCATTTGGCACACGCATGCACACCAAGTGTGTGCACGTGTGTAAAGCGCGCCCACTAAGCCACGCTCACTGAACCGGTGGCAAAAATATTTGAATCCCACCACTGATGCTGACCCTGTCTCTCACAGCTCCTCCTCCTCTGATTCAATTGCTGGAGGGGCCGGTGGCCGACAGGCCACAATACTATAATTATGCAAATGTGTGTGTCTTAAATATGGAACTGCAGGTAGTGGGGAGGAAAAAAAAATTATCCAGAACTAAAGGGATCCTTAAATGCTTACAAGAATTTCCCATCAGGCTGTGCTCCTGAGTAGAGCCGGCTCTCAGCTTGCTCTCGGGAGATGGGGCCATGGTACCAAGGCATTTTCTCATGAGCAGTGGTGGCCAGAAGTTTCTCCACTTGAGGTGCTTGGCTTATGATTGCTACTTCAAGATTTTCTCCCTATAAAAAAAAGAAGAGGGGGAGGGAAATTATCTTTCGCATTATTGGGAATTATTAAAACATGGGAGATAAGTAACAATGGATGGGGAAGTTTGCTATTTTTCTGCCCTAAAGTATGTTTGGATAAATGGATAAAATTCAATCTAATATTTTCCCCAGCAATCTGAATAGAAAAAGTTGGGAGTGGGATGGGGGTCAGGCATAACGTAGAAGAATATTTCAGTACAAAACTAATTTACCCCCAACCCTAAACCTGGCAGTTTAATTTCTACAATTAAATTCAGTGCAAAAGAGGAAAGGATATTCTGGAACTATACATTCCTCCCTAAAAAATATAAATTCAGTGTTTTGGAATGGTTTGGAATCAAACCATTCTAAAAAACACTGACTCTCTCTCTCTCTCTCTCTCTCTCTCTCTCTCTCGGAACTAAAACTCATATTTATTGTACTTACTAAGCTTTCGTCAACCTCTGCTGACATCATCAAGAATATTAAGCTACCATTACAGAGATCCATGCATTTATATATCATTAATCAATTTAGCCCTTGCACAGGTAATAGGCCCTTCCAACTGCCTCCCACCCATAATTAACTCTGTTGTTTGTGCTTCAATCATGTTAGTCAAAGGAGGCTCATCTCGTTGTTCCCTCCCTTGCCAGACCCAGCCTGGAATGCTTATCTCTAAGAGGTGATGTTAACCTGCCAGCTATTGCAATTTGTTGCTTTGCTCATGAAGAGCTATTCATTAACACAGCCATATCTTTTTTTTTTTTTACATTCAGAGACCTGAAAAAAAGACATAGTGGTTTTAATAGGTAGCAGCAAAGAGGAATTGAGCTTGTATGACTTTCAAAGCGGTTTTTCAAAATCATTCTCAAAATGTGCATAAGTGAATACAGGTGAATATGTGTGTGTTTGTCTCTCTGTCTCTCCCCCCCCCTCTCCCTCTGTGTGTGCGTCAGGGGGCTCTGTGTGTGTGTGTGTGTGTGTGTGTATGTGTGTGTGTGTGTGTGTACTGTACATAAAATATAGCATTATTGGGAATTTACTTTTGTCAATAGGTGTTGGATTTTGTAAGCCATCTCATATAAAACATATAAAAAGAAATAAATTCTCTAATGGGAAAAAAAAAATCAAACTGATGCTCATACCTCTAAGTTCCACGTTTGCCGGACGTATTCGCGGACCATATTCTCCCGGATGTTATCAAAAATCCCCAGCTGGGGTTCCAGGCCATTAGGACGGTTGCAAGGTTTCTTCAAAGGACAGCAAAGTCCGTCTGCATCCTTGGAATAAAATTCGCAGAGCTCTTCGGGGCCACAGTGCGCTTTCCCTCCAGAGATGGCAAAGGTCCCATTCATCTGACGCTCGATGGAGTAATGGTGAAACTGGAGTTTGTGCACCATAGAGAGGACATAGCCGCCAAGATTGCGAAGGCACTGTCGCAGCAAGAATAGCCCATCCGACATCCCTGCCAGTTTGAGGTGATCCTCGGCATCTGACCGGGAGATGCTGCCAAAGTAGAAAGGTAGATGGGCGGCTGGATTGGGCATCTGGAGAGCGTGGCTGGTTCCACCACAATGTGCTATAGTTTAAAAATGTCTAAAAAGAAAAGGTGAACCTCGTGATTAACAAAAAAAAAGAAAATATATACCTGCCAAGGCACCTCTCCTTAGTTTCCTTTGGACAAAAATGATACAATCTTCAGAAACAAATTCGCTTGCAGAAAGAGGACAGTAGCAAAATAAGTATGCTCCTATCTATCTTTCTTTGATTATTTACCTTTAAAAAAAAAACCAAAATCATATCTCAGAAAGCAGCTGCCTCTAAAAGTTTTTGAAGGTTGAGTAAAAGATGCACATGGAAGTTTTGAGGGTTAAGAACTCTGGGGGGATGGAGTAAAAAATGTAAGATTAGAGTTATTTCTATATTCTCATACTTCCATTTGATGGGTTCCAATGGACAAACAGGAGGAGGAGGAGGAGGAGGAGGAGGAGGAGGAAGAGGAAGAGATCAGGAAGGAGGAGAAAGATATGGAAGCGAAGGAGAAAAATCAGGGAAGAGGAGGAGGAGGGGGACGTTGTTTATAGTTTTACTATTCAGTGAGAAAATGGTGGACAGACTCAAGCTCCTAAACCACCAAAAGACTTTAAAGAACCTGGTTTAAGATAACCTGCTTGTTGGGACCTGCACATTCTCACCTCATCACCATCCAGTCCTAAAGCCCAGAGTATATTTTTTTTCTCTTCTTTTCAAAGTCAAAACAGCCATTTGTGACATTCATAAGCAGGAAATTGTGGCAGGAAACCAGCCAGTGATGGCTGCAAGTAAACAGAGCAGGTAGGTTGGGTCTCGGTGGGTGTCTGGATTTTGCCCCCTAAAGAAAAATATTTCACACATTCTATTCACCGAAAATACATTAAAAATAGGTATTTGTTGCGGTGAAGGAATCCTCAGGCAAAAGCAAAGGTGTACAGACCCTTTAAAATCTGTAAAGGTTTGTACTATTTGCCTCTTCATTGATCTGAATGGTAAAATGTAGAAAAAGACCGTCTTATTAAATGAGATTTAAACACCCCAGTGGTAACAGCAGCAAAGGATTGAACCAGAGCAACAACAGCATTTTCCCTTTTTTACACCTAGTCTCTTATATTTAGACTGCTTTATACATGGAGGTTGGACTTAAGCATAGTACACAAAATTATCTGCTACAATGTCCTACCAGTCAATGACGACTTCAGCTTCAACTGCAACAATACAAGAGCACACAGCAGATACAAACTCAATGTAAAACGCTCCAAACTTGATTGCAGAAAGTACGACTTCAGCCACAGAGTGATCAATGCCTGGAATGCACTACCTGATTCTGTTGTCACATCCCCAAACCCCCACTCCTTTATCCTTAAACTATCCACTATTGACCTCAACCCATTCCTAAGAGATATTTCGGTGGGGGTGCATAAGTGCATCATCGTGCCTACCGTCCCTGTCCTATCGTCTCCATTTATTCGTACCTATTTCCTGTATTCTTACTCATGTTTATACTTATGCCTATTATTTTGTAAGCGATTGACAAATCAAATAAATAAATAAATATTTAAATCCCTGTAAAGTAGCAAATGCAACCACTTTGAATAAAAGCCCCATACATAAATAGACTTCTGCTGTGTTGGCACAAGTATCTGTGCAATCCTAAATTTCTTTTTCCAGCACTGGCAGTAACCCATAATGCTCTTTGGAATTCCATAAATTATTGAAGGAAAAAAATTCCCTCTTTTATTTTAAATGCCAATAGACACCGCAGGTTCTATTCAGTTAACACAGACAAGAAAAAGAGCTTTGTTCATCTCTCAGATATTTTTTTTTTTTTTTTTTGCAACTTATTATGCTGGGCAAGCAATTTTGTTTCCCCTGCCACTAATAAGATCTTCTTCAATTTACTTGCTTATATTTTACTTACATTCTACCATTATTCCATTATTTCCCAGAAACTCTATCCAATATATTCTATCTTTGATGGCTTAAAGAAACAATATCAGTTGTAACAAAACTGTAGTCGATCAACAACAGATATGGAGGAATAGTTAAAAGCACAGGGAATGCTTATCTCTCTTCAAGCCAACATCTACCTGGTTTCATCCACAAACCCTACATCCCATGGTTCAGACATGCCCTGGTAACTACTTTTGTAAGACTTATTCCTTCCTTCCTTCCTTCCTTCCTCCCTCCCTCCCTCCTTCCAAAAGGTGATCACACGATCCTGGGATATAGCAAAGATTATAAGTATAGACCAGTTGCCAAGCATCTGAATTTTTGTCACATGGCCATGGGATGCTACAAACATTATAAAAATTGGTCATGTCACTTTTTTCACTGCTGTTGTAATTTTAAATGGTCACTAAGTGAACTGTTGTAAGTCAAGAACTACCTGTATACTGTTTTTAATATTTCATTTGCACACTGCCAGAATCTCTCTGTGAGAGAGATGGGTGGTTCCTAAATAAGTTAAATAGATAGATGATAGATAGATAGATAGTAAGAGAGAGTGAGAAACATAGATGGGGCACATACGAGCTATTACATATCCAATGTTATGCTTGGAATAGCAATATATTGTAATGGTATGTGAGAATGACCTTGGGAGATAGGAGGAAGAACTGCAGCCTGGACAATATTCTGGGAAATGAAACCTGTGTCCGAAGCATAAAGGGTGGAGAAAGCATCTCAGAGGCTTTCTAGTTTGCAGGAAAGTAAATTCAAGGATAGGAGAGGTACTTTCAGACTTGCAAGATTCTGTTAATGCAACCCTACAATAAAAATAAAGTTAATAATCATGATCATACTTTTAGTCTGGACTACTTTGAAGGGCTAACTTATATATATTTAGTAAAAAATAAAATAAAAATAAATACCTTGAAGGGCTAACTTATATATATTTACATGCTGGCATATGTTGGCATTCAGAAATAAGAAGTCTCCCTGGTACTTTTGGAAATTATTAATCACAAAGGCTCTTACTTGAGAGCTTGCTATGGTTCAAAAGCAGAGCATATGATCTCGGTTTGAAACTATGGATGGTTACTATGTACACAGACAAAACTACACGCCTGATCAATAATCCAACTTGTTATTAGCAATTTTCTGAACTCTTTAATATGAGAATAATCCTAAATACGTTGGAGTACTATGAAACACATCCAGGGAAGCAAATGGCGTTGATTCTCTTGGATGCACAGAAAGCATTTGATAATCCCAACTGGTAGTTTATGTTAGCACAACTGAAAGATATGGATTTTGGGGAAAGATTTATTAATACAATTAAGGCGATATATTACAAGCAAGTGATGATAAATGGAGATATGACAAGAGAAGGTTGCTATTTTAAGAAAAAGTACACGAAAAGGGTGTCCCTTGTCACCACTATTATTTATATTGACATTGGAGGTATTAAATAGAAATATCAGACAAGATATGGAGATAAAAAGTTTGGAAATAAATAAAGAAATACATAAATTACAGGCATTTGCAGACGATGTAGTTGTTATTAGCAATTTTCTGAACTCTGAACTAGGTGATTTTGTGGGGCCCTGCCATTAGTTCTCCACAAAAGAATAATTCCTACGCTGGATCAGGCCAATGATTCATTGTAGGGACTTTCTGAAGTATTAAGTTACCATTCTCTCTGCTCCTCCTTGAGTCAGCAGAACACTAGATGGACATAAAACATGCTGTCCCTGTTGCCGATCCATTTCTTAACTTTATGGTTTATTTTCAAAATTGTATCCCCGGCTTTATAGCAGGGGTGCAGCTAAGGATAATTGAAGCCTATCATACTCATGAGATAGATCAGAGAAATACAGCCGAGAAAAGGGGTTGCTTTTCCTAAGAAAGGTGAAAATAGTTACCTGAAAATTCAACCTTTAGGGAAAAAAGCATATTTTTAAAAATATTTAAAAATTTAGGTGAATTGAATAGAGCAGCTTCTAAAATTTACACTATTTATACAGTATATAAAATAAATTGGAAAGAAATTTGGGAGGCATCAACCAATTTAGGAAATTGTAGGGCAGGGGGGAAAAAAACTGTTCTGAGCTATTCCTACATCTCTTAAGGAGGATTCCTCACCTATAAACGGCATTACACTCCGACTCAGAAAAGTTACAAAATCACATGCTTCCCAAATGTTTGGAAAAGCGATGCACAAAAAGGAACTTATTTACATCTTTGATGGGAACGCCCTAAAATAAAAGTCTTTGGGGATA
Organism: Notechis scutatus; assembly: GCF_049901735.1. Classification (NCBI taxonomy): domain Eukaryota; kingdom Metazoa; phylum Chordata; class Lepidosauria; order Squamata; family Elapidae; genus Notechis; species Notechis scutatus. Next base: position 328,050,715 of record NC_142009.1, on the reverse strand, counting down.
AGATACATGAAATAATTAACTGTATTAACGCCAAACTATTTGTAGAAGAAGTAGAATTAAGTTTGTTGTCTATCTGTTCAGGGTTAAGTTTTAGAACTATATGAAGGCATAAGGCAACTACTTTGCTGACAGCAGCCGAAGAGTCAATAGCCCACTGTTAGAAATGAAATTCTTCCTCATCCCTTGACAAACAGTTAAAAAAAACTCTGGCATTTCATATCTATGAAAAATTAACACATAAAAGGAGACGATTTTAAGAATATGCATACCCCCCAATTTTTAAGCCTTGTGGCATTTCTCCTAACAGCGCAAAACAAAAATGAAAAAGACCACTAAACCATGAATAAGCCACAGTTTGGAGTAAATGAAAAATGGTCCTTGATCACTACACGTTCCCTTGTCAAATGTTATCAAACAAAGACCCAGAATTGAGAATGACAAATGGAACTGAAGTTTAGCAGCCGTTACCCTTTCGCTTCATCTCCAGATAATCTTACTTACCTGATTTCAAAAAACAGGTAGACAAAAGAGACCTTCCTTCGGTCTTTTTGTTCTTTTCACAGAACCAATAAATAAAAGAACATGCAGTTAGAGATGCTCTCTCTCACACACACACAGCAGAACAGCGTTTGGGTGGCCATGTGGGCAGGGCAGAGCTGTTTGCCCTCAAAACGCTGGCTGCGCCTGTGACGTCACTGGGAGGCTTCACTTTCAAGTGAAAACCTGATTTCCTCCTTACTAAGGCAGGAAAGTTTGAAAGGAGCACATTTAAATGAATGCAAACGGAATTCATGATGCTCTGAAGAATACAACCGTGACCTTAAAACACACTTGTCATTTCCTTCACCAACAGGGCATCTGTACTTTGTCAGAGCTGCTCAGCAAGCCAAAATTCAACTGGTGGAGCCATTTCTATCCTGCCTGGTCTGAAAAACTACCAGTTTATGTCCCTGACTGCCAGATCACTATGGAAGGCCCAACATATTTTTAATTTTATTTTATTTTTAATTCAATTTATATGCCTCTCATCTCACTATCCAAAAATGGCATGTATATGGATGTTTTACACCTGTTCCTAACAGTAAGGATTCACTCAAATTCTTTTGCTTCTTAAAAAAAGAACAAATATATAGATATAGAATGATATAGATTTTGAAATTGTTAAAGGGTTGAAATAGAGACTGATCTGGATGCACATAGCATCCTATAAACTAGGTAGACCTTTATGCATGATTAAGATACAAGGGACAAGACCAGTGAACTTATGCTAAGATATAGTGCGAAATGAGGCTAAGCCAATATTTCATAAACTATACTGGATGAGTTTGGCAGAACATATTAAGGCAAACAATGATTTATAAATTGTGGTTGTTGAATTCATACAGGACGCTAATCCAAAACTAGACAAGTCTTATTATGGTTAAGTATGTCATACAAACTCAGCTTCAATTATAGACTGTTATACTGTACACTAAAGCAGTGGTCGCCAACCAGTGGGCCGGGAACCACTGGTGGTCCGTGAGGAAAATTTTGGTGGTCTTCAGAGAAATGTCCCCTCCAAAGCACACCCCCCCAAAGCAATTAATCCAGGCTGCGTGGGAACACAAAACCACCTCTCTCTTGAGGAGCGCTCATGGGGAGAAACAGCCAGAGTCACTCTCGTCTCTCAAGAGTCCAGCTGAAATTTCCCACGCTGTTTCTGAGAATACTCAGAGAGAGAGAGAGAGAGAGAGAGAGAGAATTTTACAGATAGCTTGGGCAAACTCCTGTTCCTGGGAGTCAAAGCACTGAAGCGCGAGTGGCGTGGGAAACTTCGATCGGGCTCCTCGAGCGAAGGTGGAATGCTGATGCCGCACAAATGCAAGCAGCGCAGTGCTCCTGCACCTTCCAGCCATCTCCATCACTGTTTTGGCCCACCTGTGCCACCGCCCCCCTCTTGCCACAACAGCACCTGGCCGGCGAGGGCTGTACTGCTTTTTGCACATTGCACCACCTGCAAATTAAACATGCCAACCCCTACGGCAGAGATTTCCAACCCCACCATGGGCCGGTCCCATATTCCAGAGCTGCAGTAGTCACAAGGTTGGCCCTTTGGTCATCCCGGAGCAGCTCCTCCAGTCCATGGCAGTTCGGTGCACCCAGGTGGAGAAGCAGCTGCTCCAGGATGACCAAAGGGCCAGTCCTGTGACAACTGCAGATCTGGAATATGGGACCGACTTTTCCAACAACGTCAGCAAGACATCCAGGGCGGATTTCCCTCCCCTGCCATTGGTCTTACTGCTTTGCCCAGGAGGCTTCCCTGGGGCCCAGGAAGACAAGACAATGGAGGGGGAACAGCCCCCCTGCCCCCTCCATTGTTTTGCCTTCCTGGGACCCAGGGAGGCCCCAAAAGAAAGCGTGGGGGTGGGTGCTGTGCACTCCCCCACATCCATTTTCTGCCTTCCTGAGCCCAAGGGAAGCCTTCTGGGAGCAAAAATGCCCTCCCAGGAGTCTTCCCTGAGACTCTGAAGGCCCAAAAAATGGGGGGGGGGGGTGTTTGTTGCAGAAAGCAAAGAAAACATGCCCACCCAGTCACATGGCCATGCCGCCTAGCCATGCCCTATAGCCACGCCCACAGAACCGGTAGTAAAAACATTTGAATCCCACCACAGTTCCTGAACTGTATATAAGTTACCATGAGAACAAGATGTCAGCCTTCAAGATTTTCTTCCTTTGCTTTGCATCTTTCCTTCCTTCCTTCCTTCCTTCCTTCCTTCCTTCCTTCCTTCCTTCCTTCTTTCCTTCCCCTCCCTCTCTCCCTCCCCCTCTTTCTCTCTCATCCTTCCCAAACAGCCACAATTACATCTTCTACTCAGGCATCATTAGATGTGCTGGGGCTATGCTTAGGATCATCCATTGCAGATTAGAGCCAGACATGGAAAGAGAGATGTCAGATGTTCAAGCTGGCTTTTGAAAAGGAACATGAGACATTGTTGCTGAAGCACGTTGGATACTTGAGAAGATATCACTATGTGCCTCATTGATTACAGACTGTCCCTTTGGTGCCAATGTTGTTAAGCTTTGGAATATGCTCAAAAATGGGAATTCAGAACATCTATTTGTGTCAGATGGTGCTTCATTCAAAATCCAAGAAAGAAAGACTCCATTAATTAGAGAAATGATATCTTTGACTGGAAGTCAAGTAGTTAGCAACAAAAGAATTCTGAATCTGAGAAAATGAGTACGTAAATCACATATACAAAGTGATGGCAACGTTCCCACCCCCAATAGTTCAAATGGCTCATCCAATTAAAAGTTGTGTATAGCATCATGTGGGCATCTCCAGGTGATGATGAGGCCTCTGTCCATTGACCTTGACATATTTTGACAAAGAGTTGCGGCTGCGTATAGCATAGGATAGAAGCCTAAGCAAGAACCTCCCCCCCACACCTTATACAGTTCTGTTTTGTAACACCTCCAGCTCGCTTCCCATAACCATGTCCCCCCTCCTCCCCCCGTTACTTATGACAGCTGAAAGATGCAAAGCAAAGGAAGAAAATCTTGAAGGCTGACATTCGGCCCTCCTGCAAAAGAGGCGTTAGTCCTATAAAAGATAAAAATAGAAGATAACAGAAAATATATATGTAACACCATAATACTGTATTTTAGGGTTTATCAGGATATTTAGTACGAAATGCCTTGACAAGCTTAGGAGCTCTAACATCCGTCTCATTCACCTATTCAGACTGGGAAGGAGGAAAATGTTTCCAAACAACCAAATATTGGAGTTGACCCCTTTGTTTTCGAGAATCCAAAATTTCTTTAACTTCAAAATGTTGTTCACCTTCAATTAGCAATGGCACGAGGGGATCGACCTGAGTCAGTCTCAAGTTGGAGGTATGTTTAGGTTTTAATAAACTAACATGGAAGACAGGGTGGATCCATCGAAGAGTTTTTGGTAATTTCAGTTGGACTGCCACAGGGTTTACAATTCGTTCAATTGAGAAAGGTCCAACATACTTAGGTCCAAGCTTTTTTGACTTTTGTGTGGTCTGCAAATATCTGGTGGATAAAAAGACCTTGTCACCAACTTGATATGGTTTTTGTGGAGTTCTCTTTTTATCTGCAAATTTTTTATGGGCTTGATGAGCATCATCTAATACTTTACGGGTAACCGGCCAGGTAAGCTGGAGCTGTGTTATTCATTCATCTAATGACTGAATGTTAGGTTTCTCCCGTGGAAGCTTGGGTATGGGTACAAAGTCTTGTCCTGAAGCCACTTTAAACGGAGTAAACCCAGTACTACTACGTACCGAATGATTATATGCCACCTCAGCGAATGGCAGTAGGTCAGCCCAATCATCTTGCTAATAATTTATATAACATCTAAGATACTGTCCCATTACCAAGTTAGTTCTCTCACAAGCCCCATTGGTTTGTGGGTGGTGGGTGGAGCCCAATAACTTCAGGAGCTCCTTCCAAAAGTTTGAGGTAAACTGGACACCCCTGTCTGAGATTATGTGTTCAGGAACCCCATGTAACCTGTAGATATGTAAAATAAACAGTTTAGCCAACGTTTTCACAGATGGGATTTCCGCACAAGGTATGAAATGTACCTGTTTGGAAACGTTGCCATCACTTTGTATATGTGATATATGTGATTTACGCACTCATTTTCTCAGATTCAGAATTCTTTTGTTGCTACTACTTGACTTCCAGTCAAAGATATCATTTCTCTAATTAATGGAGTCTTTCTTTCTTGGATTTTGAATGGAGCACCATCTGACACAAATAGATGTTCTGAATTCCCATTTTTGAGCATATTCCAAAGCTTAACAACATTGGCACCAAAGGGACAGTCTGTAATCAATGAGGCACATAGTGATATCTTCTCAAGTATCCAACGTGCTTCAGCAACAATGTCTCATGTTCCTTTTCAAAAGCCAGCTTGAACATCTGACATCTCTCTAATCTCAATGGATGATCCTCAGCATAGCCCCAGCACATCTAACGATGCCTGAATAGAAGATGTAATTGTGGCTGTTTGGGAAGGATGAGAGAGAAAGAGGGGGGAGGGAGGAGAGAGGAGGAGGGGGAAGGAAGGAAGGAAGAGGGGGGAGGAAAGAAGGAAGGAAGGAAGGAAGGAAGGAACTGTTTGGTTTCAAAGAGTCAGAATTTAGATTTTTTTAAAACCCCACTTTGGGCCACTAGAGGGAGCATGCTATTTCTCTTTGAGGTAATCTTGTTAAGTACTGTATAAATGCTTTCAACTACCTTTCAAAAATACAACAGGTGGTCCACAGGTTACAACAGCAATTGGGACAAGAATTGCCGTGCTACGTGACACATGCCAAGCAGTGGTGGGATTCAAAAAATTTTTACTACCAGTTCTGTGGGGGTGGCTTGGTGGGCGTGGCAGGGGAAGGATACTGTAAAATCTCCAGTCAGAGGTGGTATTTTCTGGTTCTCCAAACTACTCAAAATTTCCGCTACCGGTTCTCTAGAACTGGTCAGAACCTGCTGAATATCACCTCTGATGCCAAGTGATGTAGCAAAAGCATAACATCAGATGAATGTGTCACATAACAACAGCAGTTCTAGCAGTTCCAGTACCAGTTGCTTCTATCCCAGGGCAGTAACTCCACTGAATTCTACTGTATAGTGCAATATTAATGCAATATCAGGTTTTTTTTTAATTCAATGTATAGAATGTGAAGGATGTGTGTTTGTGTTTATTTTCATAGTCAAGATGTACACTGAAGATGGTATTTAATTTCGTTGTACGGGGTGCAATGAAAATAAAGTAAACTAAACTAAATATTGTTCAGCAAAGACCTCTTAGGTAAGGACCTCACTTGGCCACAGCTTTTGACTTCCTGCTGGCTTCCCCATTGACTTTGTTTGTGGGAGGTTGGCAGAGAAATTGTGATCATGTGACCACGGCTCACTGTGATGTTGTACTTGTGAGTTGGGTTCTGGGGACCTTGATCATAATCATTTTAACCACAGAGACGATGCAACAGTCAAATCTAAGGACCAGTCATAAGTCCCCCTTGTTCAGCACTGTTGCAACTCTGAATGGTTGCTGAACAAATGGTCTTAACCCCGGGACCACCTGTGGTAACATTTTTAATCTCCTTTTCTTTGAATCTTGTTGTGCAGGAAGTTTTAGACACCCTATATTAATTTAAGACAGCGGTGTGCTTGTGCTTGCGTGCGAAGCTCCATTTGCCCACCAGCCAGAGGTGGTATTCAGCAGGTTCTGACCAGTTGTGGAGAACCAGTAGTGGAAATTTTGAGTAGTTCAGCAAATACCACCTCTGACTGGAGATTTTACTGTATCCTTCCCCTGCCATGCCCACCAAGCCATGCCCACAGAACCGGTAGTAAAAAAAATTTGAATCCCACCACTGCCCTTAGCTCATGTGAGTGGAGCTTTGTGCACGCATTGCTCATTGAGGCCACGGCCTGGTTTGAAACAAGCCACAGTCTGGGGGTGAGGGACCCCTGCTGTAAAGCATTATGGGGCAGTATATAAGTGTATGTACTTTTGCTAGTGCTACTTAGTAAAAGACAACCAGGTGATTGTGGCTGCCATCTTGCCACGTTTATCCTGCCCCCCAGTGGACTACTTTTCATAGTGATGTCTCTCTAAGACTAAATCCAGCATACTGACATGAAAACGTTGTACCTCCATTACAACAATCACACAATCAAAGCCACTTTTCTACATGTGCATCACATCACCCGAAAAAATTCCTTTCACAGAGGCAGCCAGACACCTTGGTGATCCCTGGCTAACACGTGCTAAAAAAAAATGCTTGGAAAAATGGCTGAGGCTTTGATTGCATGGTTGTGGCTGCCATCTGGATCTTTTTTTTTCAACACCACCCCATGCCATGGATGTCCCTCCTTACCAGTATGTGCAAGCAGTGGTTGAAAAAAGCAAGATGATGGTTGGGGCTGTGAGATGATGTTTCACCCATTTGGGATGTGTCAAGTGGTTGGGGCACTGCTGGTGCTGCTGCAGGAGTTCTCTGGTGTTTCTGACTTTCCCCGTACAGGTAGTCCTCGAATTCTGACCATAATTGAACCCGAATTACAGTCACAAATCATGCTGGTCATTAAGCAGGTCACCATGTGATGTGTGCCTGATTTTATGGCCTTTTTTGCAGTAGTCATTAAGCGAATGTTGCAGACATAAAGCAAAGCCATTGTACCCAACAGATTTTTTTTTTGCCAGAAACCGGAAGTAAATGCCAGTTTCCATTTAAAAAAAAAGTCATAAATCATGATCACATGACCATCGGATACTGCAAACAGCTGTATATGCAGGTCAGTTGCGAAGTACCCAGATGTGATCACGTGATTGTGGGGGAGGGGCCAACCATCTGAATCTTAAGGGAAGTCTGTCATAATTTTGAAAGATCACTAAACAACATGTCATAGCTGTAGGCACCTGGCATTGCAGGTTATTATTTTGAATACAAAAGTAGATTTATTAGGGAATACACGGGAACAGAAAATCTAAGCTTCCGCTTATTATTTGTCTATATATGCGGCCTTTGTTTTTTTTTTCTGTTGGATTACTTTTTATATTATTTTTTATAGTTGCTGATGAGGTTCTTTTTATGCTGTATTGTTCTTAGCAAATTTGCGGTTAGCTGCCCAGTTATGTCTTTTAAATGGCCAGTCATCTACATTTTCTAAATCGATATTTAATAGAGGGAAGCACACAAAAAAGAGGGAAAGGAAGAAATAGGAAATGTCCTTTTTTTCTTAAACACAAAGATTTGTTTAATTAGCAGCAAGGCAGGTGAAAATCAGAAACAGGAAGGGGTTTAACTCTCATAATTGAGGCTTAGCGGTCAGAATAGGCGGCTTGCAAATGTATTTTCCAACACATATTAAGACTTAATTCATCCACCTAAGCTTAAACATAAAGTAACCACAACACAAAACCAAGGTGTGATTCTCTTAATGTTGCACGTTCCTTTCTTGTTTGCGTTCTCAGAATAGAAAGGTATAGGTGTTAATTTGTCTGAGTATCATATTAGAAATCTCAAGATCCTCCCCCAGATAGGGAGGGGGAATTGAAAGATTATTTAACTGTAGGTAGCCCGCATAGATTAGGTCTTAAATATAGTGCACACTATGTCAATTCTTTTCTGAGATTTGAATTTATTTGAACCTTTGCTTCTCAGATCTCTGACATTAATGAAACCAATGCTATAGTGCCTCCTAGTGGTCAGTAGTAAATGTACCCATGGTCAGTAAAGAATACCTTATAACCATGTTAATATAAAGCATGGTTGACTAATTTCCTACAGAGCCTGTCATAAAATATTATACACCCTGAAACAGGGATGGGCTGCTGGGGGTTCGCAGGGGTTCAGGAGAGACTAAGATTCTGTGCAGTTTGGAGAAACCCCAAATCCCACTCCTGGCTGGCCCCGCCTGTCTCTCCCCGCCCTTCCCAGGAGTCCCCACACAGCCCATTTTGGATGCAGGTAAGTGTAGGGCATGTGCGGAGGCTGGGGGAGGACGAAAAACGGGCCTCCCAGAAGTTTGGGAAGGTCGGAAACGGGCCCGTTTCTGGCTTCCAGAGAGCCTCCGGAGCTCGGGAAGGCCATTTTCCTTCTCCCAGAGGCTTGAGGAAAGCCTCCGGAGCCCGGGGAGGGCAAAAACGCCCCTCTCACCACCATGGCGCAGGAGGCCAACTAGGCCACGCCCACTATGGCCACACCCACCCAGCAACCGGGCAGAGAACCCTTTGCTAAAAATTTTGAAGCCCACCCCTGCAGTATTTTTTTTAATTAATGTTATTATTTATTTCAAAGAGGTCCTCAAGACAATCACTCATAATAACAGAATGATGGGCAAAAATCGGTCCACTTCCAGGCCAGGTGAAAGACGCTGGAAATAAAATGGAAGCAGGCTGCAGGAAAGGAAGTCTCTGTTTATTTGGTAGCCAGAAACTAGTGACAGCAGCATGTTTCTGGGGTGGCCGTGGCTGACAACATGGGGATGAGAGTAGGTGGGTTTTTATACATTCTTTGGGGTTTTGTGATTGAGATGCCTATTCCTGTGTAAGAATGTGTCCTTTAATATTTTAATGGCTGTTGCCAAATTCCTATGGGGTCATGTAGGGGTCATGGCTGGCTCTACAGGCAAGAGGGGAAATGCATATCCTACATGTTTTGTTTGTCTGAGCTAATCTTGTCAGTTGTGCTAAACTAATCCTTGCCTATTGTGTTGCTTATTTAGGGTTTCTGGCTGCTCTTTGCTTATGAATAAGATTGGCTCCGTCTTTCTGAATAGATACAAAATCTCCATTCCTAAAGATCAGCCTCTTCAAGTTTCTGCTCAGGGTTGTTTTCCTATGGCAGAAATACTGGGGCTGCTTTATGTCTTTGTTAAGATTTTTCTCCTCTTCTCCTTAAGGGGAAATATTCTATCCTGCCTCTTTTTAATGTTAAGAATAAAGAATACTTGAATCTGGAGGATTCAATAATAACAGAGTTGAAAGGAACCTTGGAGGTCTTCAATCTAGCCCATTCCCCAGCTCAAGCCAGACATTCTATATTAGTGGTTAAACTACTGGCACAGTGGTTAAAGTGTAGTATTGCAGGCAAACTCTGCCCACAGCCTGGAGTTCAAGGTTGTCTCAGCCTTCCATCCTTCCCAGGTAGGTAAAATTAGGAGCCAGATTGTTGGGGGAAATGAGCAAATAATGCTTCTACATTGTAGACGGCCCTGCTATTGCTATTCCAGACAAATGACTGTCTAATCTCTTCTTAAAAGCCTCCAGTGATGGAGTACCCATAACTTCTGAAGGCAAGCCACTCCACTGTTTAATTGTTCTCAGTGATTCCTTTTGTAACACCCTGCAATTGGACTATTGCAATGCACTCCATATGGGGCTCCCTTTAAAAACCACTCTGGAGCTGCAGCTGGCTGCAGAATGCAGTGGCGTGGATAATTATAGATAGAACATAGGCTGCCATAGGCTGTCACTGCTACTTCGTGAACGATATGGTTGCCCGTTAGTTCCAGGTACAATTCAGAGGGCTGGTTATCACCTATAAAGCCAGAGGTGGTATTCAGCGGGTTCTGACCAGTTCTGGAGAACCGGTAGCGGAAATTTTGAGTAGTTTGGAGAACTGGCCAATACCACCTCTGACTGGCCCTGCCCCCATCTATTCTCTGCCTCCTGAGTCCCAGATGATCGGCTGGGTCTTCTTTGGTTGTCCTGCACAGGAGAACAGAGCTGGAAAGCAGGTTAGTGGGATGGGGAGGGAATGGGATTTTGCAGTAACCTTCCCCCAGGAATGGGGAGGGAATGGAGATTTTACAGTATCCTTCCCCTGTCACGCCCACCAAGCCACACCCACAGAACCGGTAGTAAAAAAAAATGTGAATCCCATCACTGTATAAAGCCCTTATGAAACCAATTGTAGGGCTTAGTTATTTAACTCTATGGGACTTAAATATCTATATAGTTTCAGTCTATGGGACACTCAAAAGTCTCATAGATTAAACAGTGCCATGTGATGGGACACAGAAAGCTGCCCTTCTCTGCCATTGTAGCCGCCCTCGGGAACCCCATTCCATTCCAAATATACATAGCTCCATCCTCACCCTGTTAAAGTGAGCCCATTGGTCTAGTGCAGGGGGTCTCCAAAACTTGGCCACTTAGAGAGTTGCGGACTTCAACTCCCAGAATTCCTCAGCCAGCATGGACTTATGGAAGCTGGCTGGGGAATTCTGGGAGTTGACACTCACAAATCTTAAAGCTGCCAGCTTTGAAGACCTCTGATCTAGTGAAAATGTTCTCAATCTTGGCAAGTTTAAGATATGTGGATGTCAACTCCCAGAATTCCCCAGCTGGCGGCACTAGTTATTAAAGCACCAGGATAGAAAACAGGAGATTGTGAGTTCTAGTCCCAATTACTCTCTTTCATTTCAATTCACTTTATAAGGCAAAATAGGATGAGGAGGAAGGAACATTTCCCACCTTGAGTTATGGCGGGAAGATTTTTTTAAGAAAAATATTTAAAAACCTGTCTTTGTCTGCAGGTCCTGAGCTAGAGCGAATGTTTAGACCAGGGGTGTCAAACTCGCGTCATCACGTTGTCATCATGTGACGTATTGCAACTTTTTCCCCCTTCGCTAAAACAGGGGTGGGCATGGCCAGTGCATGATGCATCTGGCCCACAGGCCATGAGTTTGACACCCCTGGTTTAGACCGTTTGTGAGTCTCTTTGTTGTGAAATTTTGTTTTTCTCTAAAATTTGTTTTGGATTACAAATAGTCCTTGACTTACAATCATTCATTTACTGACTGTAAAAAGTTACAATGGCACTGAAAAAAGTGGCTTATGACCATTTTTTTAATGCCACGGTCACGTGATCAAAATTTGGATTCTTGGCAACTGGTGCGAATTTATGACATCGCAGCTTTCCAGCTTCCAACAAGCAAAGGCAACAAGAGAAGCCAGATTTGCATGATTCATTTAACAACAACAGCAATTCACTTAACAACTGTGGCAAAAGGGTTGTAAAATGGGGCATAACTCACTTAACAACTGCCCTACATAACAATAGAAATGTTGGGCTCAGTTGCCATAAATCAAGGACTACCTCTATATATTCTGTGTCTCTATTGTTTTTTGTTCTGGTATCGTGTAATCTGTCCAGAGTTGTACAGATTATAATTGCCAATTAATTAATTAACTAAACTGCTCTACTGTTTCCCACTATTCTCAGAATAGCAAATAGAGGAAAAAAATGAAGAATTAAAAACAATACACCAATAATAATATATAACAGCATTGACTAATAATGGTAGAAACCAAAATCTAGCATGTACGCATCAATGTACATTTTTATTTGCTTATGTGATGAGTGGAAACTGATTAAAGATGAAATTCTTATCTGTAATGGCAGATGTTCCGTAAGAGATACCAGCATTGAGAAGGGAAACTTTTCTGAGAGATTTGGCTGACTCATAAATTATTTTAAATCGGGAAAAAAAAAAAAGACCTAAAGACACTCACCCCAATTTAAGGTGAAGCAGAGTAAAAATATTTCAGAAATGCCCCTAGCCTAATGGCTGGTATAATAATTCAAGCATGGATGGAACCATAATGACCGGTAGTGCAGTGGTTAGAGTGTGTTGGAAATGGGATGAATTGGGCATTCAGTAGGGTCAAAAAAGTCAAGGTGGCAGCCTGAGTACACAAGTGAAGCCCCACTCCTTTTTATATACTGAACTGAACAAAGAGAGATTCAACCTGGAAATAAGGAGAAACTTTCTGAGAGTGAGGACAATCAACCAATGGCACCGAAGTTGCCTTCAGAAGTTGTGGGAGCGCCATCATTTGAGACTTTCAAGAAGAGATTGGACTCCCATCTGTCAGAAATGGTGCAGGGTCTCCTGCTTGGGCAGGGGGTTGGACTAGATGACCTATAAGATCCCTTCCAACCAGTGGTGGGATTCGAATTTTTCTACTACTGGTTCTGTGGGGATGGCTTGATGGGCGTGGCAGGGGAAGGATACTGTAAAATCTCCAGTCAGAGGTGGCATTTGCCGGTTCTCTGAACTACTCAAAATTTCTGCTACTGATTCTCCAGAACTGGTCAGAACCTGCTGAATGCCACCTCTATTTCCAACTCTGGTTATCTGTTATGTATGTCACAGAAATGCAACCCTAGGCTGCATTAACAGAGGGATAGAATCAAGATCACGTAAAGTGTTAGTGGCTCTTTGTAAGACCATACTTGGATTACTGCATCCAGTTTTGGTCACCCCAATATAAAAAGATGCTGAAACTCTGGGGAAAAAGTACAGAGAAGAATAACAAAGATGATTAGGGGGCTGGAGACTAAAGCATATGAAGAACGGTTACAGGAATTGGGTATGTCTACCCTAGTGAAAAGTAGGAGGAGACCATGATAGCAGCATTGCAATGTTTGAGGGGCTGCCAGTAAAAAAGCACCAAAGCACCAGAAGACAAGACAAGTAGTAATGGATGGAAACTAATCAAGGAGAGAAGCAACCTAGCACTAAAATCTCCTAACAGTGACAACAATTAACAAGTAGAACTGCTTGGCTTCAGAAGTTGTGGGTGCTCCATAACTAGATGTTTTTAAGAAGAAATTGGACAGCCACTTGTCTGATATTGTAAAGGGCCTTTGCTTGAGCAGGGGTTAGACTAGAAGACCTCACAGGTCCCTTCCAACTTCTGTTACATGATGGCCACCATGTATGTATGTATGTATGTATGTATGTATGTATGTATGTATGTATGGTATTCAGCTTTGTTCGGGTATTTTCCCATGTCATTATAGTTGTGCTTTTAAAGTTGTAGTTTCGGCAGAATCTCATCTGCCATCAGAAGCCTGTTGCTACAACTTTAAAAGCACAACTATAATGACGTGGGAAAATACCCGAACAAAGCTGAATACCATACATGTAAGTACCCGTGAAAACTTAAGAAAACAAATATATAGATATAGATATAGATATAGATATAGATATAGATATAGATATAGATATATAGATGTAGATGTAGATATAGATATATAGATATAGATATAGATATAGATATAGATATAGATATATAGTCTCTCCCTTTGGATGCCTCTGAGTCCAGAGCAATTCCCAGAACTCAACTGGGAAAGGGCACATCTGCCAATTTTTTTCCCCAAGTGAACATTTATTACATTCCATTTTTCCCCAAGTGAACATTTATTACATTCCATTTCTGCATCTGCCTATAAATATGTTTTAGACATTTGCATAAACATTCATATTCTTTGTCCTCAGCATAAAAGTTTGTGGTTATTTTTGCACAATTTTCTATTATACAAGATACAAGTCTGCATCCCTGGATTAGCCATTAAGCAAAATAAGCACAAGTTTAAGGCACCAAGGGAAGTCCGGGCACCACGAAGGGTTTTTCTTTAAGGCTACCCTGGCCTTAACTCTTTCACTGCCACAATCAATTCAGTTTTCAGCACTTATTGAGTCTTAATGTCTTGTCACCTGAACAATGGAAGAGCTAAGGAGCACCTTTGTTAGGTCATGAATAGGGCATCGATTGATCTTAATCCAGCCAGCATGTTGCAAGCAATTTCCATTAATCTACACTTTTTTATACTCAAGTTTTCCTGCAAGCCTTTTTTACCTGACAGGTGGATTTTGGTGAGCCTATTTTAATATAGGGGCGCGGTGGCATCACAGTTAAGATGCTAGAATAATTGACCGGAAGGTCAACAGTTTGAGACCCAAGCACTGTGTGACAGGCTGAGCTCCTGTTCTTGCCCCAGCTCCTGCCAATCTAGCAGTTTGAAAGCATGCAAATGCAAGTAGATAAACAGGTACCACTTCAGTAGGAAGGCAACAGTGTACTTCTTGTCATATAGTCATGCTGGCCACATGACCATGGAAGCATCTACAGACAGCTCTGGCTCCATCGGCTAGGAAACAGAGATGACCACTGCCTCCTTGAGTTGGGCACAAGTGGACAGAGGGAACCTTTTCCTTTAAAAAAAAAACCATTTTAAAATAGACTATTTGGAGAGTCTCAGAGCAAGCCGTTACAATGTCATTCTGCCTCATGCCTTACTCTGAAAAATGCAAGGTAGATCAGTGGTTCTCAACCTGTGATCTGCGGATGCCTGGAAGACCACTATGCCACCACAGCGGGGAGGGGGGTTTAACCTGGAAATAAGGAGAAACTTGCTGACAGTGAAAACAATCAACCAATGGAACAGATGTTGCCTTCAGAAGTTGTGGAAGCTTCATCACTGGAGGCTTTCAAGAAGAGATTGGATTGCCATTTGTCGGAAATGGTGTAGGGTCTCCTGCTTGGGCGGGGGGTTGGACTAGATGACCTGCAGGGTCCCTTCCAACTCTGATTATCTGTTAAATCTTGAGTTAAGTCTTAGGGGTCCGTGACCATGGTCCGTGGGCCAGAAAAGATATTTCAATGGGGCCCATGGTGAAGAAAAGGTTGAGGACCACTGAGATAGGTTGTTTATTTGTCTACCAAGCCAAGCCTCGCCTATCTCTACCTATAGGCAGCCCTAAAATACCGCCCAGAATCCTTGCGCCCAACACAGCAGTGGTTCTTGGCATGCTTCAAAATCAAAAGGATTTGCAAGTACAAAACCAGCTTTTGATGAAAAAAGCTGGAAGCACAGCAGTGTTAGGTGAGGCCCGGATTCGCATCTCGCATACGCATAGCAACTGCTCAAAGAGAATTTGATGAGTGGGTGGGAATCTTGGCCACCACCTCATTCAGGGAGGGAATGTTTGTTTCCTTCCTTTCATACAGTTCATGCTGTGTTGGCCTGGCTTCTGGCTCCTCCAGTGCACAAGCATAAAAAGACATTGAACCCAAGCACCCAGCTTTCCACTGCACAATCCGACCTAAGGTTTGGTCCAGGAAGGTTCTTGTCTCTTGGAACAGAATTTTGGCGCAGGGCCTGGCAAATTCGAACTTAGCACCCTCCCTTCTTTATATATTCATCCGAAGGAAACATAACCTCACACCCATGGGTTTCCTTTCTTGAACTACCTTTAGATTAACTCCCAGTGAGTTACAATTGCTCCTTCCCTCCAGTCTTGGGGTGGCAAATTTAGTGGGAGAGCAGCGTTTCTCAACCTTGGCCACTTGAAGACATGTGGACTTCAACTCCCAGAATCCAATTGCCAAGCGTCTGGATCACATGACCACGAGGATGCTGTAACTGTCATAAGTGAGAAAAATGCTCATAAAACACCTTTTTTCAGTGCTATTGTAACTTTGAACAGGCACCAAATGAACGGTTGTAAGGTGAGGACCACCTGCATATGTTTCTAAACTTGGAAGGCTCCATTGAAGAAAAAAGGAAACACAGATTTATCAGTTTTGTTAAGAATTGTTATTGTTAATTTGAATTTAATAGAAAATGTCCATGGGGAAAAAAAAACTAGAAATGTCATTAAATTCTGTGGTTTCGTATCAGAAGATCGTCATACCAAAAATCCCCACCCACCTTTTATTCCACTGTTATCCCCCCCCTCACCATGAATTATTTTTTCTGTGATAACATTTTCGTGAATTAATAATTATCTCAATTTGGGTGGAAAAGAAGGGCATCACTTCTCCCGTCTTCCTGTTATTTATTCATATATATGCCGCCCATCTGCAAAGTAACTCTGAGGCTTACCATTAAAATCATAAATGTGAAGGTATTAAAACCATTTACTTACATTAATATTAAAAAATTACTTATGTATTGCAGTGATCCATGCCAAAGAATAGGGCAGATGGGACTCGCCATCATAAGAAGTGACATTAAAATGACAACTTGGTGTAAAAGTGAGAACAGTCCAGGGAAAGGGAATATTTTGCTGGGCACCCTCTACTCAGTGTTAACGCTTTTAACCTTTGAATGGGGGAAAAAATTAGCAGCATTGATGATATGTTGAAGCAAAGAAGCCCCAGGAATCTTGGAGCTGCTTAAAACTGAACTTGGGTTTATACTAGCAGATAAGCTCCACTTCCAAAAGCTAAGCAACCCTGAGCTTGTTACAGCTTAATTGTGAATTTTATTTTAAAACATTTTGAAGGTTGCCATTAAAAAAAACAAACACCAGTCTTTCTTTGGAGGGCCAATTGAAATAACTTGTCCTGATCCTCCTTTTCACGGTGACTTGGTCCTATCACAGCAAAAAAGACCTGCCTTTAGATGGCGTCAGTGGAAGAGGAGGAGGAGTTAGTTTTGGTGAAAAGGCAAGAGTGGTTGATTTTTTTTTCCCTTTTAATTTAGCCTGGCAAGAGTTTCCTCTTTTTTTTTTTTAAAGCAACCTATTGCACTCCACACTACTTGCTAACCTCTCTCAGAGACCTTTTGTATTTGGAAAAGAGCCTTCCTCACTCCCTGTTTGCTTGAGAACTGCCTGCATGTCTTTCCTTCTTTTCTTTCTTTTTTAAAAACCTCCTTCTTTCTCTCTCTTTCTTTTTTCTTCCCCACCTCCTCCAGCTGTGGCTTAGGAAAAGCCTTGCCCTCAAAAGTCTGGAGCACTTTCTGACAAGAAGAAGAAAAAAAAAAACGAATTGGGGGCAGCCAAGAGAGAGAGAGAGGAAAAAAAACACACAACCCACTTTCACAAAGGGTAAGCAAAATTATTCTTTCTCTCTGCTCCGACCCCCCCTTCTCAACCCTTCTCCAGCCCTGGCTCCTTTGGAGTTTGCCACCCCAGCAAGGCTCAAAACCCCGCGCCAGGATTGGGACCGTCATGCAACCGAGTTGGTGGGGCTGAGCACCGGCTGCCAAGGTTGCTCCAGCTGAGAGCGGTAAGGTCCTGAAAATCGGGCAGGATTCCTCACCTTCTGGGCGGGTGTGGGGAAGCATGGGGGGGGGGGGGCAATGCTTGCCAGATGTTCCCAAAGCTTCACACGTATGCAGAAAACGGCCTGTCATTGTTTCTCGTGAGCCAGCAGACTGGGCTGCTGGTGCTTCTTTCGCCGAAGCTTAGCCTCCACCATCTGGTTGCAAAGTTGCAATTTCCATCTCTCTCAAGACTTTTGCTTTGACTTTTCTTTTTTCTTTTGGGTCTGCTTTTAATTACCTGTCTTCTGTGGCAGCCTGTCAGGCGGTGTGGGATTATATGTCTGCCTTTCCTTGCCCTGCCCTGCCCTCCGACTAAAAGCACGCTTCTCTCTCTCTCTCTAGCTCTTATCTCTTCGCTTTTTATTTTTTCTTTTGATATGGCAATCTCTCCATGTTTCTGGATGGTTTTCCAAAATACCCCCCTGGAACAACAAATTAACGGTGGTGCTAATTTTGCAAGAGCTGCTGGAGAGCTGGCACAGCCTCTACAAATCATATGTTCCTCAGATTAGATCCTGGAAAAACATCTTCCCACCCCATCCAAAATAAAATAAAAACCCCAACCACCACCCATTTAATTAATCCCTTCTTGGAACATATTCTTTTAATATATTCAAGTAAACATTTGTCAAGATGAAAAGCCATGGATTAGAAGTGCAAATAACAAGAGCTTAATAAAAGAGGTTCAAGCATTCAAAAGTTTGGAATTGGGTCAAGATTAGAATCCAAATGTTTGGGAGCTCAATGCTTTGGGGAAATTTGCATACATTCTGCTCCTAGTTTAATAGACATGCAAAAGCAGAAGTGAAACTAGAATTATAAAGTTGAAAGATAACATTATGAGTTTGCTCCCCACCCCCTCCTGCCAGCAGAAAGGACCTGCTATGAACCCTATCAGACAAGACATTTGGGTGGGCAGGGTCCAGAAGACCTTTCTGTGCCTTGGCTCCTGAGTTTGACCTTCTGTAAGAGCCTGAAGACCTGTGGCTCTGTGTGTGTTGAAATCACTCTGGGGGTGGTTAGCTAGATTGAAGGAAACAGCCACCTCTTGTGGTCTTCGGTTCTTTTCTCCCTCCCCCCTATCTTCTTTTAATCTTTTAATGTTATATTTTTAGTATAACTATGATTATTGCTATTACTGTTTTACCTTTGAATGTTTATATAAGATGCCCAGAGTCGCCTCAGGACAAAATGAGCAGCACATAAATCAAATAGATGGATGGATGGAGAGAGAGATCCTGCAAGATGACCTCTTTCTACTTAAAACTTTGTATGAAAGCAAGTCCACCAATTTTTAAAGCAGGAGGTTTTTTTTACCGGTGAACCATCATATCAACCAATCCTTCTTAAAATATAACTAAAATCCCTTCATGCTGCACATAAATCCAATATAAATGAATGAATGAATAAATAAATAAATATCCTGTTAGATGACCTCTTTCTGCTTAAATCTTTTAAGGAAAGCAAATCCGCTACTTGGACTTTCTATCAGTGGGTCACACATATCATCAACAAATTCTTAAAATGTAGCTAACATCCCTTTGTTTTAATTAATTGAACCCATCAATTGGGGCCCTATCCAAGCAGAGAGAAGAATTTACTTCCTCTGGGTTGGACCTAATCTGCACATCCAAGATAAATACTTCATCCAAGGTGGAATTACAATTTCTGCCTTTACATTTTGCTAAATTTTGTCATGAAGTTCTTGGATTAAAAACAAGTGTAAAAAGATGCTGGTATGAGAAGAATGTGCATAGAACTGAACTGCACAGAAAAGCATGGAACTGAAATTTTTTTTGAAAGCTTCTATATCTCAAATATATCATGCCAGAAAATGTGTTCTCAGGTGTACCATTTATGTGTATATGCGTGGATATATTTGTATATGTGAAAAATGTACACAGAAAGATTGTTCTGCTGAATATTAAAATGTGAGCTAATGCAGTTAATTTAGGAAAGGAAAACAATACACTGGTAGAAAATTATAGGACACATTGCTTCTTCCTAATTTTGTCATCTGGAATGACAGACAGTAAATTTGATTTATTTATTATTTTATTAAGTAGATTTGTACCCTACCCTTTATTTTTCTTCTTCCACTATAGTGTTATCCATTCAAGTCTACTTTCTTTCTACTCACTATATCCATTGGCTCAAATGTTTTTCTTTCCTTCCTTCCTTCACCCACCTACCCATCTCCATATAGCCAAATTGTACAGAGAATCTGAGATTGTGAAAAATATATCTTTGAGTTATGACTGGCTGCTTTGTTATGACTAACCCCAAAAAGGGACATGACCTGGATCTAAAATTCTGATAGTGCCCCCTCCCCTTGCAGTCACATGACTGGACTTTGGATGCTTGGCAATATGGCTGCATTTGTTGTCATTGCAGTGTGTTGCAATTACATGTCCACGTTTTACAACAATTTTGCCAGAAAGCAGCACTAACTTCCAGTTTTCAGCAAAACTGCTTAACAACCACTGCATTTGCTTAATAACTGTTGTGACTGTCATAATAAAGGTTGTGTGACTGTCCTATTACAACCATTATGATCCTAATGGGCAGACTCCATTACAGTCATTACTCCAGAACTACCTGTAGGTGCTTTCTAAAGTGAATTCATAGCAGATGGCTGAATTATTTTGTTGCTGTACTATGCAGT
Organism: Notechis scutatus; assembly: GCF_049901735.1. NCBI lineage: Eukaryota > Metazoa > Chordata > Lepidosauria > Squamata > Elapidae > Notechis > Notechis scutatus. Next base: position 328,030,684 of record NC_142009.1, on the reverse strand, counting down.
ATCTCAAGTCACAATTGTTGGAGAATGAGCAAAATAGAACTGGAATGATTCTAGTTTTGTTTGTAGGCTTCCCAGTTGCATCTCTCTGGGCAAAGTGGCTGCCTTCCAAATACATAGCAGGTGGAATTCTGGGAAATGTAATCCCAACATTTATAGAAAGTACAGTACCAAGCTGAAATAAACTGAGATTATCTCGGTTTAATAAAAAAAATTCCCATGTACATCTGCCCTGAAGGTGCTGTGGTGATGGCAGCAGAGAGTGGGGGAATTTTTCTTAACTAACTCTCTGACTCCCATAAAGAAGAAGATTTAGGTGAAAACTCGGAGAAAAGGAGCAACTGAGGGATGGATTCCCTCAGAATTTTCTTCATTCTGCTTGAGACCTTCACCATGTTAAATAAATCACAGGTTCCATTCTACAAACATGAACTACAGAATGGAAAGTCCTGCAGAAAATGTCTTCGTAGTTTTGCTTCGTAGTACAAAAAGATTTTTCCCTTGGGGCAAAATCAATCCTCATCTGCTTTCCATTAACTTATTCTCAATCCAGAGACCGGGCCAAATAGCTAAATTCTCTCCAGCTCTGGTGGTGAAAGGAAGAATAGCTTCCCTGAGCCCTCCATTCCTCTCCTCCAGAACAATATGTGTGGAGGAAGAGGAAGAGGAGGAGGAGGGGGGAAAAGAAAAGGTCTACATCAGAGTAACTGTATCTGAGTTGCCAAAATTCAGACATGCACTAGAGGGCAGCAAAGAGAGTTGTACTCTCTCTCTTTGCTGCCCTCTAATGCAGGGGTCTCCAACCTTGGCAACTTTAAGACTTGTGGTGGACTTGTGGTGAAGTCCACAAGTCTTGAAGTTGCCAAGGTTGGAGACCCCTGCTCTAATGTTTGCGATTTTGCAGCTCTGATATGAAAGCCCCTGTCTTAAGACAACCTTCTGGTGCTCCCCAGATGCAACCAGACAAGTCCAAATAGGCTGAGTGGAAATGCTGCTACATGTTCCAACACATCTGGAGGACACCAAGTAGGAAGGCTGAGCCAGCTATTTCCTGAATCTGCAGAAATTTAAAGCATGAATCAAAAAATACAACAGGACGAGAGGCTGGGGGGGATGCGGGTAAAAGACAGGATGGTGTGGGGGGGTGTTGGGTTGGGTGTCCATCAGCTGGGACTAGGAGTTGCTGAAGGGTAATGAGAAGTAATTATTCATAAGCTCCCAAGGGAAGCTGCTTCACACACTGAAATGTGAGGCAATTAATGAGGCTGAGGTAAACCAGGCCTCAGCCTGGAAATCCTGGAAGGCTGACAAAGTAAAAATGCTGACTTCAGACAGGCATGCTCTGAGCTGAATTCCTTTCTTGCTATCCCTTTTTCTTTCCTTTTCTTCTCTACCACCAGTCACACTTATCAGCTGAATTTCTCTTTTTTCTGTCTCATTGCCTTTCCTCCCCATGCTCCATTAACCTGTTCCGCTTTGCTCTTCCATCCATTAACTTTGCCAACCTTCTGTTTCCCTCCATTCTGCTCAAATCTGTTCTCGTTCCTTCTTCCCTTCTCTTTCTTTTTCTCCTCTACCAATGTTTTTCTTTCTGCGCAATGTCCATTTAGTATTTCTGAATTGCCTTTTGCTTTTCTTCACCCTTTCTTCTCCATCTTTTCTCCATTGGTTTCAAGAGGAAAAAAGCCCACCGAAGTCCAGAAATTTGAACATCTTTCTCGTCATCCATCTGAAAAATGTTTTCCCATTAGCATTGGCCCATTTAGTGCTTTTGTAACTAGTTTTATTCCAGAACTTAAAAAAAAAAAGTTTGAAGCATCATGTTTTATTTTATGCTCTGCACACATACCTCCCGCCCACCCCTTGTGTTCAGTCATGTCCAATTCTCAGAGATTGCATGGATAAGTCCCTGCAGTTTTCTTGGCAGGTTTTCCAGAAGTAGTTTGTCACTGCCTCCTTCCTAGGGCTTTGAGAAAACGACTGGCCCAAGGTCATCCAATTGGCTTCATGTCCAAGACAGGGCTAGAACTCACAGCCTCCCAGTTTCTGGCCTGGTGTCTTAATATGGTAAGATAGATAGATAGAATTCTTTATTGGCCAAGTGTGATTGGACACACAAGGAATTTGTCTTGGTGCAAATGCTCCCAGTGTACATAAAAGAAAAGATACATTTGTCAAGAATCATCAGGTACAACACTTAATGATAGTCATAGGGTACAATAAGCAATCAAATCATACTAGGAAACAGTCCATATAAATCATAAGGATACAAGTGACAAAGTTACAGTCATACAGTCACAGGTGGGAGGGGATGGGTGATAAGGAGTGATGAGAAGATTAATAGTAATAGTAGTACAGACTTTGTAAATAGTTGGATAGTGTTGAGGGAATTATTTGTTTAGCAGAGTGATGGCGTTTGGTAAAAAACTGTCCTTGTGTCTAGTTGTTCTGGTGTGCAGGGCTCTATAGCATCGTTTTGAGGGTAGGAGTTGAAACAGTTTATGTCCGGGATGTGAGGGGTCTGTAAATATTTTCACAGTCTTTTTTTTTGACTTGTGCAGTATACAGGTCCTCGATGGAAGGCAGGTTGGTAGTAATTGTTTTTTTCTGCAGTCCTAATTGTCCTCTGAAGTCTGTGTCTGTCCTGTTGGGTTACAGAACCAAACCTCAGTTAATCACATATGAGACAGTGATATAAGTTTCACCTCTGTTTTTCCATCACTCAGCTCTGCCCGGCTAAAATGTTGCAGGTAATCCTCAACTTACAACAGTTAATTTAATGACCATTCAAAAAATATGACTTATGACCATTTTTCACGCTTATGACTTGTTGTAGCATCACCATAGTCATGTGATCAAAATTCACATGTTTGGCATCTGACTTGTGACCATTGCCGTATCCTGAGATCGTGTGATCACCCTTTATGACCTTCTGACAAGCAAAGTCAATGGGGAAGCTAGGTTATCTTAACAGCCGTGTTACTAATTTAACAACTGAAGCGATTCACTTAACAGCTGTGGCAAGAAAGGTTGTAAAATGGGGCAAAACTCAAGTGTCTCACTTAACAGAAATTTGGGGGTCGATTTGGGTCTTAGGTTGAGGACTACCTGTATTTTAATATTTACTGTCGTTTTTCCCTCCCTTAAACTCTGTCTTTTTCCTGCTCTGCCCGCTGCTACTGTCATTTCTGCTCACTATCCAACCTCCTCCAGTGCAATGCTACAGAGAACCGGCATATGCTGAAGGACGAGACCCTGCTACAACACACCTTAAACACCCCACGTCCTCACTGCCTTCCAGAGAGTGGCTGAGGATGATCACGAAGGACCCTGGAACCTCTCTTGCAGTGGCATAAGTGGTGGCTCAAAGAAAGAAATGTTGGGGCAGAGTCGGTCAACTTGGTCCAACCTAGCTGACACTATAAAGAGCCCTGCCGCCCAAGATGGCAACGGTCTGGAGATTTCTCACCTGGACACTTGTCTCGACCATGTCTACAGGCAACCTTCCTGGCTACACCTTTCAGTCACAAGGTACAGTGTTACTGGCCCAAAGCACCAAGTTAATGACATTTGAAATCTTGTTCTTCTAGTCCTTAAGCCAGAAGTCTCCGAACTTGGCAAATTTAAGACTTGTGGACTTCAACTCCCAGAATTCTCCAACCAGCTAGGCTGGCTGGAGAATTCTGGGAGTTGAAATCCACAAGCCTTAAAGTTGCCAAGTTTGGGGACCCCTTGCCTTAAGCCAAGGGTGGACAACATATGGCTTACCGCCATACAGGACTTTCAGTCTTGTTTCTGCAAAGATCACACTGCTAGCATTCAGGCACTAGCCATTAATCTTGGTAATGCAATCATCATCATCTCCTTTTAACGATCCCATAATCCCTTGCGGGATGGAGTCTGGGCAACTGAATGGAGCTGAGTGTTTACTGGCCAGATGCTCTTCCTGTCGCCGATGCAGGGTTTTGTTCATTTTGCATTGGTAGCGCAATGTTTCACCATTATTCTGTGGAAATAAATCATGAAATAGAACAGGTAGGTGAATGTTCCAAAGGAATTATGCAGAGTGATAGGGCACAAAAGGAGAAGCACTGCACAACCTATAGATCATTTTAATCTTTCCCTTAATCAGGGTACTCATCTTTATTAACAAAACTCTTATCACCAAACTTCTGATAATAAAATAAAATAATATGTTATACTTTTCTGCACGCACACGGTCCAAACATTTGGATGTGAAAAAATACAGCTTTATTTTCACTAACTTGTCCATCTTTTAAATTTATTTATTGCCTTGTTATTGAGTTAACGGGTGAATAAAAGAGCACATATATTCCTATATTATGTATTTGTTATTCTTAAATATTTTTGAAAAATAAAGTTGAACCGTTCAATTGTGTCCGACTCCTGGCGACTATAGGCAAGGGCTCTCCATGCCACCTTGTCAAATGCAGCTTCTTTTAGTTGTTGGATGTTCATCTTTGTATCAGTTTTGATGTTGTCAAGCCAGCATATTCTTTGCTTGCCCCTTCTTCTTGTTCCATTAACCATTCCTAGTACCATTGACTTCTCCATTCTCCAATGAATTCGCATGCATAACACAGTCAAGGTAAATCTGGCTTCCGGTTTGAGCTTCTTCGGGGACAGACCGAAACCTCGTCTCTCCGAGGCTTCTATCCGTGCTCGCTGCTGGAGCGCCCCGAGCCGGCTGGTTTTGGGGCTAAGCCACCCCGTAGAGGTGGTGAAGAGGGGGGAGACTGCCTGCAGGGTTGAGGAGAGCCGCATCTCTCCTCCCCAGCTGGCCATTACTCCCTTTCCCGAAGGCGGTTGTAGCGGTGGTCAGAAATGGCCACCACAAAGAAGAACTCGACTGGAAAAGAATGTGCAAGAGGAAGATAAGAAGAGAAAGTTTTGGTTGACCGGGTCAAACAGCAAAAGCAACAAATAAGGTACCTTGGAATTTAAACTTAACAACATTGTTCCCAAAGAAGATTTTGAAGCTGCGAAGGAGAGAGAGAAGGGAAAGGATTAGGGTTTTTTTCTTCCCTTCCTTATACTGACAGCTAAGAGACTTAAGCAAGAAACTGAAAAAAAAAATCTACTTTGACATTAATAGGCATCTAAGCTGAAAATAAAAGTCAAAGGGATAATAAAGATTTCTGGACATTTAAAAGTTTTTAAAAGCTGGAAAGGAGAAAAAAAAAGAATAGAAGGGCAGGATCTGGAAAAATGGAGGAGACTGCCTGGAATTAAGGAATGGAACTGTAATTAAAAGGAACTTACAGTGAAATTTTAATAAGATTCCTCAAAGATACATTTTAATGGAAACTTGGTAAAAAAATAATAGAACCCCAGGAAGAGAAAGTGGAAAAAAGAAGCAAGTAGAAACAGCCTTGGATTATTTGGATTACTTGGTGATTTTTGGTTTTTGCATCTAGATAACTAAAATTAACAGTGATTGTTTAAGTTTTTTAAATGGTATCACTCTTAGAAGAACTGAAAACGGAACTTAAAAAATGGAAAGAAGACGCACAAGAAGGGAGAAGTTCTTTTGGCTTCGTGTTTCAATTCTTAGAAATGGAGATCTGGAACTATGAGAAGCAACAAGCAACGCTTGCAGAACAAGAAGATTGGGACAAAGAAGAAGCCATATTTAATGATCAAATAATTTTAAGTGGGGGGGAAAAAGAAAAAGGGGGAAAGAGAGTGAAAGTTTAAGATTAGAAAAAACAACCAAAAAGAAGAAGAACAATTTGAAAGATAAGTATAATATTAGAAAGCAACAGAAGAGGGGATTACAGATGAGAGAGTTAGAAGTAGAGAGACAAGGGGGTAAAAAGGGGAGGGAGAAGAAGAGGAGGAAGAAGGCAAGGAAAAGAAGTTGTAAAAGACAGAAACAAGAAATGGAGAAACAGGGAAAAGATATAAGGATTGTAACCATAAGTTTGTTTAGAGATAATGGGTGAAAATTTAATTGTAAAAGGGATTCTGCAAAGGTACATAAGATAGCTTTGTTATATTACAAATAGAAATAACTTTAGAAAATATGATGATGGATAAAATATTTATTGTAATGCAGTGGGATGTTTGTTAATAAATAAATGAATTTAAATGATTGAGAGAATTAAAAGGGAACATTTTTAATTATTAGTAATGATTTATAAAAATATAAGTGAGAAATATGGGAAAAAAAAGAATTAACTATGGAAAGTTTATAAGTGTTCCCAAGGAAGTATGATATTCAATTGAAAAGAAATGTTAAAGATGTTAAGATTTTAATGCATATTAATGATAAAATTGAATGGGAATGGAATGTGTTTTATATATATATATATATATATATATATATATATATATATATATATATATATATATATATATATGTGTGTGTGTGTGTGTGTGTGTGTGTGTGTGTGTGTTTCTTTTTAAGAATATAGTGCCTATTTTAAGAATGTACCAAGCAGAATTCGATTGGAAGTTATGTATTATATTGAATGTTATAATCTTAAAGCTATACATTGAAGCTTAAATAAGAGCTTGAATGGATAAAATTAAAGGATATAAATGTGTCACTCTAATTGGTAACTACAGGGAAAAATTTACTTAATAAGAAAAGATAATGTGAAATTGTAACAGGACAGACAAAAGTATAAATATAATGATTTGAATTGAGATAATTAAAACAAAGTTGAGAAAATTAGAAGAGGAGAAAAACTATGTAGAAAATATAAAATGGTAATAAGATATGGAATAGAATATAAAAATGAGCATGAAATTGAGTTTTGTGTCTGTATGAAGAAGTGATAACCTGGGACCATGCTGTTTTCAAAAAAGATGTTTTATTTGTATTTTGTTTTTGTGAAAACCCAAATAAAATTTTCAAAAAAAAAAAAAAAAAACAGAGTCAAAGTAAATCAGATGTAGTCTTGAGATTTTGGTTTCTAGTGAAGTGACTGGTTGTATATAATTCAACACCGCTGTTAGCTGCTCTGGCTGTCTGTGGTTTTATGCCAGCACCATAGTTCAAAGTTGAGCACAGGTAGTCCTTGACTTACAACAATTCACTTAGTGACTGTTCGAAGTTACCACAGTACTAAAAAAAAAAGAACTTATGACAGTTCTTCACACTTATGACCACTGTAGCATCCCCATGGTCATGTGATCAAAACTCAACACACTTGGTAACTGACTCGTATTTATGATGGTTGCAATATCCCGGGGCCATGTGATCACCTTTTGTGACCTTCTGACAAGCAAAGTCAATGCGGAAGCTGGATTCACTTAACAACTATGTTACTAACCTAACAACTGAAGTGATTCACTTAACAGCTGTTGCATGAAAGGTTGTAAAATGAGGCAAAATTCACTTTACTGTCCCGCCTAGCAACAGAAACTCAATTGTTATAAGTCGAGGACTATCTGCGAAACTAATTTTCTCTGAGATCCAATGTATAACTACTGTATGTGTTTTTATTTTATACATATAAACATATTTTCTTTCTGAGATCAGGTATCTTGATCTTACCAAACTCTCAAAAGGGTCCAAGGCATTAAAAGGTTAAAAACCAGAGGTGGTATTCGGCGGGTTCTGACCAGTTCTGGAGAACCGCTAGCGGAAATTTTGAGTAGTTTGGAGAACCGGCAAATATCACCTCTGACTGGCCCCACCCCCATCTCTTCTCCGCCTCCCGAGTCCCAGCTGATCAGCTGGGTCTTCTTTTGTTGCCCTGCACAGGAGAACGGAGCTGGAAAGCAGGTTAGTGGGGTGGGGAGGGAATGGGGATTTTACAGTATTCTTCCCCTGCCACGCCCACCAAGCCACACCCACAGAACCGGTAGTAAAATAATTTGAATCCCACCCCTCGTTAAAAACCCTGATTTAAAGACCCTTTGAGGGCAGATCACCCCCCTCAGTTACTCTTTTCCTGTCCTCTTCTGCCTTCACAGAAGAATTTCTCTCCAACCTCAGCCACTACGAGATTGCCTTCCCCATCCAGGTGGATCAGAATGGTGACTTCCTCAGTTTTGATGTAAAAAGCCATCGGAAATGGAGGTCCCGCCGGAGTGCAGGCCACCCTTCCTACGACACACCTGAACAGCACGTATTCTACAAGGTCTCTGCCCACCGGACCCAATTCCTCCTCAACTTGACATTGCACACCAACTTGCTGGCGAGACGCTTCCGAGTGGAGTATTGGAGAAAAGGTGGAGTAGACTACCAACATGAGTTCCACGAAGATTGCCACTATGCTGGTCATTTACAAGACGAGTATCTGAACTCAAAAGTTGCTATCAGTAATTGTAATGGTCTGGTAAGTGTCTTGTTTTCTTCCCTAACTCTGCTGGCATTAACAGAAACAACCATTTGCTGGTCATTTTGAGCAATATTTTTGCTGGGCTCCAAAAGACATGCTGAATCAATCCAAAGCAGCTGGGTCTTATCAAACGGAAGAAATTGTAGTTCATTATAAACATAACCTTACAGGTAGTCCTTTATTTACAACCATTTTTTAAGTCCTTGACCAGTGATGGGATTCAAATAATTTAACAACCGGTTCTCTGATGATTTCTTCCAACAACCAGTTCAGCAAACTGCTCAGAAAGTTAACAACCAGTTCTCCCAAACTGGTGCGAACTGGCTGAATCCCACCACTGTCCTTGACTTATAATCACTTATAACTAGTTCTGAATGTTCCAACACCGGAAGTTTTTAAGAAGAGATTGGACAACCATTTGTCTGAAATGGTATAGGGCAAGGGTCTTCAAACTTGGCAACTTTAAGACGTGGACTTCAACTCCCAGAATTCCTGAGCTAATATGATTGGAGGAGGAATTCTGGGAGTTGAAGTCCCCAAGTCTTAAAGCTGTCAATTTTGAAGACCCCTGGTATAGGGTTTCTTGTATAAGCAAGAGGTTGGACTAGTAGACCTCCAAGATCCCTTCCAACTCTGTTATTCTATTCTATTCCATATTCTGTTCCATATTCTGTTCTATTCCATATTCTGTTTCATATTCTATTCTATTCCATATTTTGTTCTGTTCTATTCTATTCTGTTCTTTGTATTCCCTATTTTATTCCTATTCCATTCCATTCTATTCTATTCTTTTGTTTAGCATCTATTCAAAGTTACAACAGCACTGAATAAAATGACTTATAACCAGTCCTCACACTTATAACTGTCACAACATCCCCATGGTCATGTGATCAAAATTTGGGCACTCGCCAACCAGAATGTATTCGCTTAACAACTGTGGCAAGAAAGGTCATACATACAATGGGGCCAAACTCACTTCAGTGTCTTGCTTTGGGGTTGTAAGTCAAGGACTATCTGTAAAAATAAAATAAAGATAATGACAGGCTGGTGAGTTGCCTGTGGGAAGGGGAGGGTGTGGTTAAATTCTTTCTTCTCCCCAAAAATGTCTACAAGCCACCTGCAACTGTGATGGCTATTTGCAAACCACACCAGTATGGCAAGAAACAGCAGCTGGGAAGGCAAAACATTTGCCAGGAGAAAATAGCATAGCATAGCATAGCATAGCATAGCATAGCATAGCATAGCATAGCATAGCATAGCATAGCATAGCATAGCATAGCATAGAATAGAATACCTTTATTGTCATTCCATGAATACAATGAAATTTGAAAGCTATTCCAGCACAGTGCCCCAAACACCACATCACAATCACACTACAAGTATTTAAAATTAAAATAATTAAAATAATAATAATAGGACTAAATCACAAATGCACTGTTTGATTCAAGACAGTTATTGCCTTGGAAAAGAAACTGTTTCTCAATCTATTAGTCTTCATTTTAAGACACCTATAACGCCTCCCTGATGGTAACAGATCGAAATATGAATGTCCAGGATGAGAATGGTCTGTGGAGATTTTTAGTGCTCTAGAGAGGAGTCTGGTCTTCACAATCTCTTCCAAAGAAGAAAGAGAGCAACCGATGATTTTTTTGTGCTGTGTTTATAACTCTCTGGAGCATCTTCTTATCCACTGCAGAGCATCCAACATAACACACCGTTACACAATATGCCAAAATGCTCTCGATGGTAGACCGGTAAAAAGTAAACAGCAACTTCTCACCCAGACCACTCTTTTTCAGCAACCTCAGAAAGTGTAGGCACTGTTGGGCCTTCTTTGCAGTGGTCATAGTGTGGACCGACCAAGTAAGATTGTCGGAAATATGAGTTCCTAGATATTTAAAACTATGAACTCTTTCCACACAATCTCCATTGATATATAGTGGGAGAGGCTCTGCTTTGCATCTTCTGAAGTCTATGATCAGTTCTTTGGTCTTTTTGATGTTCAGGGTGAGGTTATGACTCTTACACCACAAGACCAGTCTGAGGAAAAGGGACAAAGGTAAAGCCGCCGATTCCTTCTGCAAAAATCCAGCGGCTCACCGGGCGACAGCAAAGAGTTAGTTTTCTGCATTGCTTTGCCGCCCCCTGGGCGCCATCCATATTTTTGCCACTCCAGATCCGATAGCAAAAGTGACCTCTGTCCTCCCAGACTTCAGGCTGTTCAGTTGCTCCATCATAAAAACAAATGCCTGCCGAGTCCTCGTTTTTAACATTGCTCAAACTGCTTCGTTGCCAAACGGCTCCTACCATTAGGAAGTTTCTTCTCATGTTGAGCTAAAGTGAGCTTGATGGCCAAATCCCACCCATTTGTTTAAATTCCTAATGCAGCGGTTCCATTTCGGAAATGAGGCCAGGTAACTTGAAGAGAACTTTATAAGCATCCCCTGGAGCCTCTGTTCTTTACCTCCTCCTCCTCGCCCCGCTGTACCACAAACACAACAGCCCCAACTGCTGTTACGCTCCACGCCAAGAGTTTTCTTCCCCCTTTCCAGCTGCCTCCCTCCATCCACTGATCCTTGAGTTTCTGGCAACTTCCCGGCAAACTATCCTCACACTACCTCACTTGTGTTTGGAATGATGGCCTCTGGCCAAGAGCTACAAAGCTTTCATAGGAAGCGAGAAACCACTGCTGGCCCATCACACCCCCTCGCAGGGCGGCTGAAGTTGAATGCTTAGCTGCAGGCACACAAGAGCGATTCAGGGTTTGTTGTGGTGAGGTTGGCAGAAGCTGGGGGTTTCAAAAGATCAACCGCTGTTTAAATTTGCTAAATTTCTTAAGAACTGCTTTTAGAAGGAAAATAACACCCCTGCTATTCTCTTACGCTTTTTGTTGTTGTTTTGTTGTTGTTGTTCTGCAGTTATCTCAAGTTAAACCGGAGCTGCAGAAATATGTAAGAGACAAGGAATGCATAAGAGCCTTTGATATATAACAGCTCTTGACAGTGCAGGCCATCCTTGACTTACATCCATTCGTTTAGTGGCTGTTCAAAGTTAACAATGGCATTGAAAAAGTGACGTGACCAGTCCTCACCAGTGGTGGGATTCAAAAATTTTTACTACCAGTTCTGTAGGCATGGCTTGGTGGGCGTGGCAGGGGAAGGATACTGTAAAATCTCCAGGCAGAGGTGGTATTTGCCAGTTTTCTGAACTATTCAAAATTTCCGCTACCGGTTCTCCAGAACTGGTCAGAACCTGCTGAACATCACCTCTGGTCCTCACACTTTACAATAGTTACAGCACCTCCATGATCATGAGATCAACATTTGAGTGTTTGACAACTGGCATGTATTTGCAATGAGGTTTATGTGATTGCCACTTGCGACTTTCCCAACCAGCTTTCAAGCAGCGAAATCAGTGAGGAAAGCCAGATTTGTTTTATTTATTTATTTATTTTATTTGTCAAATGCTTATAATATAGTAGAAATAAGAATAAATATAAGTATAAATACATAGGTACTAATAATTGGGGACAATAGAACAGGGGCACAAGGCACAATTGTGCGCTTATGCACGGCCCTTACAGACTTCTTAAGAATTGGGTGAGGTCAATGGAAGTTAGTTTGAGGGTAAAGGAATGGGGGTTTGAGGATGTAACAACAGAGTCAGGTAGTGAGTTCCAGGCATTGACCACTCTGTTGCTCAAATCGTACTTCCTGCAATCAAGTTTGGAGTGGTTTACATTAAGTTTATATCTGTTGTGTGCCCTTGTGTTGTGGTTGAAGCTGAAATATTCATTAACTGGTAAGACATTGTAACATATAATTTTATGTACTATGCTTAAATCCAATCTTAGCCGGCGTAGTTCAAGGTTGTCTAAGCCTAGAATCTCAAGTCTGGTGGTGTAGGGTATTCTGTCGTGTACAGAGGAGTGTAATACTCTTCTTGTAAAATATACTTCTGGACTCGCTCAATTGTATTAATGTCTGATATACACTGCGGCTTCCAGACAGCAGAGCTGTATTCAAGTATTGGTCTAGCAAAGGTTTTGTATGCCCTAGTTAGCAAATCAGTGTTACCAGAGAAGAAGCTTCGTAAGATTAGATTTACAACTCTTAAAGCCTTTTTTGGCAATGCTGTTGCAGTGAGCTCTGGCGCTTAGGTCATTCGATATGAGTACTCCAAGGTCCTTGACGGAGTGAGGGTCGTCAACGAGGTCACACCTGCCTAGCTTGTATTTGGTGTATTGATTTTTTTTTTTACC